>NC_091470.1:273321664-273624694 GCF_036971445.1 Narcine bancroftii
TGGGGAATAAGAGGCGGAGAATCAGAAGCAGGGAATCAGAGGCGGGGAATCAGAGGCCAGGAATCAGAAGCCAGGAATCAGAGGCCGGGAATCAGAGGTGGGGAATCAGAGGCCGGGAATCAGAGATGGGGAATCAGAGGTGGTGAATCAGAGATGGGGAATCAGAGGAAGGGACTCAGAGGCGGGGAATCAGACGCGGAGAATCAGTGGCGGGGATTCAGAGCTGGGGATTAAGAGACGGGGATTCAGAGGCGGGGAAACATAGGTGGGGAGTCAGATTTGGGGAATCAGAGGTGGGGAATCAGACGTGGTGAAATGAGAGATGGGGAACCAGAGGCGGGGAATCAGAGGCAGGGAATCGGATGTGCGGAATCAGAGATGGGGAATCAGAGGTGGGGAATCAGAGGCGGTGTATCAGAGATGGGGAATCAGAGGCGGGGAATCAGAGGCAGGAAATCAGACACGGGGAATCAGAGGCTGGGAATCAGACGCGGCGAATCAGAGGCGGGGAATAAGAGCTGGGGAATCAGAGGCAGGGAATCAGAGTTGGGGATTCAGATGCGTGGAAGCAGATATGGGGAAACAGAGGCGGGGAATCAGAGGCGGGCAAACAGAGGCGGGGAATCAGATATGGGGAATCAGAGGTGGGGAATCAGAGGTGGTGAATCTGAGATTGGGAATCACAGGCGGGGAATCAGAGGCAGGGAATCAGACGCGGGGAATCAGAGGCGGGGTATCAGATCTGGGGAATCAGAGGCGGGGAATCAGAGTTGGGGAATCAGAGGCGGGGAATCACATATGGGGAAACAGAGGCAGGGGATCAGAGGCGGGGAATCAGATATGGGGAATCAGAAGTGGGGAATCAGAGGTTAGGAATCAGAGGCAGGGAATCAGATGCTGGGAATGAGAGGCAGGGAATCAGATGAGGGGAATGAGAGGCGGGGAATCAGAGGTGGGGATTCAGAGGCGGGGAATTAGATATGGGGAAACAGAGGCGGGGAATCAGAGGCGGGGAATCAGAGGCATGGTATCAAACACGGGGAATCAGAGGCGGGGAATCAGAGCTGGGGAATCAGAGGCGGGGAATCAGAGTTGGGGAATCAGAGGCGGGGAATCAGATATGGGGAAACAGAGGCAGGGAATCAGAGGCGGGGAAACAGAGGCGGGGAATCAGATATGGGGAATCAGAGATGGGGAATCAGAGGCGGGGAATCAGCGGTGGTGAATCAGACGCGTGGATTCAGAGGTTGGAAATCAGAGATGGGGAATCAGAGGCGGGGAATCAGAGGCGGGGAAACAGAGTTGGGGAATCATATATGGGGAATCAAAGGTGGGGAATAAGAGGCGGAGAATCAGAAGCAGGGAATCAGAGGCGGGGAATCAGAGGCCAGGAATCAGAAGCCAGGAATCAGAGGCCGGGAATCAGAGTTGGGGATTCAGAGGCGTGGAATCAGATATGGGGAAACAGAGGCGGGGAATCAGAGGCGGGCAAACAGAGGCGGGAAATTAGATATGGGGAATCAGAGGTGGGGAATCAGAGGTGGTGAATCTGAGATTGGGAATCACAGGCGGGGAATCAGAGGCAGGGAATCAGACGCGGGGAATCAGAGGCGGGGAATCAGATCTGGGGAATCAGAGGCGGGGAATCAGAGTTGGGGAATCAGAGGCGGGGAATCAGATATGGGGAAACAGAGGCAGGGGATCAGAGGCGGGGAATCAGATATGGGGAATCAGAGGTGGGGAATCAGAGGTTAGGAATCAGAGGCAGGGAATCAGATGCTGGGAATCAGAGGCAGGGAATCAGATGAGGGGAATGAGAGGCGGGGAATCAGAGGTGGGGATTCAGAGGCGGGGAATCAGAGGCGGGGAATCAGATCTGGGGAATCAGAGGCGGGGAATCAGAGTTGGGGAATCAGAGGCGGGGAATCAGATATGGGGAAACAGAGGCAGGGGATCAGAGGCGGGGAATCAGATATGGGGAATCAGAGGTGGGGAATCAGAGGTTAGGAATCAGAGGCAGGGAATCAGATGCTGGGAATCAGAGGCAGGGAATCAGATGAGGGGAATGAGAGGCGGGGAATCAGAGGTGGGGATTCAGAGGCGGGGAATCAGAGTTGGGGAATCAGAGGCGGGGAATTAGATATGGGGAAACAGAGGCGGGGAATCAGAGGCGGGGAAACAGAGGCGAGGTATCAGATATGGAGAATCAGAGATGGGCTATCAGAGGCAGGGAATCAGAATCAGAAGCGGGGAATCAGAGGCCGGGAATCAGAGGCCGGGAATGAGAGGCCGGGAATCAGAGGCCGGTAGTCAGAGGCCGGGAATCAGAGGTGGGGAATCAGAGGCAGGGAATCAGAGATGGGGAATCAGAGGCGGGGAATCAGCGGTGGTGAATCAGATGCGGGGATTCAGAGGTTGTAAATCAGAGATGGGGAATCAGAGGCGGGGAATCAGAGGAGGGGAAACAGAGTTGGGGAATCATATATGGGGAATCAGAGGTGGGGAATAAGAGGCGGAGAATCAGAAGCAGGGAATCAGAGGCGGAAAATCAGAGGCCAGGAATCAGAAGCCAGGAATCAGAGGCCGGGAATCAGAGGTGGGGAATCAGAGGCCGGGAATCAGAGATGGGGAATCAGAGGTGGTGAATCAGAGATGAGGAATCAGAGGAAGGGTCTCAGAGGCGGGGAATCAGACGCGGAGAATCAGAGTCGGGGAATCAGAGATGGGGAATTGGAGGCGGGGAATCAGAGATGGGGAATCAGAGACGGGGAATCAGAGGCGGGGAAACATAGGTGGGGAGTCAGATTTGGGGAATCAGAGGTGGGGAATCAGACGTGGTGAAATGAGAGATGGGGAATCAGAGGCGGGGAATCAGAGGCAGGGAATCGGATGTGCGGAATCAGAGATGGGGAATCAGAGGTGGGGAATCAGAGGCGGTGTATCAGAGATGGGGAATCAGAGGCGGGGAATCAGAGGCAGGAAATCAGACACGGGGAATCAGAGGCTGGGAATCAGACGCGGGGAATCAGAGGCGGGGAATCAGAGCTGGGGAATCAGAGGCAGTGAATCAGAGTTGGGGATTCAGATGCGTGGAAGCAGATATCGGGAAACAGAGGCGGGGAATCAGAGGCGGGCAAACAGAGGCGGGGAATCAGATATGGGGAATCAGAGGTGGGGAATCAGAGGTGGTGAATCTGAGATTGGGAATCACAGGCGGGGAATCAGAGGCAGGGAATCAGACGCGGGGAATCAGAGGCGGGGTATCAGATCTGGGGAATCAGAGGCGGGGAATCAGAGTTGGGGAATCAGAGGCGGGGAATCAGATATGGGGAAACAGAGGCAGGGGATCAGAGGCGGGGAATCAGATATGGGGAATCAGAAGTGGGGAATCAGAGGTTAGGAATCAGAGGCAGGGAATCAGATGCTGGGAATCAGAGGCAGGGAATCAGATGAGGGGAATGAGAGGCGGGGAATCAGAGGTGGGGATTCAGAGGCGGGGAATCAGAGTTGGGGAATCAGAGGCGGGGAATTAGATATGGGGAAACAGAGGCGGGGAATCAGAGGCGGGGAAACAGAGGCGAGGTATCAGATATGGAGAATCAGAGATGGGGAATCAGAGGCAGGGAATCAGAATCAGAAGCGGGGAATCAGAGGCCGGGAATCAGAGGCCGGGAATCAGATGCCGGGAATAAGAGGCCGGGAATCTGAGGTGGGGAATCAGAGTCCGGGAATCAGAGATGGGGAATCAGAGGCGGGGAATGAGATATGGGGAATCAGAGGCGGGGAATCAGAGGCGGGTAAACAGAGGCGGGGAATCAGATATGCGGAATCAGAGGTGGCGAATCAAAGGCGGTGAATCAGAGATGGGGAATCAGAGGCGGGGAATCAGAGGCATGGAATCAAACACGGGGAATCAGAGGCGGGGAATCAGAGCTGGGGAATCAGAGGCGGGGAATCAGAGTTGGGGAATCAGAGGCGGGGAATCAGATATGGGGAAACAGAGGCAGGGAATCAGAGGCGGGGAAACAGAGGCGGGGAATCAGATATGGGGAATCAGAGATGGGGAATCAGAGGCGGGGAATCAGCGGTGGTGAATCAGACGCGGGGATTCAGAGGTTGGAAATCAGAGATGGGGAATCAGATATGGGGAAACAGAGGTGGGGAATCATATATGGGGAATCAAAGGTGGGGAATAAGAGGCGGAGAATCAGAAGCAGGGAATCAGAGGCGGGGAATCAGAGGCCAGGAATCAGAAGCCAGGAATCAGAGGCCGGGAATCATAGTTGGGGATTCAGAGGCGTGGAATCAGATATGGGGAAACAGAGGCGGGGAATCAGAGGCGGGCAAACAGAGGCGGGGAATCAGATATGGGGAATCAGAGGTGGGGAATCAGAGGTGGTGAATCTGAGATTGGGAATCACAGGCGGGGAATCAGAGGCAGGGAATCAGACGCGGGGAATCAGAGGCGGGGAATCAGATCTGGGGAATCAGAGGCGGGGAATCAGAGTTGGGGAATCAGAGGCGGGAATCAGATATGGGGAAACAGAGGCTAGGGATCAGAGGCGGGGAATCAGATACGGGGAATCAGAGGTGGGGAATCAGAGGTTAGGAATCAGAGGCAGGGAATCAGATGCTGGGAATCAGAGGCAGGGAATCAGATGAGGGGAATGAGAGGTGGGGAATCAGAGGTGGGGATTCAGAGGCGGGGAATCAGAGTTGGGGAATCAGAGGCGGGGAATTAGATATGGGGAAACAGAGGCGGGGAATCAGAGGCGGGGAAACAGAGGCGAGGTATCAGATATGGAGAATCAGAGATGGGGAATCAGAGGCAGGGAATCAGAATCAGAAACGGGGAATCAGAGGCCAGGAATCAGAGGCCGGGAATCAGATGCCGGGAATAAGAGGCCGGGAATCAGAGGTGGGGAATCAGAGTCCGGGAATCAGAGATGGGGAATCAGAGGCGGGGAATGAGATATGGGGAATCAGAGGCGGGGAATCAGAGGCGGGTAAACAGAGGCGGGGAATCAGATATGCGGAATCAAATGTGGCGAATCAAAGACGGTGAATCAGAGATGGGGAATCAGAGGCGGGGAATCAGAGTCATGGAATCAAACACGGGGAATCAGAGGCGGGGAATCAGAGCTGGGGATTCAGAGGCGGGGAATCAGAGTTGGGGATTCAGAGGCGGGGAATCAGATATGGGGAAACAGAGGCAGGGAATCAGAGGCGGGGAAACAGAGGCGGGGAATCAGATATGGGGAATCAGAGGTGGGGAATCAGAGTTTGGAAATCAGAGGCAGGGAATCAGAGGCGGGGAATCAGAGGTGGGGAATCAGAGGCAGGGAATCAGATGTGCGGAATCAGAGATGGGGAATCAGAGGCAGGGAATCAGAGGCGGGGAATCAGAGGCGGGGAATCAGAGGCCGGGAATGAGAGGCCGGGAATGAGAGGCCGGGAATCAGAGGCCGGTAGTCAGAGGCCGGGAATCAGAGGTGGGGAATCAGAGGCAGGGAATCAGAGCTGGGGAATCAGAGGCGGGGAATCAGAGCTGGGGAATCACAGGCGGGGAATCAGAGTTGGGGAATCAGAGGCGGGGAATCAGATATGGGGAAACAGGTGCGGGAATCAGAGCCGGTGAAACAGAGGCGGGGAATCAGATATGGGGTATCAGAGGTGGGGAATCAGAGGCCTGGAATCAGAGGCGTGGAATCAGAGGCAGGGAATCAGATGCGGGGAATCAGAGGCGGGGAATCAGAGCTGGGGAATCAGAGGCGGGGAATCAGAGTTGGGGAATCAGAGGCGGGGAATCAGAGTTGGGGAATCAGAGGCGGGGAATCAGATATGGGGAAACAGAGGCAGGGAATCAGAGGTGGGGAAACAGAGGCGGGGAATCAGATATGGGGAATCAGAGGTGGGGAATCAGAGGTTGGGAATCAGAGGCAGGGAATCAGAGGCGGGGAATCAGAGGCGGGGAATCAGAGGCAGGGAATCAGATGTGCGGAATCAGAGATGGGGAATCAGAGGCAGGGAATCAGAGGCGGGGCATCAGAGGCGGGGAATCAGAGGCCGGGAATCAGAGGCCGGGAATGAGAGGCCGGGAATCAGAGGCCGGTAGTCAGAGGCCGGGAATCAGAGGTGGGGAATCAGAGGCAGGGAATCAGAGATGGGGAATCAGAGGCGGGGATTCAGCGGTGGTGAATCAGACGCGGGGATTCAGAGGTTGTAAATCAGAGATGGGGAATCAGAGGCGGGGAAACAGAGTTGGGGAATCATATATGGGGAATCAGAGGTGGGGAATAAGAGGCGGAGAATCAGAAGCAGGGAATCAGAGGCGGGGAATCAGAGGCCAGGAATCAGAAGCCAGGAATCAGAGGCCGGGAATCAGAGGTGGGGAATCAGAGGCCGGGAATCAGAGATGGGTAATCAGAGGTGGTGAATCAGAGATGGGGAATCAGAGGAAGGGTCTCAGAGGCGGGGAATCAGACGCGGAGAATCAGTGGCGGGGAATCAGAGCTGGGGAATCAGAGTCTGGGAATCAGAGATGGGGAATTGGAGGCGGGGAATCAGAGGCATGGAATCAAACACGGGGAATCAGAGGCGGGGAATCAGAGCTGGGGAATCAGAGGCGGGGAATCAGAGTTGGGGATTCAGAGGCGGGGCATCAGATATGGGGAAACAGAGGCAGGGAATCAGAGGCGGGGAAACAGAGGCGGGGAATCAGATATGGGGAATCAGAGGTGGGGAATCAGAGTTTGGGAATCAGAGGCAGGGAATCAGAGGCGGGGAATCAGAGGTGGGGAATCAGAGGCAGGGAATCAGATGTGCGGAATCAGAGATGGGGAATCAGAGGCAGGGAATCAGAGGCGGGGAATCAGAGGCGGGGAATCAGAGGCCGGGAATCAGATATGGGGAATCAGAGGTGGGGAATCAGAGGTTGGGAATCAGAGGCAGGGAATCAGAGGCGGGGAATCAGAGGCGGGGAATCAGAGGCAGGGAATCAGATGTGCGGAATCAGAGATGGGGAATCAGAGGCAGGGAATCAGAGGCGGGGCATCAGAGGCGGGGAATCAGAGGCCGGGAATCAGAGGCCGGGAATGAGAGGCCGGGAATCAGAGGCCGGTAGTCAGAGGCCGGGAATCAGAGGTGGGGAATCAGAGGCAGGGAATCAGAGATGGGGAATCAGAGGCGGGGAATCAGCGGTGGTGAATCAGATGCGGGGATTCAGAGGTTGTAAATCAGAGATGGGGAATCAGAGGCGGGGAATCAGAGGAGGGGAAACAGAGTTGGGGAATCATATATGGGGAATCAGAGGTGGGGAATAAGAGGCGGAGAATCAGAAGCAGGGAATCAGAGGCGGGGAATCAGAGGCCAGGAATCAGAAGCCAGGAATCAGAGGCCGGGAATCAGAGGTGGGGAATCAGAGGCCGGGAATCAGAGATGGGGAATCAGAGGTGGTGAATCAGAGATGGGGAATCAGAGGAAGGGACTCAGAGGCGGGGAATCAGACGCGGAGAATCAGTGGCGGGGATTCAGAGCTGGGGATTCAGAGACGGGGATTCAGAGGCGGGGAAACATAGGTGGGGAGTCAGATTTGGGGAATCAGAGGTGGGGAATCAGACGTGGTGAAATGAGAGATGGGGAACCAGAGGCGGGGAATCAGAGGCAGGGAATCGGATGTGCGGAATCAGAGATGGGGAATCAGAGGTGGGGAATCAGAGGCGGTGTATCAGAGATGGGGAATCAGAGGCGGGGAATCAGAGGCAGGAAATCAGACACGGGGAATCAGAGGCTGGGAATCAGACGCGGGGAATCAGAGGCGGGGAATAAGAGCTGGGGAATCAGAGGCAGGGAATCAGAGTTGGGGATTCAGATGCGTGGAAGCAGATATGGGGAAACAGAGGCGGGGAATCAGAGGCGGGCAAACAGAGGCGGGGAATCAGATATGGGGAATCAGAGGTGGGGAATCAGAGGTGGTGAATCTGAGATTGGGAATCACAGGCGGGGAATCAGAGGCAGGGAATCAGACGCGGGGAATCAGAGGCGGGGTATCAGATCTGGGGAATCAGAGGCGGGGAATCAGAGTTGGGGAATCAGAGGCGGGGAATCACATATGGGGAAACAGAGGCAGGGGATCAGAGGCGGGGAATCAGATATGGGGAATCAGAAGTGGGGAATCAGAGGTTAGGAATCAGAGGCAGGGAATCAGATGCTGGGAATGAGAGGCAGGGAATCAGATGAGGGGAATGAGAGGCGGGGAATCAGAGGTGGGGATTCAGAGGCGGGGAATTAGATATGGGGAAACAGAGGCGGGGAATCAGAGGCGGGGAATCAGAGGCATGGTATCAAACACGGGGAATCAGAGGCGGGGAATCAGAGCTGGGGAATCAGAGGCGGGGAATCAGAGTTGGGGAATCAGAGGCGGGGAATCAGATATGGGGAATCAGACGCGGAGAATCAGTGGCGGGGAATCAGAGCTGGGGAATCAGAGTCTGGGAATCAGAGATGGGGAATTGGAGGCGGGGAATCAGAGGCATGGAATCAAACACGGGGAATCAGAGGCGGGGAATCAGAGCTGGGGAATCAGAGGCGGGGAATCAGAGTTGGGGATTCAGAGGCGGGGCATCAGATATGGGGAAACAGAGGCAGGGAATCAGAGGCGGGGAAACAGAGGCGGGGAATCAGATATGGGGAATCAGAGGTGGGGAATCAGAGTTTGGGAATCAGAGGCAGGGAATCAGAGGCGGGGAATCAGAGGTGGGGAATCAGAGGCAGGGAATCAGATGTGCGGAATCAGAGATGGGGAATCAGAGGCAGGGAATCAGAGGCGGGGAATCAGAGGCGGGGAATCAGAGGCCGGGAATCAGATATGGGGAATCAGAGGTGGGGAATCAGAGGTTGGGAATCAGAGGCAGGGAATCAGAGGCGGGGAATCAGAGGCGGGGAATCAGAGGCAGGGAATCAGATGTGCGGAATCAGAGATGGGGAATCAGAGGCAGGGAATCAGAGGCGGGGCATCAGAGGCGGGGAATCAGAGGCCGGGAATCAGAGGCCGGGAATGAGAGGCCGGGAATCAGAGGCCGGTAGTCAGAGGCCGGGAATCAGAGGTGGGGAATCAGAGGCAGGGAATCAGAGATGGGGAATCAGAGGCGGGGAATCAGCGGTGGTGAATCAGATGCGGGGATTCAGAGGTTGTAAATCAGAGATGGGGAATCAGAGGCGGGGAATCAGAGGAGGGGAAACAGAGTTGGGGAATCATATATGGGGAATCAGAGGTGGGGAATAAGAGGCGGAGAATCAGAAGCAGGGAATCAGAGGCGGGGAATCAGAGGCCAGGAATCAGAAGCCAGGAATCAGAGGCCGGGAATCAGAGGTGGGGAATCAGAGGCCGGGAATCAGAGATGGGGAATCAGAGGTGGTGAATCAGAGATGGGGAATCAGAGGAAGGGACTCAGAGGCGGGGAATCAGACGCGGAGAATCAGTGGCGGGGATTCAGAGCTGGGGATTCAGAGACGGGGATTCAGAGGCGGGGAAACATAGGTGGGGAGTCAGATTTGGGGAATCAGAGGTGGGGAATCAGACGTGGTGAAATGAGAGATGGGGAACCAGAGGCGGGGAATCAGAGGCAGGGAATCGGATGTGCGGAATCAGAGATGGGGAATCAGAGGTGGGGAATCAGAGGCGGTGTATCAGAGATGGGGAATCAGAGGCGGGGAATCAGAGGCAGGAAATCAGACACGGGGAATCAGAGGCTGGGAATCAGACGCGGGGAATCAGAGGCGGGGAATAAGAGCTGGGGAATCAGAGGCAGGGAATCAGAGTTGGGGATTCAGATGCGTGGAAGCAGATATGGGGAAACAGAGGCGGGGAATCAGAGGCGGGCAAACAGAGGCGGGGAATCAGATATGGGGAATCAGAGGTGGGGAATCAGAGGTGGTGAATCTGAGATTGGGAATCACAGGCGGGGAATCAGAGGCAGGGAATCAGACGCGGGGAATCAGAGGCGGGGTATCAGATCTGGGGAATCAGAGGCGGGGAATCAGAGTTGGGGAATCAGAGGCGGGGAATCACATATGGGGAAACAGAGGCAGGGGATCAGAGGCGGGGAATCAGATATGGGGAATCAGAAGTGGGGAATCAGAGGTTAGGAATCAGAGGCAGGGAATCAGATGCTGGGAATGAGAGGCAGGGAATCAGATGAGGGGAATGAGAGGCGGGGAATCAGAGGTGGGGATTCAGAGGCGGGGAATTAGATATGGGGAAACAGAGGCGGGGAATCAGAGGCGGGGAATCAGAGGCATGGTATCAAACACGGGGAATCAGAGGCGGGGAATCAGAGCTGGGGAATCAGAGGCGGGGAATCAGAGTTGGGGAATCAGAGGCGGGGAATCAGATATGGGGAAACAGAGGCAGGGAATCAGAGGCGGGGAAACAGAGGCGGGGAATCAGATATGGGGAATCAGAGATGGGGAATCAGAGGCGGGGAATCAGCGGTGGTGAATCAGACGCGTGGATTCAGAGGTTGGAAATCAGAGATGGGGAATCAGAGGCGGGGAATCAGAGGCGGGGAAACAGAGTTGGGGAATCATATATGGGGAATCAAAGGTGGGGAATAAGAGGCGGAGAATCAGAAGCAGGGAATCAGAGGCGGGGAATCAGAGGCCAGGAATCAGAAGCCAGGAATCAGAGGCCGGGAATCAGAGTTGGGGATTCAGAGGCGTGGAATCAGATATGGGGAAACAGAGGCGGGGAATCAGAGGCGGGCAAACAGAGGCGGGAAATTAGATATGGGGAATCAGAGGTGGGGAATCAGAGGTGGTGAATCTGAGATTGGGAATCACAGGCGGGGAATCAGAGGCAGGGAATCAGACGCGGGGAATCAGAGGCGGGGAATCAGATCTGGGGAATCAGAGGCGGGGAATCAGAGTTGGGGAATCAGAGGCGGGGAATCAGATATGGGGAAACAGAGGCAGGGGATCAGAGGCGGGGAATCAGATATGGGGAATCAGAGGTGGGGAATCAGAGGTTAGGAATCAGAGGCAGGGAATCAGATGCTGGGAATCAGAGGCAGGGAATCAGATGAGGGGAATGAGAGGCGGGGAATCAGAGGTGGGGATTCAGAGGCGGGGAATCAGAGTTGGGGAATCAGAGGCGGGGAATTAGATATGGGGAAACAGAGGCGGGGAATCAGAGGCGGGGAAACAGAGGCGAGGTATCAGATATGGAGAATCAGAGATGGGCTATCAGAGGCAGGGAATCAGAATCAGAAGCGGGGAATCAGAGGCCAGGAATCAGAGGCCGGGAATCAGATGCCGGGAATAAGAGGCCGGGAATCAGAGGTGGGGAATCAGAGTCCGGGAATCAGAGATGGGGAATCAGAGGCGGGGAATGAGATATGGGGAATCAGAGGCGGGGAATCAGAGGCGGGTAAACAGAGGCGGGGAATCAGATATGCGGAATCAGATGTGGCGAATCAAAGGCGGTGAATCAGAGATGGGGAATCAGAGGCGGGGAATCAGAGGCATGGAATCAAGACGGGGAATCAGAGGCATGGAATCAAACACGGGGAATCAGAGGCGGGGAATCAGAGCTGGGGAATCAGAGGCGGGGAATCAGAGTTGGGGATTCAGAGGCGGGGAATCAGATATGGGGAAACAGAGGCGGGGAATCAGATATGGGGAATCAGAGGTGGGGAATCAGAGTTTGGGAATCAGAGGCAGGAAATCAGAGGCGGGGAATCAGAGGTGGGGAATCAGAGGCAGGGAATCAGATGTGCGGAATCAGAGATGGGGAATCAGAGGCAGGGAATCAGAGGCGGGGAATCAGAGGCGGGGAATCAGAGGCCGGGATTAAGAGGCCGGGAATGAGAGGCCGGGAATCAGAAGCCGGTAGTCAGAGGCCGGGAATCAGAGGTGGGTAATCAGAGGCAGGGAATCAGAGCTGGGGAATCAGAGGCGGGGAAACAGAGCTGGGGAATCACAGGCGGGGAATCAGAGTTGGGGAATCAGAGGCGGGGAATCAGATATGGGGAAACAGTGGCGGGAATCAGAGGCGGTGAAACAGAGGCGGGGAATCAGATATGGGGAATCAGAGGTGGGGAATCAGAGGCCTGGAATCAGAGGCGTGGAATCAGAGGCAGGGAATCAGATGCGGGGAATCAGAGGCGGGGAATCAGAGCTGGGGAATCAGAGGCGGGGAATCAGAGTTGGGGAATCAGAGGCGGGGAATCAGAGTTGGGGAATCAGAGGCGGGGAATCAGATATGGGGAAACAGAGGCAGGGAATCAGAGGTGGGGAAACAGAGGCGGGGAATCAGATATGGGGAATCAGAGGTGGGGAATCAGAGGTTGGGAATCAGAGGCAGGGAATCAGAGGCGGGGAATCAGAGGCGGGGAATCAGAGGCAGGGAATCAGATGTGCGGAATCAGAGATGGGGAATCAGAGGCAGGGAATCAGAGGCGGGGCATCAGAAGCGGGGAATCAGAGGCCGGGAATCAGAGGCCGGGAATGAGAGGCCGGGAATCAGAGGCCGGTAGTCAGAGGCCGGGAATCAGAGGTGGGGAATCAGAGGCAGGGAATCAGAGATGGGGAATCAGAGGCGGGGAATCAGCGGTGGTGAATCAGACGCGGGGATTCAGAGGTTGTAAATCAGAGATGGGGAATCAGAGGCGGGGAATCAGAGGCGGGGAAACAGAGTTCGGGAATCATATATGGGGAATCAGAGGTGGGGAATAAGAGGCGGAGAATCAGAAGCAGGGAATCAGAGGCGGGGAATCAGAGGCCAGGGATCAGAAGGCAGGAATCAGAGGCCGGGAATCAGAGGTGGGGAATCAGAGGCCGGGAATCAGAGATGGGGAATCAGAGGTGGTGAATCAGAGATGGGGAATCAGAGGAAGGGACTCAGAGGCGGGGAATCAGACGCGGAGAATCAGTGGCGGGGAATCAGAGCTGGGGAATCAGAGTCGGGGAATCAGAGATGGGGAATTGGAGGCGGGGAATCAGAGATGGGGAATGAGAGACGGGGAATCAGAGGCGGGGAAACATAGGCGGGGAGTCAGATTTGGGGAATCAGAGGCGGGGAATCAGAGGCGGGGGTTCGGATGTGCGGAATCAGAGATGGGGAATCAGAGGTGGGGAATCAGAGGCGGTGTATCAGAGATGGGGAATCAGAGGCGGGGAATCAGAGGCAGGAAATCAGACACGGGGAATCAGAGGCTGGGAATCAGACGCGGGGAATCAGAGGCGGGGAATCAGAGCTGGGGAATCAGAGGCAGGGAATCAGAGGCGGGGAAACAGAGGCAGGGAATCAGAGGCGGGGAAACAGAGGCGGGGAATCAGATATGGGGAATCAGATGCGGGGAATCAGAGGCGGGGAATCAGAGCTGGGGAGTCAGAGGCGGGGAATCAGAGTTGGGGAATCAGAGGCGGGGAATCAGAGTTGGGGAATCAGAGGCGGGGAATCAGATATGGGGAAACAGAGGCAGGGAATCAGAGGTGGGGAAACAGAGGCGGGGAATCAGATATGGGGAATCAGAGGTGGGGAATCAGAGGTTGGGAATCAGAGGCAGGGAATCAGAGGCGGGGAATCAGAGGCGGGGAATCAGAGGCAGGGAATCAGATGTGCGGAATCAGAGATGGGGAATCAGAGGCAGGGAATCAGAGGCGGGGCATCAGAGGCGGGGAATCAGAGGCCGGGAATCAGAGGCCGGGAATGAGAGGCCGGGAATCAGAGGCCGGTAGTCAGAGGCCGGGAATCAGAGGTGGCGAATCAGAGGCAGGGAATCAGAGATGGGGAATCAGAGGCGGGGAATCAGCGGTGGTGAATCAGACGCGGGGATTCAGAGGTTGTAAATCAGAGATTGGGAATCAGAGGCGGGGAATCAGAGGCGGGGAAACAGAGTTCGGGAATCATATATGGGGAATCAGAGGTGGGGAATAAGAGGCGGAGAATCAGAAGCAGGGAATCAGAGGTGGGGAATCAGAGGCCAGGAATCAGAAGGCAGGAATCAGAGGCCGGGAATCAGAGGTGGGGAATCAGAGGCCGGGAATCAGAGATGGGGAATCAGAGGTGGTGAATCAGAGATGGGGAATCAGAGGAAGGGATTCAGAGGCGGGGAATCAGACGCGGAGAATCAGTGGCGGGGAATCAGAGCTTGGGAATCGGAGTCGGGGAATCAGAGATGGGGAATTGGAGGCGGGGAATCAGAGATGGGGAATCAGAGACGGGGAATCAGAGGCGGGGAAACATAGGCGGGGAGTCAGATTTGGGGAATCAGAGGCGGGGAATCAGAGGCGGGGGTTCGGATGTGCGGAATCAGAGATGGGGAATCAGAGGTGGGGAATCAGAGGCGGTGTATCAGAGATGGGGAATCAGAGGCGGGGAATCAGAGGCAGGAAATCAGACACGGGGAATCAGAGGCTGGGAATCAGACGCGGGGAATCAGAGGCGGGGAATCAGAGCTGGGGAATCAGAGGCAGGGAATCAGAGTTGGGGATTCAGAGGCGTGGAATCAGATATGGGGAAACAAAGGCGGGGAATCAGAGGCGGGCAAACAGAGGCGGGGAATCAGATATGGGGAATCAGAGGTGGGGAATCAGAGGTGGTGAATCTGAGATTGGGAATCACAGGCGGGGAATCAGAGGCAGGGAATCAGACGCGGGGAATCAGAGGCGGGGAATCAGAGGTGGGGATTCAGAGGCGGGGAATTAGATATGGGGAATCAGAGCTTGGGAATCGGAGTCGGGGAATCAGAGATGGGGAATTGGAGGCGGGGAATCAGAGATGGGGAATCAGAGACGGGGAATCAGAGGCGGGGAAACATAGGCGGGGAGTCAGATTTGGGGAATCAGAGGCGGGGAATCAGAGGCGGGGGTTCGGATGTGCGGAATCAGAGATGGGGAATCAGAGGTGGGGAATCAGAGGCGGTGTATCAGAGATGGGGAATCAGAGGCGGGGAATCAGAGGCAGGAAATCAGACACGAGGAATCAGAGGCTGGGAATCAGACGCGGGGAATCAGAGGCGGGGAATCAGAGCTGGGGAATCAGAGGCAGGGAATCAGAGGCGGGGAAACAGAGGCAGGGAATCAGAGGCGGGGAAACAGAGGCGGGGAATCAGATATGGGGAATCAGATGCGGGGAATCAGAGGCGGGGAATCAGAGCTGGGGAGTCAGAGGCGGGGAATCAGAGTTGGGGAATCAGAGGCGGGGAATCAGAGTTGGGGAATCAGAGGCGGGGAATCAGATATGGGGAAACAGAGGCAGGGAATCAGAGGTGGGGAAACAGAGGCGGGGAATCAGATATGGGGAATCAGAGGTGGGGAATCAGAGGTTGGGAATCAGAGGCAGGGAATCAGAGGCGGGGAATCAGAGGCGGGGAATCAGAGGCAGGGAATCAGATGTGCGGAATCAGAGATGGGGAATCAGAGGCAGGGAATCAGAGGCGGGGCATCAGAGGCGGGGAATCAGAGGCCGGGAATCAGAGGCCGGGAATGAGAGGCCGGGAATCAGAGGCCGGTAGTCAGAGGCCGGGAATCAGAGGTGGCGAATCAGAGGCAGGGAATCAGAGATGGGGAATCAGAGGCGGGGAATCAGCGGTGGTGAATCAGACGCGGGGATTCAGAGGTTGTAAATCAGAGATTGGGAATCAGAGGCGGGGAATCAGAGGCGGGGAAACAGAGTTCGGGAATCATATATGGGGAATCAGAGGTGGGGAATAAGAGGCGGAGAATCAGAAGCAGGGAATCAGAGGTGGGGAATCAGAGGCCAGGAATCAGAAGGCAGGAATCAGAGGCCGGGAATCAGAGGTGGGGAATCAGAGGCCGGGAATCAGAGATGGGGAATCAGAGGTGGTGAATCAGAGATGGGGAATCAGAGGAAGGGATTCAGAGGCGGGGAATCAGACGCGGAGAATCAGTGGCGGGGAATCAGAGCTTGGGAATCGGAGTCGGGGAATCAGAGATGGGGAATTGGAGGCGGGGAATCAGAGATGGGGAATCAGAGACGGGGAATCAGAGGCGGGGAAACATAGGCGGGGAGTCAGATTTGGGGAATCAGAGGCGGGGATTCAGAGGCGGGGGTTCGGATGTGCGGAATCAGAGATGGGGAATCAGAGGTGGGGAATCAGAGGCGGTGTATCAGAGATGGGGAATCAGAGGCGGGGAATCAGAGGCAGGAAATCAGACACGGGGAATCAGAGGCTGGGAATCAGACGCGGGGAATCAGAGGCGGGGAATCAGAGCTGGGGAATCAGAGGCAGGGAATCAGAGTTGGGGATTCAGAGGCGTGGAATCAGATATGGGGAAACAAAGGCGGGGAATCAGAGGCGGGCAAACAGAGGCGGGGAATCAGATATGGGGAATCAGAGGTGGGGAATCAGAGGTGGTGAATCTGAGATTGGGAATCACAGGCGGGGAATCAGAGGCAGGGAATCAGACGCGGGGAATCAGAGGCGGGGAATCAGAGGTGGGGATTCAGAGGCGGGGAATTAGATATGGGGAAACAGAGGCGGGGAATCAGAGGCGGGGAAACAGAGGTGAGGTATCAGATATGGAGAATCAGAGATGGGGAATCAGAGGCAGGGAATCAGAATCAGAAGCGGGGAATCAGAGGCCGGGAATCAGAGGCCGGGAATCAGATGCCGGGAATAAGAGGCCGGGAATCAGAGGTGGGGAATCAGAGTCCGGGAATCAGAGATGGGGAATCAGAGGCGGGGAATGAGATATGGGGAATCAGAGGCGGGGAATCAGAGGCGGGTAAACAGAGGCGGGGAATCAGATATGCGGAATCAGAGGTGGCGAATCAAAGGCGGTGAATCAGAGATGGGGAATCAGAGGCGGGGAATCAGAGGCATGGTATCAAACACGGGGAATCAGAGGCGGGGAATCAGAGCTGGGGAATCAGAGGCGGGGAATCAGAGTTGGGGAATCAGAGGCGGGGAATCAGATATGGGGAAACAGAGGCAGGGAATCAGAGGCGGGGAAACAGAGGTGGGGAATCAGATATGGGGAATCAGAGATGGGGAATCAGAGGCGGGGAATCAGCGGTGGTGAATCAGACGCGGGGATTCAGAGGTTGGAAATCAGAGATGGGGAATCAGAGGCGGGGAATCAGAGGCGGGGAAACAGAGTTGGGGAATCATATATGGGGAATCAAAGGTGGGGAATAAGAGGCGGAGAATCAGAAGCAGGGAATCAGAGGCGGGGAATCAGAGGCCAGGAATCAGAAGCCAGGAATCAGAGGCCGGGAATCAGAGTTGGGGATTCAGAGGCGTGGAATCAGATATGGGGAAACAGAGGCGGGGAATCAGAGGCGGGCAAACAGAGGCGGGAAATTAGATATGGGGAATCAGAGGTGGGGAATCAGAGGTGGTGAATCTGAGATTGGGAATCACAGGCGGGGAATCAGAGGCAGGGAATCAGACGCGGGGAATCAGAGGCGGGGAATCAGATCTGGGGAATCAGAGGCGGGGAATCAGAGTTGGGGAATCAGAGGCGGGTAATCAGATATGGGGAAACAGAGGCAGGGGATCAGAGGCGGGGAATCAGATATGGGGAATCAGAGGTGGGGAATCAGAGGTTAGGAATCAGAGGCAGGGAATCAGATGCTGGGAATCAGAGGCAGGGAATCAGATGAGGGGAATGAGAGGCGGGGAATCAGAGGTGGGGATTCAGAGGCGGGGAATCAGAGTTGGGGAATCAGAGGCGGGGAATTAGATATGGGGAAACAGAGGCGGGGAATCAGAGGCGGGGAAACAGAGGCGAGGTATCAGATATGGAGAATCAGAGATGGGCTATCAGAGGCAGGGAATCAGAATCAGAAGCGGGGAATCAGAGGCCAGGAATCAGAGGCCGGGAATCAGATGCCGGGAATAAGAGGCCGGGAATCAGAGGTGGGGAATCAGAGTCCGGGAATCAGAGATGGGGAATCAGAGGCGGGGAATGAGATATGGGGAATCAGAGGCGGGGAATCAGAGGCGGGTAAACAGAGGCGGGGAATCAGATATGCGGAATCAGATGTGGCGAATCAAAGGCGGTGAATATGAGATGGGGAATCAGAGGCGGGGAATCAGAGGCATGGAATCAAACACGGGGAATCAGAGGCATGGAATCAAACACGGGGAATCAGAGGCGGGGATTCAGAGCTGGGGAATCAGAGGCGGGGAATCAGAGTTGGGGATTAAGAGGCGGGGAATCAGATATGGGGAAACAGAGGCGGGGAATCAGATATGGGGAATCAGAGGTGGGGAATCAGAGGTGGGGAATCAGAGGCAGGGAATCAGATGTGCGGAATCAGAGATGGGGAATCAGAGGCAGGGAATCAGAGGCGGGGAATCAGAGGCGGGGAATCAGAGGCCGGGATTAAGAGGCCGGGAATGAGAGGCCGGGAATCAGAAGCCGGTAGTCAGAGGCCGGGAATCAGAGGTGGGGAATCAGAGGCAGGGAATCAGAGCTGGGGAATCAGAGGCGGGGAATCAGAGCTGGGGAATCACAGGCGGGGAATCAGAGTTGGGGAATCAGAGGCGGGGAATCAGATATGGGGAAACAGTGGCGGGAATCAGAGGCGGTGAAACAGAGGCGGGGAATCAGATATGGGGAATCAGAGGTGGGGAATCAGAGGCCTGGAATCAGAGGCGTGGAATCAGAGGCAGGGAATCAGATGCGGGGAATCAGAGGCGGGGAATCAGAGCTGGGGAATCAGAGGCGGGGAATCAGAGTTGGGGAATCAGAGGCGGGGAATCAGAGTTGGGGAATCAGAGGAGGGGAATCAGATATGGGGAAACAGAGGCAGGGAATCAGAGGTGGGGAAACAGAGGCGGGGAATCAGATATGGGGAATCAGAGGTGGGGAATCAGAGGTTGGGAATCAGAGGCAGGGAATCAGAGGCGGGGAATCAGAGGCGGGGAATCAGAGGCAGGGAATCAGATGTGCGGAATCAGAGATGGGGAATCAGAGGCAGGGAATCAGAGGCGGGGCATCAGAAGCGGGGAATCAGAGGCCGGGAATCAGAGGACGGGAATGAGAGGCCGGGAATCAGAGGCCGGTAGTCAGAGGCCGGGAATCAGAGGTGGGGAATCAGAGGCAGGGAATCAGAGATGGGGAATCAGAGGCGGGGAATCAGCGGTGGTGAATCAGACGCGGGGATTCAGAGGTTGTAAATCAGAGATGGGGAATCAGAGGCGGGGAATCAGAGGCGGGGAAACAGAGTTCGGGAATCATATATGGGGAATCAGAGGTGGGGAATAAGAGGCGGAGAATCAGAAGCAGGGAATCAGAGGCGGGGAATCAGAGGCCAGGAATCAGAAGCCAGGAATCAGAGGCCGGGAATCAGAGGTGGGGAATCAGAGGCCGGGAATCAGAGATGGGGAATCAGAGGTGGTGAATCAGAGATGGGGAATCAGAGGAAGGGACTCAGAGGCGGGGAATCAGACGCGGAAAATCAGTGGCGGGGAATCAGAGCTGGGGAATCAGAGTCGGGGAATCAGAGATGGGGCATTGGAGGCGGGGAATCAGAGATGGGGAATCAGAGACGGGGAATCAGAGGCGGGGAAACATAGGCGGGGAGTCAGATTTGGGGAATCAAAGGCGGGGAATCAGAGGCGGGGGTTCGGATGTGCGGAATCAGAGATGGGGAATCAGAGGTGGGGAATCAGAGGCGGTGTATCAGAGATGGGGAATCAGAGGCGGGGAATCAGAGGCAGGAAATCAGGCACGGGGAATCAGAGGCTGGGAATCAGACGCGGGGTATCAGAGGCGGGGAATCAGAGCTGGGGAATCAGAGGCAGGGAATCAGAGGCGGGGAAACAGAGGCAGGGAATCAGAGGCGGGGAAACAGAGGCGGGGAATCAGATATGGGGAATCAGATGCGGGGAATCAGAGGCGGGGAATCAGAGCTGGGGAATCAGAGGCGGGGAATCAGAGTTGGGGAATCAGAGGCGGGGAATCAGAGTTGGGGAATCAGAGGCGGGGAATCAGATATGGGGAAACAGAGGCAGGGAATCAGAGGTGGGGAAACAGAGGCGGGGAATCAGATATGGGGAATCAGAGGTGGGGAATCAGAGGTTGGGAATCAGAGGCAGGGAATCAGAGGCGGGGAATCAGAGGCGGGGAATCAGAGGCAGGGAATCAGATGTGCGGAATCAGAGATGGGGAATCAGAGGCAGGGAATCAGAGGCGGGGCATCAGAGGCGGGGAATCAGAGGCCGGGAATTAGAGGCCGGGAATGAGAGGCCGGGAATCAGAGGCCGGTAGTCAGAGGCCGGGAATCAGAGGTGGGGAATCAGAGGCAGGGAATCAGAGATGGGAAATCAGAGGCGGGGAATCAGCGGTGGTGAATCAGACGCGGGGATTCAGAGGTTGTAAATCAGAGATGGGGAATCAGAGGCGGGGAATCAGAGGCGGGGAAACAGAGTTCGGGAATCATATATGGGGAATCAGAGGTGGGGAATAAGAGGCGGAGAATCAGAAGCAGGGAATCAGAGGCGGGGAATCAGAGGCCAGGAATCAGAAGCCAGGAATCAGAGGCCGGGAATCAGAGGTGGGGAATCAGAGGCCGGGAATCAGCGATGGGGAATCAGAGGTGGTGAATCTGAGATGGGGAATCAGAGGAAGGGATTCAGAGGCGGGGAATCAGACGCGGAGAATCAGTGGCGGGGAATCAGAGCTTGGGAATCGGAGTCGGGGAATCAGAGATGGGGAATTGGAGGCGGGGAATCAGAGATGGGGAATCAGAGACGGGGAATCAGAGGCGGGGAAACATAGGCGGGGAGTCAGATTTGGGGAATCAGAGGCGGGGAATCAGAGGCGGGGGTTCGGATGTGCGGAATCAGAGATGGGGAATCAGAGGTGGGGAATCAGAGGCGGTGTATCAGAGATGGGGAATCAGAGGCGGGGAATCAGAGGCAGGAAATCAGACACGGGGAATCAGAGGCTGGGAATCAGACGCGGGGAATCAGAGGCGGGGAATCAGAGCTGGGGAATCAGAGGCAGGGAATCAGAGTTGGGGATTCAGAGGCGTGGAATCAGATATGGGGAAACAAAGGCGGGGAATCAGAGGCGGGCAAACAGAGGCGGGGAATCAGATATGGGGAATCAGAGGTGGGGAATCAGAGGTGGTGAATCTGAGATTGGGAATCACAGGCGGGGAATCAGAGGCAGGGAATCAGACGCGGGGAATCAGAGGCGGGGAATCAGATCTGGGGAATCAGAGGCGGGGAATCAGAGTTGGGGAATCAGAGGCGGGGAATCAGATATGGGGAAACAGAGGCAGGGGATCAGAGGCGGGGAATCAGATATGGGGAATCAGAGGTGGGGAATCAGAGGTTGGGAATCAGAGGCGGGGAATCAGATCTGGGGAATCAGAGGCGGGGAATCAGAGTTGGGGAATCAGAGGCGGGGAATCAGATATGGGGAAACAGAGGCAGGGGATCAGAGGCAGGGAATCAGATATGGGGAAACAGAGGCAGGGGATCAGAGGCGGGGAGTCAGATTTGGGGAATCAGAGGCGGGGAATCAGAGGCGGGGGTTCGGATGTGCGGAATCAGAGATGGGGAATCAGAGGTGGGGAATCAGAGGCGGTGTATCAGAGATGGGGAATCAGAGGCGGGGAATCAGAGGCAGGAAATCAGACACGGGGAATCAGAGGCTGGGAATCAGACGCGGGGAATCAGAGGCGGGGAATCAGAGCTGGGGAATCAGAGGCAGGGAATCAGAGGCGGGGAAACAGAGGCAGGGAATCAGAGGCGGGGAAACAGAGGCGGGGAATCAGATATGGGGAATCAGATGCGGGGAATCAGAGGCGGGGAATCAGAGCTGGGGAATCAGAGGCGGGGAATCAGAGTTGGGGAATCAGAGGCGGGGAATCAGAGTTGGGGAATCAGAGTCGGGGAATCAGATATGGGGAAACAGAGGCAGGGAATCAGAGGTGGGGAAACAGAGGCGGGGAATCAGATATGGGGAATCAGAGGTGGGGAATCAGAGGTTGGGAATCAGAGGCAGGGAATCAGAGGCGGGGAATCAGAGGCGGGGAATCAGAGGCAGGGAATCAGATGTGCGGAATCAGAGATGGGGAATCAGAGGCAGGGAATCAGAGGCGGGGCATCAGAGGCGGGGAATCAGAGGCCGGGAATCAGAGGCCGGGAATGAGAGGCCGGGAATCAGAGGCCGGTAGTCAGAGGCCGGGAATCAGAGGCGGGGCATCAGAGGTGGGGAATCAGAGGCAGGGAATCAGAGGCGGGGCATCAGAGGTGGGGAATCAGAGGCAGGGAATCAGAGATGGGGAATCAGAGGCGGGGAATCAGCGGTGGTGAATCAGACGCGGGGATTCAGAGGTTGTAAATCAGAGATGGGGAATCAGAGGCGGGGAATCAGAGGCGGGGAAACAGAGTTCGGGAATCATATATGGGGAATCAGAGGTGGGGAATAAGAGGCGGAGAATCAGAAGCAGGGAATCAGAGGCGGGGAATCAGAGGCCAGGAATCAGAAGCCAGGAATCAGAGGCCGGGAATCAGAGGTGGGGAATCAGAGGCCGGGAATCAGAGATGGGGAATCAGAGGTGGTGAATCAGAGATGGGAAATCAGAGGAAGGGACTCAGAGGCGGGGAATCAGACGCGGAGAATCAGTGGCGGGGAATCAGAGCTGGGGAATCAGAGTCGGGGAATCAGAGATGGGGAATTGGAGGCGGGGAATCAGAGATGGGGAATCAGAGACGGGGAATCAGAGGCGGGGAAACATAGGCGGGGAGTCAGATTTGGGGAATCAGAGGCGGGGAATCAGAGGCGGGGGTTCGGATGTGCGGAATCAGAGATGGGGAATCAGAGGTGGGGAATCAGAGGCGGTGTATCAGAGATGGGGAATCAGAGGCGGGGAATCAGAGGCAGGAAATCAGACACGGGGAATCAGAGGCTGGGAATCAGACGCGGGGAATCAGAGGCGGGGAATCAGAGCTGGGGAATCAGAGGCAGGGAATCAGAGTTGGGGATTCAGAGGCGTGGAATCAGATATGGGGAAACAAAGGCGGGGAATCAGAGGCGGGCAAACAGAGGCGGGGAATCAGATATGGGGAATCAGAGGTGGGGAATCAGAGGTGGTGAATCTGAGATTGGGAATCACAGGCGGGGAATCAGAGGCAGGGAATCAGACGCGGGGAATCAGAGGCGGGGAATCAGATCTGGGGAATCAGAGGCGGGGAATCAGAGTTGGGGAATCAGAGGCGGGGAATCAGATATGGGGAAACAGAGGCAGGGGATCAGAGGCGGGGAATCAGATATGGGGAATCAGAGGTGGGGAATCAGAGGTTAGGAATCAGAGGCAGGGAATCAGATGCTGGGAATCAGAGGCAGGGAATCAGATGAGGGGAATGAGAGGCGGGGAATCAGCGGTGGTGAATCAGATGCGGGGATTCAGAAGTTGTAAATCAGAGATGGGGAATCAGAGGCGGGGATTCAGAGGCGGGGAATCAGAGTTGGGGAATCAGAGGCGGGGAATTAGATATGGGGAAACAGAGGCGGGGAATCAGAGGCGGGGAAACAGAGGCGAGGTATCAGATATGGAGAATCAGAGATGGGGAATCAGAGGCAGGGAATCAGAATCAGAAGCGGGGAATCAGAGGCCAGGAATCAGAGGCCGGGAATCAGATGCCGGGAATAAGAGGCCGGGAATCAGAGGTGGGGAATCAGAGTCCGGGAATCAGAGATGGGGAATCAGTGGCGGGGTATCAGAGGCAGGGAATCAGAGGCGGGGAATCAGAGGCGGGGAATCAGAGGCAAGGAATCAGATGTGCGGAATCAGAGATGGGGAATCAGAGGCAGGGAATCAGAGGCGGGGCATCAGAGGCGGGGAATCAGATGCCGGGAATCAGAGGCCGGGAATGAGAGGCCGGGAATCAGAGGCCGGTAGTCAGAGGCCGGGAATCAGAGGTGGGGAATCAGAGGCAGGGAATCAGAGATGGGGAATCAGAGGCGGGGAATCAGCGGTGGTGAATCAGATGCGGGGATTCAGAAGTTGTAAATCAGAGATGGGGAATCAGAGGTGGGGAATCAGAGGAGGGGAAACAGAGTTGGGGAATCATATATGGGGAATCAGAGGTGGGGAATAAGAGGCGGAGAATCAGAAGCAGGGAATCAGAGGCGGGGAATCAGAGGCCAGGAATCAGAAGCCAGGAATCAGAGGCCGGGAATCAGAGGTGGGGAATCAGAGGCCGGGAATCAGTGGCGGGGAATCAGAGCTGGGGATTCAGAGTCGGGGAATCAGAGATGGGGAATTGGAGGCGGGGAATCAGAGATGGGGAATCAGAGACGGGGAATCAGAGGCGGGGAAACATAGGTGGGGAGTCAGATTTGGGGAATCAGAGGTGGGGAATCAGACGTGGTGAAATGAGAGATGGGGAATCAGAGGCGGGGAATCAGAGGCAGGGAATCGGATGTGCGGAATCAGAGATGGGGAATCAGAGGTGGGGAATCAGAGGCGGTGTATCAGAGATGGGGAATCAGAGGCGGGGAATCAGAGGCAGGAAATCAGACATGGGGAATCAGAGGCTTGGAATCAGACGCGGGGAATCAGAGGCGGGGAATCAGAGCTGGGGAATCAGAGGCAGGGAATCAGAGTTGGGGATTCAGATGCGTGGAAGCAGATATGGGGAAACAGAGGCGGGGAATCAGAGGCGGGCAAACAGAGGCGGGGAATCAGATATGGGGAATCAGAGGTGGGGAATAAGAGGTGGTGAATCTGAGATTGGGAATCACAGGCGGGGAATCAGAGGCAGGGAATCAGACTCGGGGAATCAGAGGCGGGGTATCAGATCTGGGGAATCAGAGGCGGGGAATCAGATATGGGGAAACAGAGGCAGGGGATCAGAGGCGGGGAATCAGATATGGGGAATCAGAAGTGGGGAATCAGAGGTTAGGAATCAGAGGCAGGGAATCAGATGCTGGGAATCAGAGGCAGGGAATCAGATGAGGGGAATGAGAGGCGGGGAATCAGAGGTGGGGATTCAGAGGCGGGGAATCAGAGTTGGGGAATCAGAGGCGGGGAATTAGATATGGGGAAACAGAGGCGGGGAATCAGAGGCGGGGAAACAGAGGCGAGGTATCAGATATGGAGAATCAGAGATGGGGAATCAGAGGCAGGGAATCAGAATCAGAAGCGGGGAATCAGAGGCCGGGAATCAGAGGCCGGGTATCAGATGCCGGGAATAAGAGGCCGGGAATCAGAGGTGGGGAATCAGAGTCCGGGAATCAGAGATGGGGAATCAGAGGCGGGGAATGAGATATGGGGAATCAGAGGCGGGGAATCAGAGGCAGGTAAACAGAGGCGGGGAATCAGATATGCGGAATCAGAGGTGGCGAATCAAAGGCGGTGAATCAGAGATGGGGAATCAGAGGCGGGGAATCAGAGGCATGGAATCAAACACGGGGAATCAGAGGCGGGGAATCAGAGCTGGGGAATCAGAGGTGGGGAATCAGAGTTGGGGAATCAGAGGCGGGGAATCAGATATGGGGAAACAGAGGCAGGGAATCAGAGGCGGGGAAACAGAGGCGGGGAATCAGATATGGGGAATCAGAGATAGGGAATCAGAGGCGGGGAATCAGCGGTCGTGAATCAGACGCGGGGATTCAGAGATTGGAAATCAGAGATGGGGAATCAGAGGCGGGGAATCAGGGGCGGGGAAAGAGAGTTGGGGAATCATATATGGGGAATCAAAGGTGGGGAATAAGAGGCGGAGAATCAGAAGCAGGGAATCAGAGGCGGGGAATCAGAGGCCAGGAATCAGAAGCCAGGAATCAGAGGCCGGGAATCAGAGTTGGGGATTCAGAGGCGTGGAATCAGATATGGGGAAACAGAAGTGGGGAATCAGAGGTTTTGAATCAGAGATGGGGAATCAGAGGTGGGGAATCTGAGATTGGGAATCACAGGCGGGGAATCAGAGGCAGGGAATCAGACGCGGGGAATCAGAGGCGGGGAATCAGATCTGGGGAATCAGAGGCGGGGAATCAGAGTTGGGGAATCAGAGGCGGGGAATCAGATATGGGGAAACAGAGGCAGGGGATCAGAGGCGGGGAATCAGATATGGGGAATCAGAGGTGGGGAATCAGAGGTTAGGAATCAGAGGCAGGGAATCAGATGCTGGGAATCAGAGGCAGGGAATCAGATGAGGGGAATGGAGGCGGGGAATCAGAGGTGGGGATTCAGAGGCGGGGAATCAGAGTTGGGGAATCAGAGGCGGGGAATTAGATATGGGGAAACAGAGGCGGGGAATCAGAGGCGGGGAAACAGAGGCGAGGTATCAGATATGGAGAATCAGAGATGGGGAATCAGAGGCAGGGAATCAGAATCAGAAGCGGGGAATCAGAGGCCAGGAATCAGAGGCCGGGAATCAGATGCCGGGAATAAGAGGCCGGGAATCAGAGGTGGGGAATCAGAGTCCGGGAATCAGAGATGGGGAATCAGAGGCGGGGAATGAGATATGGGGAATCAGAGGCGGGGAATCAGAGTCGGGTAAACAGAGGCGGGGAATCAGATATGCGGAATCAGATGTGGCGAATCAAAGGCGGTGAATCAGAGATGGGGAATCAGAGGCGGGGAATCAGAGGCATGGAATCAAACACGGGGAATCAGAGGCGGGGAATCAGAGCTGGGGAATCAGAGGCGGGGAATCAGAGTTGGGGATTCAGAGGCGGGGAATCAGATATGGGGAAACAGAGGCAGGGAATCAGAGGCGGGGAAACAGAGGCGGGGAATCAGATATGGGGAATCAGAGGTGGGGAATCAGAGTTTGGGAATCAGAGGCAGGGAATCAGAGGCGGGGAATCAGAGGTGGGGAATCAGAGGCAGGGAATCAGATGTGCGGAATCAGAGATGGGGAATCAGAGGCAGGGAATCAGAGGCGGGGAATCAGAGGCCGGGAATCAGAGGCCGGGAATCAGATATGGGGAATCAGAGGTGGGGAATCAGAGGTTGGGAATCAGAGGCAGGGAATCAGAGGCGGGGAATAAGAGGCGGGGAATCAGAGGCAGGGAATCAGATGTGCGGAATCAGAGATGGGGAATCAGAGGTGGCGAATCAAAGGCGGTGAATCAGAGATGGGGAATCAGAGGCGGGGAATCAGAGGCATGGAATCAAACACGGGGAATCAGAGGCGGGGAATCAGAGCTGGGGAATCAGAGGCGGGGAATCAGAGTTGGGGAATCAGAGGCGGGGAATCAGATATGGGGAAACAGAGGCAGGGAATCAGAGGCGGGGAAACAGAGGCGGGGAATCAGATATGGGGAATCAGAGATGGGGAATCAGAGGCGGGGAATCAGCGGTCGTGAATCAGACGCGGGGATTCAGAGATTGGAAATCAGAGATGGGGAATCAGAGGCGGGGAATCAGAGGCGGGGAAACAGAGTTGGGGAATCATATATGGGGAATCAAAGGTGGGGAATAAGAGGCAGAGAATCAGAAGCAGGGAATCAGAGGCGGGGAATCAGAGGCCAGGAATCAGAAGCCAGGAATCAGAGGCCGGGAATCAGAGTTGGGGATTCAGAGGCGTGGAATCAGATATGGGGAAACAGAGGCGGGGAATCAGAGGCGGGCAAACAGAGGCGGGGAATCAGATATGGGGAATCAGAGGTGGGGAATCAGAGGTGGTGAATCTGAGATTGGGAATCACAGGCGGGGAATCAGAGGCAGGGAATCAGACGCGGGGAATCAGAGGCGGGGAATCAGATCTGGGGAATCAGAGGCGGGGAATCAGAGTTGGGGAATCAGAGGCGGGGAATCAGATATGGGGAAACAGAGGCAGGGGATCAGAGGCGGGGAATCAGATATGGGGAATCAGAGGTGGGGAATCAGAGGTTAGGAATCAGAGGCAGGGAATCAGATGCTGGGAATCAGAGGCAGTGAATCAGATGAGGGGAATGGAGGCGGGGAATCAGAGGTGGGGATTCAGAGGCGGGGAATCAGAGTTGGGGAATCAGAGGCGGGGAATTAGATATGGGGAAACAGAGGCGGGGAATCAGAGGCGGGGAAACAGAGGCGAGGTATCAGATATGGAGAATCAGAGATGGGGAATCAGAGGCAGGGAATCAGAATCAGAAGCGGGAAATCAGAGGCCAGGAATCAGAGGCCGGGAATCAGATGCCGGGAATAAGAGGCCGGGAATCAGAGGTGGGGAATCAGAGTCCGGGAATCAGAGATGGGGAATCAGAGGCGGGGAATGAGATATGGGGAATCAGAGGCGGGGAATCAGAGTTTGGGAATCAGAGGCAGGGAATCAGAGGCGGGGAATCAGAGGCGGGGAATCAGAGGCAGGGAATCAGATGTGCGGAATCAGAGATGGGGAATCAGAGGCAGGGAATCAGAGGCGGGGAATCAGAGTCGGGGAATCAGAGGCCGGGAATCAGAGGCCGGGAATGAGAGGCCGGGAATCAGAGGCCGGTAGTCAGAGGCCGGGAATCAGAGGTGGGGAATCAGAGGCGGGGAATCAGAGCTGGGGAATCAGAGGCGGGGAATCAGAGCTTGGGAATCACAGGCGGGGAATCAGAGTTGGGGAATCAGAGGCGGGGAATCAGATATGGGGAAACAGGGGCGGGAATCAGAGGCGGTGAAACAGAGGCGGGGAATCAGATATAGGGAATCAGAGGTGGGGAATCAGAGGTTGGGAATCAGAGGCCTGGAATCAGAGGCAGGGAATCAGATGCGGGGAATCAGAGGCGGGGAATCAGAGCTGGGGAATCAGAGGCGGGGAATCAGAGTTGGGGAATCAGAGGCGGGGAATCAGAGTTGGGGAATCAGAGGCGGGGAATCAGATATGGGGAAACAGAGGCAGGGAATCAGAGGTGGGGAAACAGAGGCGGGGAATCAGATATGGGGAATCAGAGGTGGGGAATCAGAGGTTGGGAATCAGAGGCAGGGAATCAGAGGCGGGGAATCAGAGGCGGGGAATCAGAGGCAGGGAATCAGATGTGCGGAATCAGAGATGGGGAATCAGAGGCAGGGAATCAGAGGCGGGGCATCAGAGGCGGGGAATCAGAGGCCGGGAATCAGAGGCCGGGAATGAGAGGCCGGGAATCAGATGCCGGTAGTCAGAGGCCGGGAATCAGAGGTGGGGAAACAGAGGCAGGGAATCAGAGATGGGGAATCAGAGGCGGGGAATCAGCGGTGGTGAATCAGATGCGGGGATTCAGAGGTTGTAAATCAGAGATGGGGAATCAGAGGCGGGGAATCAGAGGAGGGGAAACAGAGTTGGGGAATCATATATGGGGAATCAGAGGTGGGGAATAAGAGGCGGAGAATCAGAAGCAGGGAATCAGAGGCGGGGAATCAGAGGCCAGGAATCAGAAGCCAAGAATCAGAGGCTGGGAATCAAAGGTGGGGAATCAGAGGCCGGGAATCAGAGATGGGGAATCAGAGGTGGTGAATCAGAGATGGGGAATCAGAGGAAGGGACTCAGAGGCGGGGAATCAGAGATTGGAAATCAGAGATGGGGAATCAGAGGCGGGGAATCAGAGGCGGGGAAACAGAGTTGGGGAATCATATATGGGGAATCAAAGGTGGGGAATAAGAGGCAGAGAATCAGAAGCAGGGAATCAGAGGCGGGGAATCAGAGGCCAGGAATCAGAAGCCAGGAATCAGAGGCCGGGAATCAGAGTTGGGGATTCAGAGGCGTGGAATCAGATATGGGGAAACAGAGGCGGGGAATCAGAGGCGGGCAAACAGAGGCGGGGAATCAGATATGGGGAATCAGAGGTGGGGAATCAGAGGTGGTGAATCTGAGATTGGGAATCACAGGCGGGGAATCAGAGGCAGGGAATCAGACGCGGGGAATCAGAGGCGGGGAATCAGATCTGGGGAATCAGAGGCGGGGAATCAGAGTTGGGGAATCAGAGGCGGGGAATCAGATATGGGGAAACAGAGGCAGGGGATCAGAGGCGGGGAATCAGATATGGGGAATCAGAGGTGGGGAATCAGAGGTTAGGAATCAGAGGCAGGGAATCAGATGCTGGGAATCAGAGGCAGTGAATCAGATGAGGGGAATGGAGGCGGGGAATCAGAGGTGGGGATTCAGAGGCGGGGAATCAGAGTTGGGGAATCAGAGGCGGGGAATTAGATATGGGGAAACAGAGGCGGGGAATCAGAGGCGGGGAAACAGAGGCGAGGTATCAGATATGGAGAATCAGAGATGGGGAATCAGAGGCAGGGAATCAGAATCAGAAGCGGGAAATCAGAGGCCAGGAATCAGAGGCCGGGAATCAGATGCCGGGAATAAGAGGCCGGGAATCAGAGGTGGGGAATCAGAGTCCGGGAATCAGAGATGGGGAATCAGAGGCGGGGAATGAGATATGGGGAATCAGAGGCGGGGAATCAGAGTTTGGGAATCAGAGGCAGGGAATCAGAGGCGGGGAATCAGAGGCGGGGAATCAGAGGCAGGGAATCAGATGTGCGGAATCAGAGATGGGGAATCAAAGGCAGGGAATCAGAGGCGGGGAATCAGAGGCGGGGAATCAGAGGCCGGGAATCAGAGGCCGGGAATGAGAGGCCGGGAATCAGAGGCCGGTAGTCAGAGGCCGGGAATCAGAGGTGGGGAATCAGAGGCGGGGAATCAGAGCTGGGGAATCAGAGGCGGGGAATCAGAGCTTGGGAATCACAGGCGGGGAATCAGAGTTGGGGAATCAGAGGCGGGGAATCAGATATGGGGAAACAGGGGCGGGAATCAGAGGCGGTGAAACAGAGGCGGGGAATCAGATATAGGGAATCAGAGGTGGGGAATCAGAGGTTGGGAATCAGAGGCCTGGAATCAGAGGCAGGGAATCAGATGCGGGGAATCAGAGGCGGGGAATCAGAGCTGGGGAATCAGAGGCGGGGAATCAGAGTTGGGGAATCAGAGGCGGGGAATCAGAGTTGGGGAATCAGAGGCGGGGAATCAGATATGGGGAAACAGAGGCAGGGAATCAGAGGTGGGGAAACAGAGGCGGGGAATCAGATATGGGGAATCAGAGGTGGGGAATCAGAGGTTGGGAATCAGAGGCAGGGAATCAGAGGCGGGGAATCAGAGGCGGGGAATCAGAGGCAGGGAATCAGATGTGCGGAATCAGAGATGGGGAATCAGAGGCAGGGAATCAGAGGCGGGGCATCAGAGGCGGGGAATCAGAGGCCGGGAATCAGAGGCCGGGAATGAGAGGCCGGGAATCAGAGGCCGGTAGTCAGAGGCCGGGAATCAGAGGTGGGGAATCAGAGGCAGGGAATCAGAGATGGGGAATCAGAGGCGGGGAATCAGCGGTGGTGAATCAGATGCGGGGATTCAGAGGTTGTAAATCAGAGATGGGGAATCAGAGGCGGGGAATCAGAGGAGGGGAAACAGAGTTGGGGAATCATATATGGGGAATCAGAGGTGGGGAATAAGAGGCGGAGAATCAGAAGCAGGGAATCAGAGGCGGGGAATCAGAGGCCAGGAATCAGAAGCCAAGAATCAGAGGCTGGGAATCAGAGGTGGGGAATCAGAGGCCGGGAATCAGAGATGGGGAATCAGAGGTGGTGAATCAGAGATGGGGAATCAGAGGAAGGGACTCAGAGGCGGGGAATCAGACGCGGAGAATCAGTGGCGGGGAATCAGAGCTGGGGATTTAGAGTCGGGGAATCAGAGATGCGGAATTGGAGGCGGGGAATCAGAGATGGGGAATCAGAGACGGGGAATCAGAGGCGGGGAAACATAGGTGGGGAGTCAGATTTGGGGAATCAGAGGTGGGGAATCAGACGTGGTGAAATGAGAGATGGGGAATCAGAGGCGGGGAATCAGAGGCAGGGAATCGGATGTGCGTAATCAGAGATGGGGAATCAGAGGTGGGGAATCAGAGGCGGTGTATCAGAGATGGGGAATCAGAGGCGGGGAAGCAGAGGCAGGAAATCAGACACGGGGAATCAGAGGCTGGGAATCAGAGGCGGGGAATCAGAGGCCAGGAATCAGAAGCCAGGAATCAGAGGCCGGGAATCAGAGTTGGGGATTAAGAGGCGTGGAATCAGATATGGGGAAACAGAGGCGGGGAATCAGAGGCGGGCAAACAGAGGCGGGGAATCAGATATGGGGAATCAGAGGTGGGGAATCAGAGGTGGTGAATCTGAGATTGGGAATCACAGGCGGGGAATCAGAGGCAGGGAATCAGACGCGGGGAATCAGAGGCGGGGAATCAGATCTGGGGAATCAGAGGCGGGGAATCAGAGTTGGGGAATCAGAGGCGGGGAATCAGATATGGGGAAACAGAGGCAGGGGATCAGAGGCGGGGAATCAGATATGGGGAATCAGAGGTGGGGAATCAGAGGTTAGGAATCAGAGGCAGGGAATCAGATGCTGGGAATCAGAGGCAGTGAATCAGATGAGGGGAATGGAGGCGGGGAATCAGAGGTGGGGATTCAGAGGCGGGGAATCAGAGTTGGGGAATCAGAGGCGGGGAATTAGATATGGGGAAACAGAGGCGGGGAATCAGAGGCGGGGAAACAGAGGCGAGGTATCAGATATGGAGAATCAGAGATGGGGAATCAGAGGCAGGGAATCAGAATCAGAAGCGGGAAATCAGAGGCCAGGAATCAGATGCCGGGAATCAAATGCCGGGAATAAGAGGCCGGGAATCAGAGGTGGGGAATCAGAGTCCGGGAATCAGAGATGGGGAATCAGAGGCGGGGAATGAGATATGGGGAATCAGAGGCGGGGAATCAGAGTTTGGGAATCAGAGGCAGGGAATCAGAGGCGGGGAATCAGAGGCGGGGAATCAGAGGCAGGGAATCAGATGTGCGGAATCAGAGATGGGGAATCAGAGGCAGGGAATCAGAGGCGGGGAATCAGAGGCGGGGAATCAGAGGCCGGGAATCAGAGGCCGGGAATGAGAGGTCGGGAATCAGAGGCCGGTAGTCAGAGGCCGGGAATCAGAGGTGGGGAATCAGAGGCAGGGAATCAGAGCTGGGGAATCAGAGGCGGGGAATCAGAGCTTGGGAATCACAGGCGGGGAATCAGAGTTGGGGAATCAGAGGCGGGGAATCAGATATGGGGAAACAGGGGCGGGAATCAGAGGCGGTGAAACAGAGGCGGGGAATCAGATATAGGGAATCAGAGGTGGGGAATCAGAGGTTGGGAATCAGAGGCCTGGAATCAGAGGCAGGGAATCAGATGCGGGGAATCAGAGGCGGGGAATCAGAGCTGGGGAATCAGAGGCGGGGAATCAGAGTTGGGGAATCAGAGGCGGGGAATCAGAGTTGGGGAATCAGAGGCGGGGAATCAGATATGGGGAAACAGAGGCAGGGAATCAGAGGTGGGGAAACAGAGGCGGGGAATCAGATATGGGGAATCAGAGGTGGGGAATCAGAGGTTGGGAATCAGAGGCAGGGAATCAGAGGCGGGGAATCAGAGGCGGGGAATCAGAGGCAGGGAATCAGATGTGCGGAATCAGAGATGGGGAATCAGAGGCAGGGAATCAGAGGCGGGGCATCAGAGGCGGGGAATCAGAGGCCGGGAATCAGAGGCCGGGAATGAGAGGCCGGGAATCAGAGGCCGGTAGTCAGAGGCCGGGAATCAGAGGTGGGAAATCAGAGGCAGGGAATCAGAGATGGGGAATCAGAGGCGGGGAATCAGCGGTGGTGAATCAGATGCGGGGATTCAGAGGTTGTAAATCAGAGATGGGGAATCAGAGGCGGGGAATCAGAGGAGGGGAAACAGAGTTGGGGAATCATATATGGGGAATCAGAGGTGGGGAATAAGAGGCGGAGAATCAGAAGCAGGGAATCAGAGGCGGGGAATCAGAGGCCAGGAATCAGAAGCCAAGAATCAGAGGCCGGGAATCAGAGGTGGGGAATCAGAGGACGGGAATCAGAGATGGGGAATCAGAGGTGGTGAATCAGAGATGGGGAATCAGAGGAAGGGACTCAGAGGCGGGGAATCAGACGCGGAGAATCAGTGGCGGGGAATCAGAGCTGGGGATTCAGAGTCGGGGAATCAGAGATGGGGAATTGGAGGCGGGGAATCAGAGATGGGGAATCAGAGACGGGGAATCAGAGGCGGGGAAACATAGGTGGGGAGTCAGATTTGGGGAATCAGAGGTGGGGAATCAGACGTGGTGAAATGAGAGATGGGGAATCAGAGGCGGGGAATCAGAGGCAGGGAATCGGATGTGCGGAATCAGAGATGGGGAATCAGAGGTGGGGAATCAGAGGTGGTGTATCAGAGATGGGGAATCAGAGGCGGGGAATCAGAGGCAGGAAATCAGACACGGGGAATCAGAGGCTGGGAATCAGACGCGGGGAATCAGAGGCGGGGAATCAGAGCTGGGGAATCAGAGGCAGGGAATCAGAGATGGGGATTCAGATGCTTGGAAGCAGATATGGGGAAACAGAGGCGGGGAATCAGAGGCGGGCAAACAGAGGCGGGGAATCAGATATGGGGAATCAGAGGTGGGGAATAAGAGGTGGTGAATCTGAGATTGGGAATCACAGGCGGGGAATCAGAGGCAGGGAATCAGACGCGGGGAATCAGAGGCGGGGTATCAGATCTGGGGAATCAGAGGCGGGGAATCAGATATGGGGAAACAGAGGCAGGGGATCAGAGGCGGGGAATCAGATATGGGGAATCAGAAGTGGGGAATCAGAGGTTAGGAATCAGAGGCAGGGAATCAGATGCTGGGAATAAGAGGCAGGGAATCAGATGAGGGGAATGAGAGGCGGGGAATCAGAGGTGGGGATTCAGAGGCGGGGAATCAGAGTTGGGGAATCAGAGGCGGGGAATTAGATATGGGGAAACAGAGGCGGGGAATCAGAGGCGGGGAAACAGAGGCAGGGAATCAGAATCAGAAGCGGGGAATCAGAGGCCGGGAATCAGAGGCCGGGTATCAGATGCCGGGAGTAAGAGGCCGGGAATCAGAGGTGGGGAATCAGAGTCCGGGAATCAGAGATGGGAAATCAGAGGCGGGGAATGAGATATGGGGAATCAGAGGCGGGGAATCAGAGGCGGGTAAACAGAGGCGGGGAATCAGATATGCGGAATCAGAGGTGGCGAATCAAAGGCGGTGAATCAGAGATGTGGAATCAGAGGTGGGGAATCAGAGGCATGGAATCAAACACGGGGAATCAGAGGCGTGGAATCAGAGCTGGGGAATCAGAGGCGGGGAATCAGAGTTGGGGAATCAGAGGCGGGGAATCAGATATGGGGAAACAGAGGCAGGGAATCAGAGGCGGGGAAACAGAGGCGGGGAATCAGATATGGGGAATCAGAGATGGGGAATCAGAGGCGGGGAATCAGCGGTCGTGAATCAGACGCGGGGATTCAGAGATTGGAAATCAGAGATGGGGAATCAGAGGCGGGGAATCAGAGGCGGGGAAACAGAGTTGGGGAATCATATATGGGGAATCAAAGGTGGGGAATAAGAGGCAGAGAATCAGAAGCAGGGAATCAGAGGCGGGGAATCAGAGGCCAGGAATCAGAAGCCAGGAATCAGAGGCCGGGAATCAGAGTTGGGGATTCAGAGGCGTGGAATCAGATATGGGGAAACAGAGGCGGGGAATCAGAGGCGGGCAAACAGAGGCGGGGAATCAGATATGGGGAATCAGAGGTGGGGAATCAGAGGTGGTGAATCTGAGATTGGGAATCACAGGCGGGGAATCAGAGGCAGGGAATCAGACGCGGGGAATCAGAGGCGGGGAATCAGATCTGGGGAATCAGAGGCGGGGAATCAGAGTTGGGGAATCAGAGGCGGGGAATCAGATATGGGGAAACAGAGGCTGGGGATCAGAGGCGGGGAATCAGATATGGGGAATCAGAGGTGGGGAATCAGAGGTTAGGAATCAGAGGCAGGGAATCAGATGCTGGGAATCAGAGGCAGGGAATCAGATGAGGGGAATGGAGGCGGGGAATCAGAGGTGGGGATTCAGAGGCGGGGAATCAGAGTTGGGGAATCAGAGGCGGGGAATTAGATATGGGGAAACAGAGGCGGGGAATCAGAGGCGGGGAAACAGAGGCGAGGTATCAGATATGGAGAATCAGAGATGGGGAATCAGAGGCAGGGTATCAGAATCAGAAGCGGGGAATCAGAGGCCAGGAATCAGAGGCCGGGAATCAGATGCCGGGAATAAGAGGCCGGGAATCAGAGGTGGGGAATCAGAGTCCGGGAATCAGAGATGGGGAATCAGAGGCGGGGAATGAGATATGGGGAATCAGAGGCGGGGAATCAGAGTCGGGTAAACAGAGGCGGGGAATCAGATATGCGGAATCAGATGTGGCGAATCAAAGGCGGTGAATCAGAGATGGGGAATCAGAGGCGGGGAATCAGAGGCATGGAATCAAACACGGGGAATCAGAGGCGGGGAATCAGAGCTGGGGAATCAGAGGCGGGGAATCAGAGTTGGGGATTCAGAGGCGGAGAATCAGATATGGGGAAACAGAGGCAGGGAATCAGAGGCGGGGAAACAGAGGCGGGGAATCAGATATGGGGAATCAGAGGTGGGGAATCAGAGTTTGGGAATCAGAGGCAGGGAATCAGAGGCGGGGAATCAGAGGTGGGGAATCAGAGGCAGGGAATCAGATGTGCGGAATCAGAGATGGGGAATCAGAGGCAGGGAATCAGAGGCGGGGAATCAGAGGCGGGGAATCAGAGGCCGGGAATCAGATATGGGGAATCAGAGGTGGGGAATCAGAGGTTGGGAATCAGAGGCAGGGAATCAGAGGCGGGGAATCAGAGGCGGGGAATCAGAGGCAGGGAATCTGATGTGCGGAATCAGATATGGGGAATCAGAGGCAGGGAATCAGAGGCGGGGCATCAGAGGCGGGGAATCAGAGGCCGGGAATCAGAGGCCGGGAATGAGAGGCCGGGAATCAGAGGCCGGTAGTCAGAGGCCGGGAATCAGAGGTGGGGAATCAGAGGCAGGGAATCAGAGATGGGGAATCAGAGGCGGGGAATCAGCGGTGGTGAATCAGATGCGGGGATTCAGAGGTTGTAAATCAGAGATGGGGAATCAGAGGCGGGGAATCAGAGGCGGGGAATCAGAGTTGGGGAATCAGAGGCGGGGAATTAGATATGGGGAAACAGAGGCGGGGAATCAGAGGCGGGGAAACAGAGGCGAGGTATCAGATATGGAGAATCAGAGATGGGGAATCAGAGGCAGGGAATCAGAATCAGAAACGGGGAATCAGAGGCCAGGAATCAGAGGCCGGGAATCAGATGCCGGGAATAAGAGGCCGGGAATCAGAGGTGGGGAATCAGAGTCCGGGAATCAGAGATGGGGAATCAGAGGCGGGGAATGAGATATGGGGAATCAGAGGCGGGGAATCAGAGGCGGGTAAACAGAGGCGGGGAATCAGATATGCGGAATCAAATGTGGCGAATCAAAGACGGTGAATCAGAGATGGGGAATCAGAGGCGGGGAATCAGAGTCATGGAATCAAACACGGGGAATCAGAGGCGGGGAATCAGAGCTGGGGATTCAGAGGCGGGGAATCAGAGTTGGGGATTCAGAGGCGGGGAATCAGATATGGGGAAACAGAGGCAGGGAATCAGAGGCGGGGAAACAGAGGCGGGGAATCAGAGGCGGGTAAACAGAGGCGGGGAATCAGATATGCGGAATCAGAGGTGGCGAATCAAAGGCGGTGAATCAGAGATGTGGAATCAGAGGTGGGGAATCAGAGGCATGGAATCAAACACGGGGAATCAGAGGCGGGGAATCAGAGCTGGGGAATCAGAGGCGGGGAATCAGAGTTGGGGAATCAGAGGCGGGGAATCAGATATGGGGAAACAGAGGCAGGGAATCAGAGGCGGGGAAACAGAGGCGGGGAATCAGATATGGGGAATCAGAGATGGGGAATCAGAGGCGGGGAATCAGCGGTCGTGAATCAGACGCGGGGATTCAGAGATTGGAAATCAGAGATGGGGAATCAGAGGCGGGGAATCAGAGGCGGGGAAACAGAGTTGGGGAATCATATATGGGGAATCAAAGGTGGGGAATAAGAGGCAGAGAATCAGAAGCAGGGAATCAGAGGCGGGGAATCAGAGGCCAGGAATCAGAAGCCAGGAATCAGAGGCCGGGAATCAGAGTTGGGGATTCAGAGGCGTGGAATCAGATATGGGGAAACAGAGGCGGGGAATCAGAGGCGGGCAAACAGAGGCGGGGAATCAGATATGGGGAATCAGAGGTGGGGAATCAGAGGTGGTGAATCTGAGATTGGGAATCACAGGCGGGGAATCAGAGCTGGGGATTCAGAGGCGGGGAATCAGAGTTGGGGATTCAGAGGCGGGGAATCAGATATGGGGAAACAGAGGCAGGGAATCAGAGGCGGGGAAACAGAGGCGGGGAATCAGAGGCGGGTAAACAGAGGCGGGGAATCAGATATGCGGAATCAGAGGTGGCGAATCAAAGGCGGTGAATCAGAGATGTGGAATCAGAGGTGGGGAATCAGAGGCATGGAATCAAACACGGGGAATCAGAGGCGGGGAATCAGAGCTGGGGAATCAGAGGCGGGGAATCAGAGTTGGGGAATCAGAGGCGGGGAATCAGATATGGGGAAACAGAGGCAGGGAATCAGAGGCGGGGAAACAGAGGCGGGGAATCAGATATGGGGAATCAGAGATGGGGAATCAGAGGCGGGGAATCAGCGGTCGTGAATCAGACGCGGGGATTCAGAGATTGGAAATCAGAGATGGGGAATCAGAGGCGGGGAATCAGAGGCGGGGAAACAGAGTTGGGGAATCATATATGGGGAATCAAAGGTGGGGAATAAGAGGCAGAGAATCAGAAGCAGGGAATCAGAGGCGGGGAATCAGAGGCCAGGAATCAGAAGCCAGGAATCAGAGGCCGGGAATCAGAGTTGGGGATTCAGAGGCGTGGAATCAGATATGGGGAAACAGAGGCGGGGAATCAGAGGCGGGCAAACAGAGGCGGGGAATCAGATATGGGGAATCAGAGGTGGGGAATCAGAGGTGGTGAATCTGAGATTGGGAATCACAGGCGGGGAATCAGAGGCAGGGAATCAGACGCGGGGAATCAGAGGCGGGGAATCAGATCTGGGGAATCAGAGGCGGGGAATCAGAGTTGGGGAATCAGAGGCGGGGAATCAGATATGGGGAAACAGAGGCAGGGGATCAGAGGCGGGGAATCAGATATGGGGAATCAGAGGTGGGGAATCAGAGGTTAGGAATCAGAGGCAGGGAATCAGATGCTGGGAATCAGAGGCAGGGAATCAGATGAGGGGAATGGAGGCGGGGAATCAGAGGTGGGGATTCAGAGGCGGGGAATCAGAGTTGGGGAATCAGAGGCGGGGAATTAGATATGGGGAAACAGAGGCGGGGAATCAGAGGCGGGGAAACAGAGGCGAGGTATCAGATATGGAGAATCAGAGATGGGGAATCAGAGGCAGGGTATCAGAATCAGAAGCGGGGAATCAGAGGCCAGGAATCAGAGGCCGGGAATCAGATGCCGGGAATAAGAGGCCGGGAATCAGAGGTGGGGAATCAGAGTCCGGGAATCAGAGATGGGGAATCAGAGGCGGGGAATGAGATATGGGGAATCAGAGGCGGGGAATCAGAGTCGGGTAAACAGAGGCGGGGAATCAGATATGCGGAATCAGATGTGGCGAATCAAAGGCGGTGAATCAGAGATGGGGAATCAGAGGCGGGGAATCAGAGGCATGGAATCAAACACGGGGAATCAGAGGCGGGGAATCAGAGCTGGGGAATCAGAGGCGGGGAATCAGAGTTGGGGATTCAGAGGCGGAGAATCAGATATGGGGAAACAGAGGCAGGGAATCAGAGGCGGGGAAACAGAGGCGGGGAATCAGATATGGGGAATCAGAGGTGGGGAATCAGAGTTTGGGAATCAGAGGCAGGGAATCAGAGGCGGGGAATCAGAGGTGGGGAATCAGAGGCAGGGAATCAGATGTGCGGAATCAGAGATGGGGAATCAGAGGCAGGGAATAAGAGGCGGGGAATCAGAGGCGGGGAATCAGAGGCCGGGAATCAGATATGGGGAATCAGAGGTGGGGAATCAGAGGTTGGGAATCAGAGGCAGGGAATCAGAGGCGGGGAATCAGAGGCGGGGAATCAGACGCAGGGAATCAGATGTGCGGAATCAGATATGGGGAATCAGAGGCAGGGAATCAGAGGCGGGGCATCAGAGGCGGGGAATCAGAGGCCGGGAATCAGAGGCCGGGAATGAGAGGCCGGGAATCAGAGGCCGGTAGTCAGAGGCCGGGAATCAGAGGTGGGGAATCAGAGGCAGGGAATCAGAGATGGGGAATCAGAGGCGGGGAATCAGCGGTGGTGAATCAGATGCGGGGATTCAGAGGTTGTAAATCAGAGATGGGGAATCAGAGGCGGGGAATCAGAGGCGGGGAATCAGAGTTGGGGAATCAGAGGCGGGGAATTAGATATGGGGAAACAGAGGCGGGGAATCAGAGGCGGGGAAACAGAGGCGAGGTATCAGATATGGAGAATCAGAGATGGGGAATCAGAGGCAGGGAATCAGAATCAGAAACGGGGAATCAGAGGCCAGGAATCAGAGGCCGGGAATCAGATGCCGGGAATAAGAGGCCGGGAATCAGAGGTGGGGAATCAGAGTCCGGGAATCAGAGATGGGGAATCAGAGGCGGGGAATGAGATATGGGGAATCAGAGGCGGGGAATCAGAGGCGGGTAAACAGAGGCGGGGAATCAGATATGCGGAATCAAATGTGGCGAATCAAAGACGGTGAATCAGAGATGGGGAATCAGAGGCGGGGAATCAGAGTCATGGAATCAAACACGGGGAATCAGAGGCGGGGAATCAGAGCTGGGGATTCAGAGGCGGGGAATCAGAGTTGGGGATTCAGAGGCGGGGAATCAGATATGGGGAAACAGAGGCAGGGAATCAGAGGCGGGGAAACAGAGGCGGGGAATCAGATATGGGGAATCAGAGGTGGGGAATCAGAGTTTGGGAATCAGAGGCAGGGAATCAGAGGCGGGGAATCAGAGGTGGGGAATCAGAGGCAGGGAATCAGATGTGCGGAATCAGAGATGGGGAATCAGAGGCAGGGAATCAGAGGCGGGGAATCAGAGGCGGGGAATCAGAGGCCGGGAATCAGAGGCCGGGAATGAGAGGCCGGGAATCAGAGGCCGGTAGTCAGAGGCCGGGAATCAGAGTTGGGGAATCAGAGGCAGGGAATCAGAGCTGGGGAATCAGAGGCGGGGAATCAGAGCTGGGGAATCAGAGGTTAGGAATCAGAGGCAGGGAATCAGATGCTGGGAATCAGAGGCAGGGAATCAGATGAGGGGAATGGAGGCGGGGAATCAGAGGTGGGGATTCAGAGGCGGGGAATCAGAGTTGGGGAATCAGAGGCGGGGAATTAGATATGGGGAAACAGAGGCGGGGAATCAGAGGCGGGGAAACAGAGGCGAGGTATCAGATATGGAGAATCAGAGATGGGGAATCAGAGGCAGGGTATCAGAATCAGAAGCGGGGAATCAGAGGCCAGGAATCAGAGGCCGGGAATCAGATGCCGGGAATAAGAGGCCGGGAATCAGAGGTGGGGAATCAGAGTCCGGGAATCAGAGATGGGGAATCAGAGGCGGGGAATGAGATATGGGGAATCAGAGGCGGGGAATCAGAGTCGGGTAAACAGAGGCGGGGAATCAGATATGCGGAATCAGATGTGGCGAATCAAAGGCGGTGAATCAGAGATGGGGAATCAGAGGCGGGGAATCAGAGGCATGGAATCAAACACGGGGAATCAGAGGCGGGGAATCAGAGCTGGGGAATCAGAGGCGGGGAATCAGAGTTGGGGATTCAGAGGCGGAGAATCAGATATGGGGAAACAGAGGCAGGGAATCAGAGGCGGGGAAACAGAGGCGGGGAATCAGATATGGGGAATCAGAGGTGGGGAATCAGAGTTTGGGAATCAGAGGCAGGGAATCAGAGGCGGGGAATCAGAGGTGGGGAATCAGAGGCAGGGAATCAGATGTGCGGAATCAGAGATGGGGAATCAGAGGCAGGGAATCAGAGGCGGGGAATCAGAGGCGGGGAATCAGAGGCGGGGAATCAGAGGCCGGGAATCAGATATGGGGAATCAGAGGTGGGGAATCAGAGGTTGGGAATCAGAGGCAGGGAATCAGAGGCGGGGAATCAGAGGCGGGGAATCAGAGGCAGGGAATCAGATGTGCGGAATCAGATATGGGGAATCAGAGGCAGGGAATCAGAGGCGGGGCATCAGAGGCGGGGAATCAGAGGCCGGGAATCAGAGGCCGGGAATGAGAGGCCGGGAATCAGAGGCCGGTAGTCAGAGGCCGGGAATCAGAGGTGGGGAATCAGAGGCAGGGAATCAGAGATGGGGAATCAGAGGCGGGGAATCAGCGGTGGTGAATCAGATGCGGGGATTCAGAGGTTGTAAATCAGAGATGGGGAATCAGAGGAGGGGAATCAGAGGCGGGGAATCAGAGTTGGGGAATCAGAGGCGGGGAATTAGATATGGGGAAACAGAGGCGGGGAATCAGAGGCGGGGAAACAGAGGCGAGGTATCAGATATGGAGAATCAGAGATGGGGAATCAGAGGCAGGGAATCAGAATCAGAAACGGGGAATCAGAGGCCAGGAATCAGAGGCCGGGAATCAGATGCCGGGAATAAGAGGCCGGGAATCAGAGGTGGGGAATCAGAGTCCGGGAATCAGAGATGGGGAATCAGAGGCGGGGAATGAGATATGGGGAATCAGAGGCGGGGAATCAGAGGCGGGTAAACAGAGGCGGGGAATCAGATATGCGGAATCAAATGTGGCGAATCAAAGACGGTGAATCAGAGATGGGGAATCAGAGGCGGGGAATCAGAGTCATGGAATCAAACACGGGGAATCAGAGGCGGGGAATCAGAGCTGGGGATTCAGAGGCGGGGAATCAGAGTTGGGGATTCAGAGGCGGGGAATCAGATATGGGGAAACAGAGGCAGGGAATCAGAGGTGGGGAAACAGAGGCGGGGAATCAGATATGGGGAATCAGAGGTGGGGAATCAGAGTTTGGGAATCAGAGGCAGGGAATCAGAGGCGGGGAATCAGAGGTGGGGAATCAGAGGCAGGGAATCAGATGTGCGGAATCAGAGATGGGGAATCAGAGGCAGGGAATCAGAGGCGGGGAATCAGAGGCGGGGAATCAGAGGCCGGGAATCAGAGGCCGGGAATGAGAGGCCGGGAATCAGAGGCCGGTAGTCAGAGGCCGGGAATCAGAGGTGGGGAATCAGAGGCAGGGAATCAGAGCTGGGGAATCAGAGGCGGGGAATCAGAGCTGGGGAATCACAGGCGGGGAATCAGAGTTGGGGAATCAGAGGCGGGGAATCAGATATGGGGAAACAGGGGCGGGAATCAGAGCCGGTGAAACAGAGGCGGGGAATCAGATATGGGGTATCAGAGGTGGGGAATCAGAGGCCTGGAATCAGAGGCGTGGAATCAGAGGCAGGGAATCAGATGCGGGGAATCAGAGGCGGGGAATCAGAGCTGGGGAATCAGAGGCGGGGAATCAGAGTTGGGGAATCAGAGGCGGGGAATCAGAGTTGGGGAATCAGAGGCGGGGAATCAGATATGGGGAAACAGAGGCAGGGAATCAGAGGTGGGGAAACAGAGGCGGGGAATCAGATATGGGGAATCAGAGGTGGGGAATCAGAGGTTGGGAATCAGAGGCAGGGAATCAGAGGCGGGGAATCAGAGGCGGGGAATCAGAGGCAGGGAATCAGATGTGCGGAATCAGAGATGGGGAATCAGAGGCAGGGAATCAGAGGCGGGGCATCAGAGGCGGGGAATCAGAGGCCGGGAATCAGAGGCCGGGAATGAGAGGCCGGGAATCAGAGGCCGGTAGTCAGAGGCCGGGAATCAGAGGTGGGGAATCAGAGGCAGGGAATCAGAGATGGGGAATCAGAGGCGGGGATTCAGCGGTGGTGAATCAGACGCGGGGATTCAGAGGTTGTAAATCAGAGATGGGGAATCAGAGGCGGGGAAACAGAGTTGGGGAATCATATATGGGGAATCAGAGGTGGGGAATAAGAGGCGGAGAATCAGAAGCAGTGAATCAGAGGCGGGGAATCAGAGGCCAGGAATCAGAAGCCAGGAATCAGAGGCCGGGAATCAGAGGTGGGGAATCAGAGGCCGGGAATCAGAGATGGGTAATCAGAGGTGGTGAATCAGAGATGGGGAATCAGAGGAAGGGACTCAGAGGCGGGGAATCAGACGCGGAGAATCAGTGGCGGGGAATCAGAGCTGGGGAATCAGAGTCTGGGAATCAGAGATGGGGAATTGGAGGCGGGGAATCAGAGGCATGGAATCAAACACGGGGAATCAGAGGCGGGGAATCAGAGCTGGGGAATCAGAGGCGGGGAATCAGAGTTGGGGATTCAGAGGCGGGGCATCAGATATGGGGAAACAGAGGCAGGGAATCAGAGGCGGGGAAACAGAGGCGGGGAATCAGATATGGGGAATCAGAGGTGGGGAATCAGAGTTTGGGAATCAGAGGCAGGGAATCAGAGGCGGGGAATCAGAGGTGGGGAATCAGAGGCAGGGAATCAGATGTGCGGAATCAGAGATGGGGAATCAGAGGCAGGGAATCAGAGGCGGGGAATCAGAGGCGGGGAATCAGAGGCCGGGAATCAGATATGGGGAATCAGAGGTGGGGAATCAGAGGTTGGGAATCAGAGGCAGGGAATCAGAGGCGGGGAATCAGAGGCGGGGAATCAGAGGCAGGGAATCAGATGTGCGGAATCAGATATGGGGAATCAGAGGCGGGGAATCAGATCTGGGGAATCAGAGGCGGGGAATCAGAGTTGGGGAATCAGAGGCGGGGAATCAGATATGGGGAAACAGAGGCAGGGGATCAGAGGCGGGGAATCAGATATGGGGAATCAGAGGTGGGGAATCAGAGGTTAGGAATCAGAGGCAGGGAATCAGATGCTGGGAATCAGAGGCAGGGAATCAGATGAGGGGAATGGAGGCGGGGAATCAGAGGTGGGGATTCAGAGGCGGGGAATCAGAGTTGGGGAATCAGAGGCGGGGAATTAGATATGGGGAAACAGAGGCGGGGAATCAGAGGCGGGGAAACAGAGGCGAGGTATCAGATATGGAGAATCAGAGATGGGGAATCAGAGGCAGGGTATCAGAATCAGAAGCGGGGAATCAGAGGCCAGGAATCAGAGGCCGGGAATCAGATGCCGGGAATAAGAGGCCGGGAATCAGAGGTGGGGAATCAGAGTCCGGGAATCAGAGATGGGGAATCAGAGGCGGGGAATGAGATATGGGGAATCAGAGGCGGGGAATCAGAGTCGGGTAAACAGAGGCGGGGAATCAGATATGCGGAATCAGATGTGGCGAATCAAAGGCGGTGAATCAGAGATGGGGAATCAGAGGCGGGGAATCAGAGGCATGGAATCAAACACGGGGAATCAGAGGCGGGGAATCAGAGCTGGGGAATCAGAGGCGGGGAATCAGAGTTGGGGATTCAGAGGCGGAGAATCAGATATGGGGAAACAGAGGCAGGGAATCAGAGGCGGGGAAACAGAGGCGGGGAATCAGATATGGGGAATCAGAGGTGGGGAATCAGAGTTTGGGAATCAGAGGCAGGGAATCAGAGGCGGGGAATCAGAGGTGGGGAATCAGAGGCAGGGAATCAGATGTGCGGAATCAGAGATGGGGAATCAGAGGCAGGGAATCAGAGGCGGGGAATCAGAGGCGGGGAATCAGAGGCCGGGAATCAGATATGGGGAATCAGAGGTGGGGAATCAGAGGTTGGGAATCAGAGGCAGGGAATCAGAGGCGGGGAATCAGAGGCGGGGAATCAGAGGCAGGGAATCAGATGTGCGGAATCAGATATGGGGAATCAGAGGCAGGGAATCAGAGGCGGGGCATCAGAGGCGGGGAATCAGAGGCCGGGAATCAGAGGCCGGGAATGAGAGGCCGGGAATCAGAGGCCGGTAGTCAGAGGCCGGGAATCAGAGGTGGGGAATCAGAGGCAGGGAATCAGAGATGGGGAATCAGAGGCGGGGAATCAGCGGTGGTGAATCAGATGCGGGGATTCAGAGGTTGTAAATCAGAGATGGGGAATCAGAGGCGGGGAATCAGAGGCGGGGAATCAGAGTTGGGGAATCAGAGGCGGGGAATTAGATATGGGGAAACAGAGGTGGGGAATCAGAGGCGGGGAAACAGAGGCGAGGTATCAGATATGGAGAATCAGAGATGGGGAATCAGAGGCAGGGAATCAGAATCAGAAACGGGGAATCAGAGGCCAGGAATCAGAGGCCGGGAATCAGATGCCGGGAATAAGAGGCCGGGAATCAGAGGTGGGGTATCAGAGTCCGGGAATCAGAGATGGGGAATCAGAGGCGGGGAATGAGATATGGGGAATCAGAGGCGGGGAATCAGAGGCGGGTAAACAGAGGCGGGGAATCAGATATGCGGAATCAAATGTGGCGAATCAAAGACGGTGAATCAGAGATGGGGAATCAGAGGCGGGGAATCAGAGTCATGGAATCAAACACGGGGAATCAGAGGCGGGGAATCAGAGCTGGGGATTCAGAGGCGGGGAATCAGAGTTGGGGATTCAGAGGCGGGGAATCAGATATGGGGAAACAGAGGCAGGGAATCAGAGGCGGGGAAACAGAGGCGGGGAATCAGATATGGGGAATCAGAGGTGGGGAATCAGAGTTTGGGAATCAGAGGCAGGGAATCAGAGGCGGGGAATCAGAGGTGGGGAATCAGAGGCAGGGAATCAGATGTGCGGAATCAGAGATGGGGAATCAGAGGCAGGGAATCAGAGGCGGGGAATCAGAGGCGGGGAATCAGAGGCCGGGAATCAGAGGCCGGGAATGAGAGGCCGGGAATCAGAGGCCGGTAGTCAGAGGCCGGGAATCAGAGTTGGGGAATCAGAGGCAGGGAATCAGAGCTGGGGAATCAGAGGCGGGGAATCAGAGCTGGGGAATCAGAGGTTAGGAATCAGAGGCAGGGAATCAGATGCTGGGAATCAGAGGCAGGGAATCAGATGAGGGGAATGGAGGCGGGGAATCAGAGGTGGGGATTCAGAGGCGGGGAATCAGAGTTGGGGAATCAGAGGCGGGGAATTAGATATGGGGAAACAGAGGCGGGGAATCAGAGGCGGGGAAACAGAGGCGAGGTATCAGATATGGAGAATCAGAGATGGGGAATCAGAGGCAGGGTATCAGAATCAGAAGCGGGGAATCAGAGGCCAGGAATCAGAGGCCGGGAATCAGATGCCGGGAATAAGAGGCCGGGAATCAGAGGTGGGGAATCAGAGTCCGGGAATCAGAGATGGGGAATCAGAGGCGGGGAATGAGATATGGGGAATCAGAGGCGGGGAATCAGAGTCGGGTAAACAGAGGCGGGGAATCAGATATGCGGAATCAGATGTGGCGAATCAAAGGCGGTGAATCAGAGATGGGGAATCAGAGGCGGGGAATCAGAGGCATGGAATCAAACACGGGGAATCAGAGGCGGGGAATCAGAGCTGGGGAATCAGAGGCGGGGAATCAGAGTTGGGGATTCAGAGGCGGAGAATCAGATATGGGGAAACAGAGGCAGGGAATCAGAGGCGGGGAAACAGAGGCGGGGAATCAGATATGGGGAATCAGAGGTGGGGAATCAGAGTTTGGGAATCAGAGGCAGGGAATCAGAGGCGGGGAATCAGAGGTGGGGAATCAGAGGCAGGGAATCAGATGTGCGGAATCAGAGATGGGGAATCAGAGGCAGGGAATCAGAGGCGGGGAATCAGAGGCGGGGAATCAGAGGCCGGGAATCAGATATGGGGAATCAGAGGTGGGGAATCAGAGGTTGGGAATCAGAGGCAGGGAATCAGAGGCGGGGAATCAGAGGCGGGGAATCAGAGGCAGGGAATCAGATGTGCGGAATCAGATATGGGGAATCAGAGGCAGGGAATCAGAGGCGGGGCATCAGAGGCGGGGAATCAGAGGCCGGGAATCAGAGGCCGGGAATGAGAGGCCGGGAATCAGAGGCCGGTAGTCAGAGGCCGGGAATCAGAGGTGGGGAATCAGAGGCAGGGAATCAGAGATGGGGAATCAGAGGCGGGGAATCAGCGGTGGTGAATCAGATGCGGGGATTCAGAGGTTGTAAATCAGAGATGGGGAATCAGAGGCGGGGAATCAGAGGCGGGGAATCAGAGTTGGGGAATCAGAGGCGGGGAATTAGATATGGGGAAACAGAGGCGGGGAATCAGAGGCGGGGAAACAGAGGCGAGGTATCAGATATGGAGAATCAGAGATGGGGAATCAGAGGCAGGGAATCAGAATCAGAAACGGGGAATCAGAGGCCAGGAATCAGAGGCCGGGAATCAGATGCCGGGAATAAGAGGCCGGGAATCAGAGGTGGGGAATCAGAGTCCGGGAATCAGAGATGGGGAATCAGAGGCGGGGAATGAGATATGGGGAATCAGAGGCGGGGAATCAGAGGCGGGTAAACAGAGGCGGGGAATCAGATATGCGGAATCAAATGTGGCGAATCAAAGACGGTGAATCAGAGATGGGGAATCAGAGGCGGGGAATCAGAGTCATGGAATCAAACACGGGGAATCAGAGGCGGGGAATCAGAGCTGGGGATTCAGAGGCGGGGAATCAGAGTTGGGGATTCAGAGGCGGGGAATCAGATATGGGGAAACAGAGGCAGGGAATCAGAGGCGGGGAAACAGAGGCGGGGAATCAGATATGGGGAATCAGAGGTGGGGAATCAGAGTTTGGGAATCAGAGGCAGGGAATCAGAGGCGGGGAATCAGAGGTGGGGAATCAGAGGCAGGGAATCAGATGTGCGGAATCAGAGATGGGGAATCAGAGGCAGGGAATCAGAGGCGGGGAATCAGAGGCGGGGAATCAGAGGCCGGGAATCAGAGGCCGGGAATGAGAGGCCGGGAATCAGAGGCCGGTAGTCAGAGGCCGGGAATCAGAGGTGGGGAATCAGAGGCAGGGAATCAGAGCTGGGGAATCAGAGGCGGGGAATCAGAGCTGGGGAATCACAGGCGGGGAATCAGAGTTGGGGAATCAGAGGCGGGGAATCAGATATGGGGAAACAGGGGCGGGAATCAGAGCCGGTGAAACAGAGGCGGGGAATCAGATATGGGGTATCAGAGGTGGGGAATCAGAGGCCTGGAATCAGAGGCGTGGAATCAGAGGCAGGGAATCAGATGCGGGGAATCAGAGGCGGGGAATCAGAGCTGGGGAATCAGAGGCGGGGAATCAGAGTTGGGGAATCAGAGGCGGGGAATCAGAGTTGGGGAATCAGAGGCGGGGAATCAGATATGGGGAAACAGAGGCAGGGAATCAGAGGTGGGGAAACAGAGGCGGGGAATCAGATATGGGGAATCAGAGGTGGGGAATCAGAGGTTAGGAATCAGAGGCAGGGAATCAGAGGCGGGGAATCAGAGGCGGGGAATCAGAGGCAGGGAATCAGATGTGCGGAATCAGAGATGGGGAATCAGAGGCAGGGAATCAGAGGCGGGGCATCAGAGGCGGGGAATCAGAGGCCGGGAATCAGAGGCCGGGAATGAGAGGCCGGGAATCAGAGGCCGGTAGTCAGAGGCCGGGAATCAGAGGTGGGGAATCAGAGGCAGGGAATCAGAGATGGGGAATCAGAGGCGGGGATTCAGCGGTGGTGAATCAGACGCGGGGATTCAGAGGTTGTAAATCAGAGATGGGGAATCAGAGGCGGGGAAACAGAGTTGGGGAATCATATATGGGGAATCAGAGGTGGGGAATAAGAGGCGGAGAATCAGAAGCAGTGAATCAGAGGCGGGGAATCAGAGGCCAGGAATCAGAAGCCAGGAATCAGAGGCCGGGAATCAGAGGTGGGGAATCAGAGGCCGGGAATCAGAGATGGGTAATCAGAGGTGGTGAATCAGAGATGGGGAATCAGAGGAAGGGACTCAGAGGCGGGGAATCAGACGCGGAGAATCAGTGGCGGGGAATCAGAGCTGGGGAATCAGAGTCTGGGAATCAGAGATGGGGAATTGGAGGCGGGGAATCAGAGGCATGGAATCAAACACGGGGAATCAGAGGCGGGGAATCAGAGCTGGGGAATCAGAGGCGGGGAATCAGAGTTGGGGATTCAGAGGCGGGGCATCAGATATGGGGAAACAGAGGCAGGGAATCAGAGGCGGGGAAACAGAGGCGGGGAATCAGATATGGGGAATCAGAGGTGGGGAATCAGAGTTTGGGAATCAGAGGCAGGGAATCAGAGGCGGGGAATCAGAGGTGGGGAATCAGAGGCAGGGAATCAGATGTGCGGAATCAGAGATGGGGAATCAGAGGCAGGGAATCAGAGGCGGGGAATCAGAGGCGGGGAATCAGAGGCCGGGAATCAGATATGGGGAATCAGAGGTGGGGAATCAGAGGTTGGGAATCAGAGGCAGGGAATCAGAGGCGGGGAATCAGAGGCGGGGAATCAGAGGCAGGGAATCAGATGTGCGGAATCAGAGATGGGGAATCAGAGGCAGGGAATCAGAGGCGGGGCATCAGAGGCGGGGAATCAGAGGCCGGGAATCAGAGGCCGGGAATGAGAGGCCGGGAATCAGAGGCCGGTAGTCAGAGGCCGGGAATCAGAGGTGGGGAATCAGAGGCAGGGAATCAGAGATGGGGAATCAGAGGCAGGGAATCAGCGGTGGTGAATCAGATGCGGGGATTCAGAGGTTGTAAATCAGAGATGGGGAATCAGAGGCGGGGAATCAGAGGAGGGGAAACAGAGTTGGGGAATCATATATGGGGAATCAGAGGTGGGGAATAAGAGGCGGAGAATCAGAAGCAGGGAATCAGAGGCGGTGAATCAGAGGCCAGGAATCAGAAGCCAGGAATCAGAGGCCGGGAATCAGAGGTGGGGAATCAGAGGCCGGGAATCAGAGATGGGGAATCAGAGGTGGTGAATCAGAGATGGGGAATCAGAGGAAGGGACTCAGAGGCGGGGAATCAGACGCGGAGAATCAGTGGCGGGGATTCAGAGCTGGGGATTCAGAGACGGGGAATCAGAGGCGGGGAAACATAGGTGGGGAGTCAGATTTGGGGAATCAGAGGTGGGGAATCAGACGTGGTGAAATGAGAGATGGGGAACCAGAGGCGGGGAATCAGAGGCAGGGAATCGGATGTGCGGAATCAGAGATGGGGAATCAGAGGTGGGGAATCAGAGGCGGTGTATCAGAGATGGGGAATCAGAGGCGGGGAATCAGAGGCAGGAAATCAGACACGGGGAATCAGAGGCTGGGAATCAGACGCGGGGAATCAGAGGCGGGGAATAAGAGCTGGGGAATCAGAGGCAGGGAATCAGAGTTGGGGATTCAGATGCGTGGAAGCAGATATGGGGAAACAGAGGCGGGGAATCAGAGGCGGGCAAACAGAGGCGGGGAATCAGATATGGGGAATCAGAGGTGGGGAATCAGAGGTGGTGAATCTGAGATTGGGAATCACAGGCGGGGAATCAGAGGCAGGGAATCAGACGCGGGGAATCAGAGGCGGGGTATCAGATCTGGGGAATCAGAGGCGGGGAATCAGAGTTGGGGAATCAGAGGCGGGGAATCACATATGGGGAAACAGAGGCAGGGGATCAGAGGCGGGGAATCAGATATGGGGAATCAGAAGTGGGGAATCAGAGGTTAGGAATCAGAGGCAGGGAATCAGATGCTGGGAATGAGAGGCAGGGAATCAGATGAGGGGAATGAGAGGCGGGGAATCAGAGGTGGGGATTCAGAGGCGGGGAATTAGATATGGGGAAACAGAGGCGGGGAATCAGAGGCGGGGAAACAGAGGTGAGGTATCAGATATGGAGAATCAGAGATGGGGAATCAGAGGCAGGGAATCAGAATCAGAAGCGGGGAATCAGAGGCCGGGAATCAGAGGCCGGGAATCAGATGCCGGGAATAAGAGGCCGGGAATCAGAGGTGGGGAATCAGAGTCCGGGAATCAGAGATGGGGAATCAGAGGCGGGGAATGAGATATGGGGAATCAGAGGCGGGGAATCAGAGGCGGGTAAACAGAGGCGGGGAATCAGATATGCGGAATCAGAGGTGGCGAATCAAAGGCGGTGAATCAGAGATGGGGAATCAGAGGCGGGGAATCAGAGGCATGGTATCAAACACGGGGAATCAGAGGCGGGGAATCAGAGCTGGGGAATCAGAGGCGGGGAATCAGAGTTGGGGAATCAGAGGCGGGGAATCAGATATGGGGAAACAGAGGCAGGGAATCAGAGGCGGGGAAACAGAGGCGGGGAATCAGATATGGGGAATCAGAGATGGGGAATCAGAGGCGGGGAATCAGCGGTGGTGAATCAGACGCGTGGATTCAGAGGTTGGAAATCAGAGATGGGGAATCAGAGGCGGGGAATCAGAGGCGGGGAAACAGAGTTGGGGAATCATATATGGGGAATCAAAGGTGGGGAATAAGAGGCGGAGAATCAGAAGCAGGGAATCAGAGGCGGGGAATCAGAGGCCAGGAATCAGAAGCCAGGAATCAGAGGCCGGGAATCAGAGTTGGGGATTCAGAGGCGTGGAATCAGATATGGGGAAACAGAGGCGGGGAATCAGAGGCGGGCAAACAGAGGCGGGAAATTAGATATGGGGAATCAGAGGTGGGGAATCAGAGGTGGTGAATCTGAGATTGGGAATCACAGGCGGGGAATCAGAGGCAGGGAATCAGACGCGGGGAATCAGAGGCGGGGAATCAGATCTGGGGAATCAGAGGCGGGGAATCAGAGTTGGGGAATCAGAGGCGGGGAATCAGATATGGGGAAACAGAGGCAGGGGATCAGAGGCGGGGAATCAGATATGGGGAATCAGAGGTGGGGAATCAGAGGTTAGGAATCAGAGGCAGGGAATCAGATGCTGGGAATCAGAGGCAGGGAATCAGATGAGGGGAATGAGAGGCGGGGAATCAGAGGTGGGGATTCAGAGGCGGGGAATCAGAGTTGGGGAATCAGAGGCGGGGAATTAGATATGGGGAAACAGAGGCGGGGAATCAGAGGCGGGGAAACAGAGGCGAGGTATCAGATATGGAGAATCAGAGATGGGCTATCAGAGGCAGGGAATCAGAATCAGAAGCGGGGAATCAGAGGCCAGGAATCAGAGGCCGGGAATCAGATGCCGGGAATAAGAGGCCGGGAATCAGAGGTGGGGAATCAGAGTCCGGGAATCAGAGATGGGGAATCAGAGGCGGGGAATGAGATATGGGGAATCAGAGGCGGGGAATCAGAGGCGGGTAAACAGAGGCGGGGAATCAGATATGCGGAATCAGATGTGGCGAATCAAAGGCGGTGAATCAGAGATGGGGAATCAGAGGCGGGGAATCAGAGGCATGGAATCAAGACGGGGAATCAGAGGCATGGAATCAAACACGGGGAATCAGAGGCGGGGAATCAGAGCTGGGGAATCAGAGGCGGGGAATCAGAGTTGGGGATTCAGAGGCGGGGAATCAGATATGGGGAAACAGAGGCGGGGAATCAGATATGGGGAATCAGAGGTGGGGAATCAGAGTTTGGGAATCAGAGGCAGGAAATCAGAGGCGGGGAATCAGAGGTGGGGAATCAGAGGCAGGGAATCAGATGTGCGGAATCAGAGATGGGGAATCAGAGGCAGGGAATCAGAGGCGGGGAATCAGAGGCGGGGAATCAGAGGCCGGGATTAAGAGGCCGGGAATGAGAGGCCGGGAATCAGAAGCCGGTAGTCAGAGGCCGGGAATCAGAGGTGGGTAATCAGAGGCAGGGAATCAGAGCTGGGGAATCAGAGGCGGGGAATCAGAGCTGGGGAATCACAGGCGGGGAATCAGAGTTGGGGAATCAGAGGCGGGGAATCAGATATGGGGAAACAGTGGCGGGAATCAGAGGCGGTGAAACAGAGGCGGGGAATCAGATATGGGGAATCAGAGGTGGGGAATCAGAGGCCTGGAATCAGAGGCGTGGAATCAGAGGCAGGGAATCAGATGCTGGGAATAAGAGGCGGGGAATCAGAGCTGGGGAATCAGAGGCGGGGAATCAGAGTTGGGGAATCAGAGGCGGGGAATCAGAGTTGGGGAATCAGAGGCGGGGAATCAGACATGGGGAAACAGAGGCAGGGAATCAGAGGTGGGGAAACAGAGGCGGGGAATCAGATATGGGGAATCAGAGGTGGGGAATCAGAGGTTGGGAATCAGAGGCAGGGAATCAGAGGCGGGGAATCAGAGGCGGGGAATCAGAGGCAGGGAATCAGATGTGCGGAATCAGAGATGGGGAATCAGAGGCAGGGAATCAGAGGCGGGGCATCAGAAGCGGGGAATCAGAGGCCGGGAATCAGAGGCCGGGAATGAGAGGCCGGGAATCAGAGGCCGGTAGTCAGAGGCCGGGAATCAGAGGTGGGGAATCAGAGGCAGGGAATCAGAGATGGGGAATCAGAGGCGGGGAATCAGCGGTGGTGAATCAGACGCGGGGATTCAGAGGTTGTAAATCAGAGATGGGGAATCAGAGGCGGGGAATCAGAGGCGGGGAAACAGAGTTCGGGAATCATATATGGGGAATCAGAGGTGGGGAATAAGAGGCGGAGAATCAGAAGCAGGGAATCAGAGGCGGGGAATCAGAGGCCAGGAATCAGAAGGCAGGAATCAGAGGCCGGGAATCAGAGGTGGGGAATCAGAGGCCGGGAATCAGAGATGGGGAATCAGAGGTGGTGAATCAGAGATGGGGAATCAGAGGAAGGGACTCAGAGGCGGGGAATCAGACGCGGAGAATCAGTGGCGGGGAATCAGAGCTGGGGAATCAGAGTCGGGGAATCAGAGATGGGGAATTGGAGGCGGGGAATCAGAGATGGGGAATCAGAGACGGGGAATCAGAGGCGGGGAAACATAGGCGGGGAGTCAGATTTGGGGAATCAGAGGCGGGGAATCAGAGGAGGGGGTTCGGATGTGCGGAATCAGAGATGGGGAATCAGAGGTGGGGAATCAGAGGCGGTGTATCAGAGATGGGGAATCAGAGGCGGGGAATCAGAGGCAGGAAATCAGACACGGGGAATCAGAGGCTGGGAATCAGACGCGGGGAATCAGAGGCGGGGAATCAGAGCTGGGGAATCAGAGGCAGGGAATCAGAGGCGGGGAAACAGAGGCAGGGAATCAGAGGCGGGGAAACAGAGGCGGGGAATCAGATATGGGGAATCAGATGCGGGGAATCAGAGGCGGGGAATCAGAGCTGGGGAGTCAGAGGCGGGGAATCAGAGTTGGGGAATCAGATGCGGGGATTCAGAGGTTGTAAATCAGAGATGGGGAATCAGAGGCGGGGAATCAGAGGCGGGGAAACAGAGGTGGGGAATCAGATATGGGGAATCAGATATGGGGAATCAAAGGCGGTGAATCAGAGATGGGGAATCAGAGCTGGGGAATCAAAGGCTGGGAATCAGAGTTGGGGAATCAGAGGCGGGGAATCAGATATGGGGAAACAGAGGTGGGGAATCAGAGGCGGGGAAACAGAGGCGGGGAATCAGATATGGGGAATCAGAGGCAGGGAATCAGATGTGCGGAATCAAAGATGGGGAATCAGAAGCAGAGAATCAGAGGCGGGGAATCAGAGGCGGGGAATCAGATATGGGGAAACAGAGGCAGGGAATCAGAGGTGGGGAAACAGAGGCGGGGAATCAGATATGGGGAATCAGAGGTGGGGAATCAGAGGTTGGGAATCAGAGGCAGGGAATCAGAGGCGGGGAATCAGAGGCGGGGAATCAGAGGCAGGGAATCAGATGTGCGGAATCAGAGATGGGGAATCAGAGGCAGGGAATCAGAGGCGGGGCATCAGAGGCGGGGAATCAGAGGCCGGGAATCAGAGGCCGGGAATGAGAGGCCGGGAATCAGAGGCCGGTAGTCAGAGGCCGGGAATCAGAGGTGGGGAATCAGAGGCAGGGAATCAGAGATGGGGAATCAGAGGCGGGGAATCAGCGGTGGTGAATCAGACGCGGGGATTCAGAGGTTGTAAATCAGAGATGGGGAATCAGAGGCGGGGAATCAGAGGCGGGGAAACAGAGTTCGGGAATCATATATGGGGAATCAGAGGTGGGGAATAAGAGGCGGAGAATCAGAAGCAGGGAATCAGAGGCGGGGAATCAGAGGCCAGGAATCAGAAGGCAGGAATCAGAGGCCGGGAATCAGAGGTGGGGAATCAGAGGCCGGGAATCAGAGATGGGGAATCAGAGGTGGTGAATCAGAGATGGGGAATCAGAGGAAGGGATTCAGAGGCGGGGAATCAGACGCGGAGAATCAGTGGCGGGGAATCAGAGCTTGGGAATCGGAGTCGGGGAATCAGAGATGGGGAATTGGAGGCGGGGAATCAGAGATGGGGAATCAGAGACGGGGAATCAGAGGCGGGGAAACATAGGCGGGGAGTCAGATTTGGGGAATCAGAGGCGGGGAATCAGAGGCGGGGGTTCGGATGTGCGGAATCAGAGATGGGGAATCAGAGGTGGGGAATCAGAGGCGGTGTATCAGAGATGGGGAATCAGAGGCGGGGAATCAGAGGCAGGAAATCAGACACGGGGAATCAGAGGCTGGGAATCAGACGCGGGGAATCAGAGGCGGGGAATCAGAGCTGGGGAATCAGAGGCAGGGAATCAGAGTTGGGGATTCAGAGGCGTGGAATCAGATATGGGGAAACAAAGGCGGGGAATCAGAGGCGGGCAAACAGAGGCGGGGAATCAGATATGGGGAATCAGAGGTGGGGAATCAGAGGTGGTGAATCTGAGATTGGGAATCACAGGCGGGGAATCAGAGGCAGGGAATCAGACGCGGGGAATCAGAGGCGGGGAATCAGAGGTGGGGATTCAGAGGCGGGGAATTAGATATGGGGAAACAGAGGCGGGGAATCAGAGGCGGGGAAACAGAGGTGAGGTATCAGATATGGAGAACCAGAGATGGGGAATCAGAGGCAGGGAATCAGAATCAGAAGCGGGGAATCAGAGGCCGGGAATCAGAGGCCGGGAATCAGATGCCGGGAATAAGAGGCCGGGAATCAGAGGTGGGGAATCAGAGTCCGGGAATCAGAGATGGGGAATCAGAGGCGGGGAATGAGATATGGGGAATCAGAGGCGGGGAATCAGAGGCGGGTAAACAGAGGCGGGGAATCAGATATGCGGAATCAGAGGTGGCGAATCAAAGGCGGTGAATCAGAGATGGGGAATCAGAGGCGGGGAATCAGAGGCATGGTATCAAACACGGGGAATCAGAGGCGGGGAATCAGAGCTGGGGAATCAGAGGCGGGGAATCAGAGTTGGGGAATCAGAGGCGGGGAATCAGATATGGGGAAACAGAGGCAGGGAATCAGAGGCGGGGAAACAGAGGTGGGGAATCAGATATGGGGAATCAGAGATGGGGAATCACAGGCGGGGAATCAGCGGTGGTGAATCAGACGCGGGGATTCAGAGGTTGGAAATCAGAGATGGGGAATCAGAGGCGGGGAATCAGAGGCGGGGAAACAGAGTTGGGGAATCATATATGGGGAATCAAAGGTGGGGAATAAGAGGCGGAGAATCAGAAGCAGGGAATCAGAGGCGGGGAATCAGAGGCCAGGAATCAGAAGCCAGGAATCAGAGGCCGGGAATCAGAGTTGGGGATTCAGAGGCGTGGAATCAGATATGGGGAAACAGAGGCGGGGAATCAGAGGCGGGCAAACAGAGGCGGGAAATTAGATATGGGGAATCAGAGGTGGGGAATCAGAGGTGGTGAATCTGAGATTGGGAATCACAGGCGGGGAATCAGAGGCAGGGAATCAGACGCGGGGAATCAGAGGCGGGGAATCAGATCTGGGGAATCAGAGGCGGGGAATCAGAGTTGGGGAATCAGAGGCGGGGAAACAGATATGGTGAAACAGAGGCAGGGGATCAGAGGCGGGGAATCAGATATGGGGAATCAGAGGTGGGGAATCAGAGGTTAGGAATCAGAGGCAGGGAATCAGATGCTGGGAATCAGAGGCAGGGAATCAGATGAGGGGAATGAGAGGCGGGGAATCAGAGGTGGGGATTCAGAGGCGGGGAATCAGAGTTGGGGAATCAGAGGCGGGGAATTAGATATGGGGAAACAGAGGCGGGGAATCAGAGGCGGGGAAACAGAGGCGAGGTATCAGATATGGAGAATCAGAGATGGGCTATCAGAGGCAGGGAATCAGAATCAGAAGCGGGGAATCAGAGGCCAGGAATCAGAGGCCGGGAATCAGATGCCGGGAATAAGAGGCCGGGAATCAGAGGTGGGGAATCAGAGTCCGGGAATCAGAGATGGGGAATCAGAGGCGGGGAATGAGATATGGGGAATCAGAGGCGGGGAATCAGAGGCGGGTAAACAGAGGCGGGGAATCAGATATGCGGAATCAGATGTGGCGAATCAAAGGCGGTGAATATGAGATGGGGAATCAGAGGCGGGGAATCAGAGGCATGGAATCAAACACGGGGAATCAGAGGCATGGAATCAAACACGGGGAATCAGAGGCGGGGATTCAGAGCTGGGGAATCAGAGGCGGGGAATCAGAGTTGGGGATTCAGAGGCGGGGAATCAGATATGGGGAAACAGAGGCGGGGAATCAGATATGGGGAATCAGAGGTGGGGAATCAGAGGTGGGGAATCAGAGGCAGGGAATCAGATGTGCGGAATCAGAGATGGGGAATCAGAGGCAGGGAATCAGAGGCGGGGAATCAGAGGCGGGGAATCAGAGGCCGGGATTAAGAGGCCGGGAATGAGAGGCCGGGAATCAGAAGCCGGTAGTCAGAGGCCGGGAATCAGAGGTGGGGAATCAGAGGCAGGGAATCAGAGCTGGGGAATCAGAGGCGGGGAATCAGAGCTGGGGAATCACAGGCGGGGAATCAGAGTTGGGGAATCAGAGGCGGGGAATCAGATATGGGGAAACAGTGGCGGGAATCAGAGGCGGTGAAACAGAGGCGGGGAATCAGATATGGGGAATCAGAGGTGGGGAATCAGAGGCCTGGAATCAGAGGCGTGGAATCAGAGGCAGGGAATCAGATGCGGGGAATCAGAGGCGGGGAATCAGAGCTGGGGAATCAGAGGCGGGGAATCAGAGTTGGGGAATCAGCGGCGGGCAATCAGAGTTGGGGAATCAGAGGCGGGGAATCAGATATGGGGAAACAGAGGCAGGGAATCAGAGGTGGGGAAACAGAGGCGGGGAATCAGATATGGGGAATCAGAGGTGGGGAATCAGAGGTTGGGAATCAGAGGCAGGGAATCAGAGGCGGGGAATCAGAGGCGGGGAATCAGAGGCAGGGAATCAGATGTGCGGAATCAGAGATGGGGAATCAGAGGCAGGGAATCAGAGGCGGGGCATCAGAAGCGGGGAATCAGAGGCCGGGAATCAGAGGCCGGGAATGAGAGGCCGGGAATCAGAGGCCGGTAGTCAGAGGCCGGGAATCAGAGGTGGGGAATCAGAGGCAGGGAATCAGAGATGGGGAATCAGAGGCGGGGAATCAGCGGTGGTGAATCAGACGCGGGGATTCAGAGGTTGTAAATCAGAGATGGGGAATCAGAGGCGGGGAATCAGAGGCGGGGAAACAGAGTTCGGGAATCATATATGGGGAATCAGAGGTGGGGAATAAGAGGCGGAGAATCAGAAGCAGGGAATCAGAGGCGGGGAATCAGAGGCCAGGAATCAGAAGCCAGGAATCAGAGGCCGGGAATCAGAGGTGGGGAATCAGAGGCCGGGAATCAGAGATGGGGAATCAGAGGTGGTGAATCAGAGATGGGGAATCAGAGGAAGGGACTCAGAGGCGGGGAATCAGACGCGGAAAATCAGTGGCGGGGAATCAGAGCTGGGGAATCAGAGTCGGGGAATCAGAGATGGGGAATTGGAGGCGGGGAATCAGAGATGGGGAATCAGAGACGGGGAATCAGAGGCGGGGAAACATAGGCGGGGAGTCAGATTTGGGGAATCAGAGGCGGGGAATCAGAGGCGGGGGTTCGGATGTGCGGAATCAGAGATGGGGAATCAGAGGTGGGGAATCAGAGGCGGTGTATCAGAGATGGGGAATCAGAGGCGGGGAATCAGAGGCAGGAAATCAGACACGGGGAATCAGAGGCTGGGAATCAGACGCGGGGAATCAGAGGCGGGGAATCAGAGCTGGGGAATCAGAGGCAGGGAATCAGAGGCGGGGAAACAGAGGCAGGGAATCAGAGGCGGGGAAACAGAGGCGGGGAATCAGATATGGGGAATCAGATGCGGGGAATCAGAGGCGGGGAATCAGAGCTGGGGAATCAGAGGCGGGGAATCAGAGTTGGGGAATCAGAGGCGGGAAATCAGAGTTGGGGAATCAGAGGCGGGGAATCAGATATGGGGAAACAGAGGCAGGGAATCAGAGGTGGGGAAACAGAGGCGGGGAATCAGATATGGGGAATCAGAGGTGGGGAATCAGAGGTTGGGAATCAGAGGCAGGGAATCAGAGGCGGGGAATCAGAGGCGGGGAATCAGAGGCAGGGAATCAGATGTGCGGAATCAGAGATGGGGAATCAGAGGCAGGGAATCAGAGGCGGGGCATCAGAGGCGGGGAATCAGAGGCCGGGAATTAGAGGCCGGGAATGAGAGGCCGGGAATCAGAGGCCGGTAGTCAGAGGCCGGGAATCAGAGGTGGGGAATCAGAGGCAGGGAATCAGAGATGGGGAATCAGAGGCGGGGAATCAGCGGTGGTGAATCAGACGCGGGGATTCAGAGGTTGTAAATCAGAGATGGGGAATCAGAGGCGGGGAATCAGAGGCGGGGAAACAGAGTTCGGGAATCATATATGGGGAATCAGAGGTGGGGAATAAGAGGCGGAGAATCAGAAGCAGGGAATCAGAGGCGGGGAATCAGAGGCCAGGAATCAGAAGCCAGGAATCAGAGGCCGGGAATCAGAGGTGGGGAATCAGAGGCCGGGAATCAGCGATGGGGAATCAGAGGTGGTGAATCTGAGATGGGGAATCAGAGGAAGGGATTCAGAGGCGGGGAATCAGACGCGGAGAATCAGTGGCGGGGAATCAGAGCTTGGGAATCGGAGTCGGGGAATCAGAGATGGGGAATTGGAGGCGGGGAATCAGAGATGGGGAATCAGAGACGGGGAATCAGAGGCGGGGAAACATAGGCGGGGAGTCAGATTTGGGGAATCAGAGGCGGGGAATCAGAGGCGGGGGTTCGGATGTGCGGAATCAGAGATGGGGAATCAGAGGTGGGGAATCAGAGGCGGTGTATCAGAGATGGGGAATCAGAGGCGGGGAATCAGAGGCAGGAAATCAGACACGGGGAATCAGAGGCTGGGTATCAGACGCGGGGAATCAGAGGCGGGGAATCAGAGCTGGGGAATCAGAGGCAGGGAATCAGAGTTGGGGATTCAGAGGCGTGGAATCAGATATGGGGAAACAAAGGCGGGGAATCAGAGGCGGGCAAACAGAGGCGGGGAATCAGATATGGGGAATCAGAGGTGGGGAATCAGAGGTGGTGAATCTGAGATTGGGAATCACAGGCGGGGAATCAGAGGCAGGGAATCAGACGCGGGGAATCAGAGGCGGGGAATCAGATCTGGGGAATCAGAGGCGGGGAATCAGAGTTGGGGAATCAGAGGCGGGGAATCAGATATGGGGAAACAGAGGCAGGGGATCAGAGGCGGGGAATCAGATATGGGGAATCAGAGGTGGGGAATCAGAGGTTGGGAATCAGAGGCGGGGAATCAGATCTGGGGAATCAGAGGCGGGGAATCAGAGTTGGGGAATCAGAGGCGGGGAATCAGATATGGGGAAACAGAGGCAGGGGATCAGAGGCGGGGAATCAGATATGGGGAAACAGAGGCAGGGGATCAGAGGCGGGGAGTCAGATTTGGGGAATCAGAGGCGGGGAATCAGAGGCGGGGGTTCGGATGTGCGGAATCAGAGATGGGGAATCAGAGGTGGGGAATCAGAGGCGGTGTATCAGAGATGGGGAATCAGAGGCGGGGAATCAGAGGCAGGAAATCTGACACGGGGAATCAGAGGCTGGGAATCAGACGCGGGTAATCAGAGGCGGGGAATCAGAGCTGGGGAATCAGAGGCAGGGAATCAGAGGCGGGGAAACAGAGGCAGGGAATCAGAGTTGGGGAATCAGAGGCGGGGAATCAGATGTGGGGAAACAGAGGCAGGGGATCAGAGGCGGGGAATCAGATATGGGGAATCAGAGGTGGGGAATCAGAGGTTAGGAATCAGAGGCAGGGAATCAGATGCTGGGAATCAGAGGCAGGGAATCAGATGAGGGGAATGAGAGGCGGGGAATCAGCGGTGGTGAATCAGATGCGGGGATTCAGAAGTTGTAAATCAGAGATGGGGAATCAGAGGCGGGGATTCAGAGGCGGGGAATCAGAGTTGGGGAATCAGAGGCGGGGAATTAGATATGGGGAAACAGAGGCGGGGAATCAGAGGCGGGGAAACAGAGGCGAGGTATCAGATATGGAGAATCAGAGATGGGGAATCAGAGGCAGGGAATCAGAATCAGAAGCGGGGAATCAGAGGCCAGGAATCAGAGGCCGGGAATCAGATGCCGGGAATAAGAGGCCGGGAATCAGAGGTGGGGAATCAGAGTCCGGGAATCAGAGATGGGGAATCAGAGGCGGGGTATCAGAGGCAGGGAATCAGAGGCGGGGAATCAGAGGCGGGGAATCAGAGGCAAGGAATCAGATGTGCGGAATCAGAGATGGGGAATCAGAGGCAGGGAATCAGAGGCGGGGCATCAGAGGCGGGGAATCAGAGGCCGGGAATCAGAGGCCGGGAATGAGAGGCCGGGAATCAGAGGCCGGTAGTCAGAGGCCGGGAATCAGAGGTGGGGAATCAGAGGCAGGGAATCAGAGATGGGGAATCAGAGGCGGGGAATCAGCGGTGGTGAATCAGATGCGGGGATTCAGAAGTTGTAAATCAGAGATGGGGAATCAGAGGTGGGGAATCAGAGGAGGGGAAACAGAGTTGGGGAATCATATATGGGGAATCAGAGGTGGGGAATAAGAGACGGAGAATCAGAAGCAGGGAATCAGACGCGGGGAATCAGAGGCCAGGAATCAGAAGCCAGGAATCAGATGCCGGGAATCAGAGGTGGGGAATCAGAGGCCGGGAATCAGTGGCGGGGAATCAGAGCTGGGGATTCAGAGTCGGGGAATCAGAGATGGGGAATTGGAGGCGGGGAATCAGAGATGGGGAATCAGAGACGGGGAATCAGAGGCGGGGAAACATAGGTGGGGAGTCAGATTTGGGGAATCAGAGGTGGGGAATCAGACGTGGTGAAATGAGAGATGGGGAATCAGAGGCGGGGAATCAGAGGCAGGGAATCGGATGTGCGGAATCAGAGATGGGGAATCAGAGGTGGGGAATCAGAGGCGGTGTATCAGAGATGGGGAATCAGAGGCGGGGAATCAGAGGCAGGAAATCAGACATGGGGAATCAGAGGCTTGGAATCAGACGCGGGGAATCAGAGGCGGGGAATCAGAGCTGGGGAATCAGAGGCAGGGAATCAGAGTTGGGGATTCAGATGCGTGGAAGCAGATATGGGGAAACAGAGGCGGGGAATCAGAGGCGGGCAAACAGAGGCGGGGAATCAGATATGGGGAATCAGAGGTGGGGAATAAGAGGTGGTGAATCTGAGATTGGGAATCACAGGCGGGGAATCAGAGGCAGGGAATCAGACGCGGGGAATCAGAGGCGGGGTATCAGATCTGGGGAATCAGAGGCGGGGAATCAGATATGGGGAAACAGAGGCAGGGGATCAGAGGCGGGGAATCAGATATGAGGAATCAGAAGTGGGGAATCAGAGGTTAGGAATCAGAGGCAGGGAATCAGATGCTGGGAATCAGAGGCAGGGAATCAGATGAGGGGAATGAGAGGCGGGGAATCAGAGGTGGGGATTCAGAGGCGGGGAATCAGAGTTGGGGAATCAGAGGCGGGGAATTAGATATGGGGAAACAGAGGCGGGGAATCAGAGGCGGGGAAACAGAGGCGAGGTATCAGATATGGAGAATCAGAGATGGGGAATCAGAGACAGGGAATCAGAATCAGAAGCGGGGAATCAGAGGCCGGGAATCAGAGGCCGGGTATCAGATGCCGGGAATAAGAGGCCGGGAATCAGAGGTGGGGAATCAGAGTCCGGGAATCAGAGATGGGGAATCAGAGGCGGGGAATGAGATATGGGGAATCAGAGGCGGGGAATCAGAGGCAGGTAAACAGAGGCGGGGAATCAGATATGCGGAATCAGAGGTGGCGAATCAAAGGCGGTGAATCAGAGATGGGGAATCAGAGGCGGGGAATCAGAGGCATGGAATCAAACACGGGGAATCAGAGGCGGGGAATCAGAGCTGGGGAATCAGAGGTGGGGAATCAGAGTTGGGGAATCAGAGGCGTGGAATCAGATATGGGGAAACAGAGGCGGGGAATCAGAGGCGGGCAAACAGAGGCGGGGAATCAGATATGGGGAATCAGAGGTGGGGAATCAGAGGTGGTGAATCTGAGATTGGGAATCACAGGCGGGGAATCAGAGGCAGGGAATCAGACGCGGGGAATCAGAGGCGGGGAATCAGATCTGGGGAATCAGAGGCGGGGAATCAGAGTTGGGGAATCAGAGGCGGGGAATCAGATATGGGGAAACAGAGGCAGGGGATCAGAGGCGGGGAATCAGATATGGGGAATCAGAGGTGGGGAATCAGAGGTTAGGAATCAGAGGCAGGGAATCAGATGCTGGGAATCAGAGGCAGGGAATCAGATGAGGGGAATGGAGGCGGGGAATCAGAGGTGGGGATTCAGAGGCGGGGAATCAGAGTTGGGGAATCAGAGGCGGGGAATTAGATATGGGGAAACAGAGGCGGGGAATCAGAGGCGGGGAAACAGAGGCGTGGTATCAGATATGGAGAATCAGAGATGGGGAATCAGAGGCAGGGAATCAGAATCAGAAGCAGGGAATCAGAGGCCAGGAATCAGAGGCCGGGAATCAGATGCCGGGAATAAGAGGCCGGGAATCAGAGGTGGGGAATCAGAGTCCGGGAATCAGAGATGGGGAATCAGAGGCGGGGAATGAGATATGGGGAATCAGAGGCGGGGAATCAGAGTCGGGTAAACAGAGGCGGGGAATCAGATATGCGGAATCAGATGTGGCGAATCAAAGGCGGTGAATCAGAGATGGGGAATCAGAGGCGGGGAATCAGAGGCATGGAATCAAACACGGGGAATCAGAGGCGGGGAATCAGAGCTGGGGAATCAGAGGCGGGGAATCAGAGTTGGGGATTCAGAGGCGGGGAATCAGATATGGGGAAACAGAGGCAGGGAATCAGAGGCGGGGAAACAGAGGCGGGGAATCAGATATGGGGAATCAGAGGTGGGGAATCAGAGTTTGGGAATCAGAGGCAGGGAATCAGAGGCGGGGAATCAGAGGTGGGGAATCAGAGGCAGGGAATCAGATGTGCGGAATCAGAGATGGGGAATCAGAGGCAGGGAATCAGAGGCGGGGAATCAGAGGCCGGGAATCAGAGGCCGGGAATCAGATATGGGGAATCAGAGGTGGGGAATCAGAGGTTGGGAATCAGAGGCAGGGAATCAGAGGCGGGGAATCAGAGGCGGGGAATCAGAGGCAGGGAATCAGATGTGCCGAATCAGAGATGGGGAATCAGAGGCAGGGAATCAGAGGCGGGGCATCAGAGGCCGGGAATCAGAGGCCGGGAATGAGAGGCCGGGAATCAGAGGCCGGTAGTCAGAGGCCGGGAATCAGAGGTGGGGAATCAGAGGCAGGGAATCAGAGATGGGGAATCAGAGGCGGGGAATCAGCGGTGGTGAATCAGATGCGGGGATTCAGAGGTTGTAAATCAGAGGTGGGGAATAAGAGGCGGAGAATCAGAAGCAGGGAATCAGAGGCGGGGAATCAGAGGCCAGGAATCAGAAGCCAGGAATCAGAGGCCGGGAATCAGAGGTGGGGAATCAGAGGCCGGGAATCAGAGATGGGGAATCAGAGGTGGTGAATCAGAGATGAGGAATCAGAGGAAGGGACTCAGAGGCGGGGAATCAGACGCGGAGAATCAGTGGCGGGGAATCAAGAGCTGGGGATTCAGAGTCGGGGAATCAGAGATGGGGAATTGGAGGCGGGGAATCAGAGATGGGGAATCAGAGACGGGGAATCAGAGGCGGGGAAACATAGGTGGGGAGTCAGATTTGGGGAATCAGAGGTGGGGAATCAGACGTGGTGAAATGAGAGATGGGGAATCAGAGGCGGGGAATCAGAGGCAGGGAATCGGATGTGCGGAATCAGAGATGGGGAATCAGAGGTGGGGAATCAGAGGTGGTGTATCAGAGATGGGGAATCAGAGGCGGGGAATCAGAGGCAGGAAATCAGACACGGGGAATCAGAGGCTGGAAATCAGACGCGGGGAATCAGAGGCGGGGAATCAGAGCTGGGGAATGAGAGGCAGGGAATCAGAGTTGGGGATTCAGATGCGTGGAAGCAGATATGGGGAAACAGAGGCGGGGAATCAGAGGCGGGGAAACAGAGGCGAGGTATCAGATATGGAGAATCAGAGATGGGGAATCAGAGGCAGGGAATCAGAATCAGAAGCGGGGAATCAGAGGCCAGGAATCAGAGGCCGGGAATCAGATGCCGGGAATAAGAGGCCGGGAATCAGAGGTGGGGAATCAGAGTCCGGGAATCAGAGATGGGGAATCAGAGGCGGGGAATCAGAGGCCGGGAATCAGAGGCCGGGAATGAGAGGCCGGGAATCAGAGGCCGGTAGTCAGAGGCCGGGAATCAGAGGTGGGGAATCAGAGGCAGGGAATCAGAGATGGGGAATCAGAGGCGGGGAATCAGCGGTGGTGAATCAGATGCGGGGATTCAGAAGTTGTAAATCAGAGATGGGGAATCAGAGGTGGGGAATCAGAGGAGGGGAAACAGAGTTGGGGAATCATATATGGGGAATCAGAGGTGGGGAATAAGAGACGGAGAATCAGAAGCAGGGAATCAGACGCGGGGAATCAGAGGCCAGGAATCAGAAGCCAGGAATCAGAGGCCGGGAATCAGAGGTGGGGAATCAGAGGCCGGGAATCAGTGGCGGGGAATCAGAGCTGGGGATTCAGAGTCGGGGAATCAGAGATGGGGAATTGGAGGCGGGGAATCAGAGATGGGGAATCAGAGACGGGGAATCAGAGGCGGGGAAACATAGGTGGGGAGTCAGATTTGGGGAATCAGAGGTGGGGAATCAGACGTGGTGAAATGAGAGATGGGGAATCAGAGGCGGGGAATCAGAGGCAGGGAATCGGATGTGCGGAATCAGAGATGGGGAATCAGAGGTGGGGAATCAGAGGCGGTGTATCAGAGATGGGGAATCAGAGGCGGGGAATCAGAGGCAGGAAATCAGACATGGGGAATCAGAGGCTTGGAATCAGACGCGGGGAATCAGAGGCGGGGAATCAGAGCTGGGGAATCAGAGGCAGGGAATCAGAGTTGGGGATTCAGATGCGTGGAAGCAGATATGGGGAAACAGAGGCGGGGAATCAGAGGCGGGCAAACAGAGGCGGGGAATCAGATATGGGGAATCAGAGGTGGGGAATAAGAGGTGGTGAATCTGAGATTGGGAATCACAGGCGGGGAATCAGAGGCAGGGAATCAGACGCGGGGAATCAGAGGCGGGGTATCAGATCTGGGGAATCAGAGGCGGGGAATCAGATATGGGGAAACAGAGGCAGGGGATCAGAGGCGGGGAATCAGATATGAGGAATCAGAAGTGGGGAATCAGAGGTTAGGAATCAGAGGCAGGGAATCAGATGCTGGGAATCAGAGGCAGGGAATCAGATGAGGGGAATGAGAGGCGGGGAATCAGAGGTGGGGATTCAGAGGCGGGGAATCAGAGTTGGGGAATCAGAGGCGGGGAATTAGATATGGGGAAACAGAGGCGGGGAATCAGAGGCGGGGAAACAGAGGCGAGGTATCAGATATGGAGAATCAGAGATGGGGAATCAGAGACAGGGAATCAGAATCAGAAGCGGGGAATCAGAGGCCGGGAATCAGAGGCCGGGTATCAGATGCCGGGAATAAGAGGCCGGGAATCAGAGGTGGGGAATCAGAGTCCGGGAATGAGAGATGGGGAATCAGAGGCGGGGAATGAGATATGGGGAATCAGAGGCGGGGAATCAGAGGCAGGTAAACAGAGGCGGGGAATCAGATATGCGGAATCAGAGGTGGCGAATCAAAGGCGGTGAATCAGAGATGGGGAATCAGAGGCGGGGAATCAGAGGCATGGAATCAAACACGGGGAATCAGAGGCGGGGAATCAGATATGGGGAATCAGAGGTGGGGAATCAGAGGTGGTGAATCTGAGATTGGGAATCACAGGCGGGGAATCAGAGGCAGGGAATCAGACGCGGGGAATCAGAGGCGGGGAATCAGATCTGGGGAATCAGAGGCGGGGAATCAGAGTTGGGGAATCAGAGGCGGGGAATCAGATATGGGGAAACAGAGGCAGGGGATCAGAGGCGGGGAATCAGATATGGGGAATCAGAGGTGGGGAATCAGAGGTTAGGAATCAGAGGCAGGGAATCAGATGCTGGGAATCAGAGGCAGGGAATCAGATGAGGGGAATGGAGGCGGGGAATCAGAGGTGGGGATTCAGAGGCGGGGAATCAGAGTTGGGGAATCAGAGGCGGGGAATTAGATATGGGGAAACAGAGGCGGGGAATCAGAGGCGGGGAAACAGAGGCGTGGTATCAGATATGGAGAATCAGAGATGGGGAATCAGAGGCAGGGAATCAGAATCAGAAGCAGGGAATCAGAGGCCAGGAATCAGAGGCCGGGAATCAGATGCCGGGAATAAGAGGCCGGGAATCAGAGGTGGGGAATCAGAGTCCGGGAATCAGAGATGGGGAATCAGAGGCGGGGAATGAGATATGGGGAATCAGAGGCGGGGAATCAGAGTCGGGTAAACAGAGGCGGGGAATCAGATATGCGGAATCAGATGTGGCGAATCAAAGGCGGTGAATCAGAGATGGGGAATCAGAGGCGGGGAATCAGAGGCATGGAATCAAACACGGGGAATCAGAGGCGGGGAATCAGAGCTGGGGAATCAGAGGCGGGGAATCAGAGTTGGGGATTCAGAGGCGGGGAATCAGATATGGGGAAACAGAGGCAGGGAATCAGAGGCGGGGAAACAGAGGCGGGGAATCAGATATGGGGAATCAGAGGTGGGGAATCAGAGTTTGGGAATCAGAGGCAGGGAATCAGAGGCGGGGAATCAGAGGTGGGGAATCAGAGGCAGGGAATCAGATGTGCGGAATCAGAGATGGGGAATCAGAGGCAGGGAATCAGAGGCGGGGAATCAGAGGCCGGGAATCAGAGGCCGGGAATCAGATATGGGGAATCAGAGGTGGGGAATCAGAGGTTGGGAATCAGAGGCAGGGAATCAGAGGCGGGGAATCAGAGGCGGGGAATCAGAGGCAGGGAATCAGATGTGCCGAATCAGAGATGGGGAATCAGAGGCAGGGAATCAGAGGCGGGGCATCAGAGGCCGGGAATCAGAGGCCGGGAATGAGAGGCCGGGAATCAGAGGCCGGTAGTCAGAGGCCGGGAATCAGAGGTGGGGAATCAGAGGCAGGGAATCAGAGATGGGGAATCAGAGGCGGGGAATCAGCGGTGGTGAATCAGATGCGGGGATTCAGAGGTTGTAAATCAGAGGTGGGGAATAAGAGGCGGAGAATCAGAAGCAGGGAATCAGAGGCGGGGAATCAGAGGCCAGGAATCAGAAGCCAGGAATCAGAGGCCGGGAATCAGAGGTGGGGAATCAGAGGCCGGGAATCAGAGATGGGGAATCAGAGGTGGTGAATCAGAGATGAGGAATCAGAGGAAGGGACTCAGAGGCGGGGAATCAGACGCGGAGAATCAGTGGCGGGGAATCAAGAGCTGGGGATTCAGAGTCGGGGAATCAGAGATGGGGAATTGGAGGCGGGGAATCAGAGATGGGGAATCAGAGACGGGGAATCAGAGGCGGGGAAACATAGGTGGGGAGTCAGATTTGGGGAATCAGAGGTGGGGAATCAGACGTGGTGAAATGAGAGATGGGGAATCAGAGGCGGGGAATCAGAGGCAGGGAATCGGATGTGCGGAATCAGAGATGGGGAATCAGAGGTGGGGAATCAGAGGTGGTGTATCAGAGATGGGGAATCAGAGGCGGGGAATCAGAGGCAGGAAATCAGACACGGGGAATCAGAGGCTGGGAATCAGACGCGGGGAATCAGAGGCGGGGAATCAGAGCTGGGGAATCAGAGGCAGGGAATCAGAGTTGGGGATTCAGATGCGTGGAAGCAGATATGGGGAAACAGAGGCGGGGAATCAGAGGCGGGGAAACAGAGGCGAGGTATCAGATATGGAGAATCAGAGATGGGGAATCAGAGGCAGGGAATCAGAATCAGAAGCGGGGAATCAGAGGCCAGGAATCAGAGGCCGGGAATCAGATGCCGGGAATAAGAGGCCGGGAATCAGAGGTGGGGAATCAGAGTCCGGGAATCAGAGATGGGGAATCAGAGGCGGGGAATGAGATATGGGGAATCAGAGGCGGGGAATCAGAGTCGGGTAAACAGAGGCGGGGAATCAGATATGCGGAATCAGATGTGGCGAATCAAAGGCGGTGAATCAGAGCTGGGGAATCAGAGGCGGGGAATCAGAGTTGGGGATTCAGAGGCGGGGAATCAGATATGGGGAAACAGAGGCAGGGAATCAGAGGCGGGGAAACAGAGGCGGGGAATCAGATATGGGGAATCAGAGTTTGGGAATCAGAGGCAGGGAATCAGAGGCGGGGAATCAGAGGTGGGGAATCAGAGGCAGGGAATCAGATGTGCGGAATCAGAGATGGGGAATCAGAGGCAGGGAATCAGAGGCGGGGAATCAGAGGCCGGGAATCAGATATGGGGAATCAGAGGTGGGGAATCAGAGGTTGGGAATCAGAGGCAGGGAATCAGAGGCGGGGAATCAGAGGCGGGGAATCAGAGGCAGGGAATCAGATGTGCGGAATCAGAGATGGGGAATCAGAGGCAGGGAATCAGAGGCGGGGCATCAGAGGCGGGGAATCAGAGGCCGGGAATCAGAGGCCGGGAATGAGAGGCCGGGAATCAGAGGCCGGTAGTCAGAGGCCGGGAATCAGAGGTGGGGAATCAGAGGCAGGGAATCAGAGATGGGGAATCAGAGGCGGGGAATCAGCGGTGGTGAATCAGATGCGGGGATTCAGAGGTTGTAAATCAGAGATGGGGAATCAGAGGCGGGGAATCAGAGGAGGGAAACAGAGTTGGGGAATCATATATGGGGAATCAGAGGTGGGGAATAAGAGGCGGAGAATCAGAAGCAGGGAATCAGAGGCGGGGGAATCAGAGGCCAGGAATCAGAAGCCAGGAATCAGAGGCCGGGAGTCAGAGGTGGGGAATCAGAGGCCGGGAATCAGAGATGGGGAATCAGAGGTGGTGAATCAGAGATGAGGAATCAGAGGAAGGGACTCAGAGGCGGGGAATCAGACGCGGAGAATCAGTGGCGGGGAATCAAGAGCTGGGGATTCAGAGTCGGGGAATCAGAGATGGGGAATTGGAGGCGGGGAATCAGAGATGGGGAATCAGAGACGGGGAATCAGAGGCGGGGAAACATAGGTGGGGAGTCAGATTTGGGGAATCAGAGGTGGGGAATCAGACGTGGTGAAATGAGAGATGGGGAATCAGAGGCGGGGAATCAGAGGCAGGGAATCGGATGTGCGGAATCAGAGATGGGGAATCAGAGGTGGGGAATCAGAGGCGGTGTATCAGAGATGGGGAATCAGAGGCGGGGAATCAGAGGCAGGAAATCAGACACGGGGAATCAGAGGCTGGGAATCAGACGCGGGGAATCAGAGGCGGGGAATCAGAGCTGGGGAATCAGAGGCAGGGAATCAGAGTTGGGGATTCAGATGCGTGGAAGCAGATATGGGGAAACAGAGGCGGGGAATCAGAGGCGGGCAAACAGAGGCGGGGAATCAGATATGGGGAATCAGAAGTGGGGAATCAGAGGTGGTGAATCTGAGATTGGGAATCACAGGCGGGGAATCAGAGGCAGGGAATCAGACGCGGGGAATCAGAGGCGGGGTATCAGATCTGGGGAATCAGAGGCGGGGAATCAGAGTTGGGGAATCAGAGGCGGGGAATCAGATATGGGGAAACAGAGGCAGGGGATCAGAGGCGGGGAATCAGATATGGGGAATCAGAAGTGGGGAATCAGAGGTTAGGAATCAGAGGCAGGGAATCAGATGCTGGGAATCAGAGGCAGGGAATCAGATGAGGGGAATGAGAGGCGGGGAATCAGAGGTGGGGATTCAGAGGCGGGGAATCAGAGTTGGGGAATCAGAGGCGGGGAATTAGATATGGGGAAACAGAGGCGGGGAATCAGAGGCGGGGAAACAGAGGCGAGGTATCAGATATGGAGAATCAGAGATGGGGAATCAGAGGCAGGGAATCAGAATCAGAAGCGGGGAATCAGAGGCCGGGAATCAGAGGCCGGGAATCAGATGCCGGGAATAAGAGGCCGGGAATCAGAGGTGGGGAATCAGAGTCCGGGAATCAGAGATGGGGAATCAGAGGCGGGGAATGAGATATGGGGAATCAGAGGCGGGGAATCAGAGGCGGGTAAACAGAGGCGGGGAATCAGATATGCGGAATCAGAGGTGGCGAATCAAAGGTGGTGAATCAGAGATGGGGAATCAGAGGCGGGGAATCAGAGGCATGGAATCAAACACGGGGAATCAGAGGCGGGGAATCAGAGCTGGGGAATCAGAGGCGGGGAATCAGAGTTGGGGAATCAGAGGCGGGGAATCAGATATGGGGAAACAGAGGCAGGGAATCAGAGGCGGGGAAACAGAGGCGGGGAATCAGATATGGGGAATCAGAGATGGGGAATCAGAGGCGGGGAATCAGCGGTGGTGAATCAGACGCGGGGATTCAGAGGTTGGAAATCGGAGATGGGGAATCAGAGGCGGGGAATCAGAGGCGGGGAAACAGAGTTGGGGAATCATATATGGGGAATCAAAGGTGGGGAATAAGAGGCGGAGAATCAGAAGCAGGGAATCAGAGGTGGGGAATCAGATGCCAGGAATCAGAAGCCAGCAATCAGAGGCCGGGAATCAGAGTTGGGGATTCAGAGGCGTGGAATCAGATATGGGGAAACAGAGGCGGGGAATCAGAGGCGGGCAAGCAGAGGCGGGGAATCAGATATGGGGAATCAGAGGTGGGGAATCAGAGGTGGTGAATCTGAGATTGGGAATCACAGGCGGGGAATCAGAGGCAGGGAATCAGACGCGGGGAATCAGAGGCGGGGAATCAGATCTGGGGAATCAGAGGCGGGGAATCAGAGTTGGGGAATCAGAGGCGGGAATCAGATATGGGGAAACAGAGGCAGGGGATCAGAGGCGGGGAATCAGATATGGGGAATCAGAGGTGGGAAATCAGAGGTTAGGAATCAGAGGCAGGGAATCAGATGCTGGGAATCAGAGGCAGGGAATCAGATGAGGGGAATGAGAGGCGGGGAATCAGAGGTGGGGATTCAGAGGCGGGGAATCAGAGTTGGGGAATCAGAGGCGGGGAATTAGATATGGGGAAACAGAGGCGGGGAATCAGAGGCGGGGAAACAGAGGCGAGGTATCAGATATGGAGAATCAGAGATGGGGAATCAGAGGCAGGGAATCAGAATCAGAAGCGGGGAATCAGAGGCCGGGAATCAGAGGCCGGGAATCAGATGCCGGGAATAAGAGGCCGGGAATCAGAGGTGGGGAATCAGAGTCCGGGAATCAGAGATGGGGAATCAGAGGCGGGGAATGAGATATGGGGAATCAGAGGCGGGGAATCAGAGGCGGGTAAACAGAGGCGGGGAATCAGATATGCGGAATCAGAGGTGGCGAATCAAAGGCGGTGAATCAGAGATGGGGAATCAGAGGCGGGAAATCAGAGGCATGGAATCAAACACGGGGAATCAGAGGCGGGGAATCAGAGCTGGGGAATCAGAGGCGGGGAATCAGAGTTGGGGAATCAGAGGCGGGGAATCAGATATGGGGAAACAGAGGCAGGGAATCAGAGGCGGGGAAACAGAGGCGGGGAATCAGATATGGGGAATCAGAGATGGGGAATCAGAGGCGGGGAATCAGCGGTGGTGAATCAGACGCGGGGATTCAGAGGTTGGAAATCAGAGATGGGGAATCAGAGGCGGGGAATCAGAGGCGGGGAAACAGAGTTGGGGAATCATATATGGGGAATCAAAGGTGGGGAATAAGAGGCGGAGAATCAGAAGCAGGGAATCAGAGGCGGGGAATCAGAGGCCAGGAATCAGAAGCCAGGAATCAGAGGCCGGGAATCAGAGTTGGGGATTCAGAGGCGTGGAATCAGATATGGGGAAACAGAGGCGGGGAATCAGAGGCGGGCAAACAGAGGCGGGGAATCAGATATGGGGAATCAGAGGTGGGGAATCAGAGGTGGTGAATCTGAGATTGGGAATCACAGGCGGGGAATCAGAGGCAGGGAATCAGACACGGGGAATCAGAGGCGGGGAATCAGATCTGGGGAATCAGAGGCGGGGAATCAGAGTTGGGGAATCAGAGGCGGGAATCAGATATGGGGAAACAGAGGCAGGGGATCAGAGGCGGGGAATCAGATATGGGGAATCAGAGGTGGGGAATCAGAGGTTAGGAATCAGAGGCAGGGAATCAGATGCTGGGAATCAGAGGCAGGGAATCAGATGAGGGGAATGAGAGGCGGGGAATCAGAGGTGGGGATTCAGAGGCGGGGAATCAGAGTTGGGGAATCAGAGGCGGGGAATTAGATATGGGGAAACAGAGGCGGGGAATCAGAGGCGGGGAAACAGAGGCGAGGTATCAGATATGGAGAATCAGAGATGGGGAATCAGAGGCAGGGAATCAGAATCAGAAGCGGGGAATCAGAGGCCAGGAATCAGAGGCCGGGAATCAGATGCCGGGAATAAGAGGCCGGGAATCAGAGGTGGGGAATCAGAGTCCGGGAATCAGAGATGGGGAATCAGAGGCGGTGAATGAGATATGGGGAATCAGAGGCGGGTAAACAGAGGCGGGGAATCAGATATGCGGAATCAGATGTGGCGAATCAAAGGCGGTGATTCAGAGATGGGGAATCAGAGGCGGGGAATCAGAGTCATGGAATCAAACACGGGGAATCAGAGGCGGGGAATCAGAGCTGGGGATTCAGAGGCGGGGAATCAGAGTTGGGGATTCAGAGGCGGGGAATCAGATATGGGGAAACAGAGGCAGGGAATCAGAGGCGAGGAAACAGAGGCGGGGAATCAGATATGGGGAATCAGAGGTGGGGAATCAGAGTTTGGGAATCAGAGGCAGGGAATCAGAGGCGGGGAATCAGAGGTGGGGAATCAGAGGCAGGGAATCAGATGTGCGGAATCAGAGATGGGGAATCAGAGGCAGGGAATCAGAGGCGGGGAATCAGAGGCGGGGAATCAGAGGCCGGGAATCAGAGGCCGGGAATGAGAGGCCGGGAATCAGAGGCCGGTAGTCAGAGGCCGGGAATCAGAGGTGGGGAATCAGAGGCAGGGAATCAGAGCTGGGGAATCAGAGGCGGGGAATCAGAGCTGGGGAATCACAGGCGGGGAATCAGAGTTGGGGAATCAGAGGCGGGGAATCAGATATGGGGAAACAGGGGCGGGAATCAGAGGCGGTGAAACAGAGGCGGGGAATCAGATATGGGGAATCAGAGGTGGGGAATCAGAGGCCTGGAATCAGAGGCGTGGAATCAGAGGCAGGGAATCAGATGCGGGGAATCAGAGGCGGGGAATCAGAGCTGGGGAATCAGAGGCGGGGAATCAGAGTTGGGGAATCAGAGGCGGGGAATCAGAGTTGGGGAATCAGAGGCGGGGAATCAGATATGGGGAAACAGAGGCAGGGAATCAGAGGTGGGGAAACAGAGGCGGGGAATCAGATATGGGGAATCAGAGGTGGGGAATCAGAGGTTGGGAATCAGAGGCAGGGAATCAGAGGCGGGAAATCAGAGGCTGGGAATCAGAGGCAGGGAATCAGATGTGCGGAATCAGAGATGGGGAATCAGAGGCAGGGAATCAGAGGCGGGGCATCAGAGGCGGGGAATCAGAGGCCGGGAATCAGAGGCCGGGAATGAGAGGCCGGGAATCAGAGGCCGGTAGTCAGAGGCCGGGAATCAGAGGTGGGGAATCAGAGGCAGGGAATCAGAGATGGGGAATCAGAGGCGGGGAATCAGCGGTGGTGAATCAGACGCGGGGATTCAGAGGTTGTAAATCAGAGATGGGGAATCAGAGGCGGGGAATCAGAGGAGGGGAAACAGAGTTGGGGAATCATATATGGGGAATCAGAGGTGGGGAATAAGAGGCGGAGAATCAGAAGCAGGGAATCAGAGGCGGGGAATCAGAGGCCAGGAATCAGAAGCCAGGAATCAGAGGCCGGGAATCAGAGGTGGGGAATCAGAGGCCGGGAATCAGAGATGGGTAATCAGAGTCGGGGAATCAGAGATGGGGAATTGGAGGCGGGGAATCAGAGGCATGGAATCAAACACGGGGAATCAGAGGCGGGGAATCAGAGCTGGGGAATCAGAGGCGGGGAATCAGAGTTGGGGATTCAGAGGCTGGGAATCAGATATGGGGAAACAGAGGCAGGGAATCAGAGGCGGGGAAACAGAGGCGGGGAATCAGATATGGGGAATCAGAGGTGGGGAATCAGAGTTTGGGAATCAGAGGCAGGAAATCAGAGGCGGGGAATCAGAGGTGGGGAATCAGAGGCAGGGAATCAGATGTGCGGAATCAGAGATGGGGAATCAGAGGCAGGGAATCAGAGGCGGGGAATCAGAGGCGGGGAATCAGAGGCCGGGAATCAGATATGGGGAATCAGAGGTGAGGAATCAGAGGTTGGGAATCAGAGGCAGGGAATCAGAGGCGGGGAATCAGAGGCGGGGAATCAGATGTGCGGAATCAGAGATGGGGAATCAGAGGCAGGGAATCAGAGGCGGGGCATCAGAGGCGGGGAATCAGAGGCCGGGAATCAGAGGCCGGGAATGAGAGGCCGGGAATCAGAGGCCGGTAGTCAGAGGCCGGGAATCAGAGGTGGGGAATCAGAGGCAGGGAATCAGAGATGGGGAATCAGAGGCGGGGAATCAGCGGTGGTGAATCAGATGCGGGGATTCAGAGGTTGTAAATCAGAGATGGGGAATCAGAGGCGGGGAATCAGAGGAGGGGAAACAGAGTTGGGGAATCATATATGGGGAATCAGAGGTGGGGAATAAGAGGCGGAGAATCAGAAGCAGGGAATCAGAGGCGGGGAATCAGAGGCCAGGAATCAGAAGCCAGGAATCAGAGGCCGGGAATCAGAGGTGGGGAATCAGAGGCCGGGAATCAGAGATGGGGAATCAGAGGTGGTGAATCAGAGATGGGGAATCAGAGGAAGGGACTCAGAGGCGGGGAATCAGACGTGGAGAATCAGTGGCGGGGAATCAGAGCTGTGGATTCAGAGTCGGGGAATCAGAGATGGGGAATTGGAGGCGGGGAATCAGAGATGGGGAATAAGAGACGGCAATCAGAGGCGGGGAAACATAGGTGGGGAGTCAGATTTGGGGAATCAGAGGTGGGGAATCAGACGTGGTGAAATGAGAGATGGGGAATCAGAGGCGGGGAATCAGAGGCAGGGAATCGGATGTGCGGGATCAGAGATGGGGAATCAGAGGTGGGGAATCAGAGGCGGTGTATCAGAGATGGGGAATCAGAGGCGGGGAATCAGAGGCAGGAAATCAGACACGTGGAATCAGAGGCTGGGAATCAGACGCGGGGAATCAGAGGCGGGGAATCAGAGCTGGGGAATCAGAGGCAGGGAATCAGAGTTGGGGATTCAGATGCGTGGAAGCAGAGGCGGGGAATCAGAGCTGGTGAATCAGAGGCGGGGAATCAGAGGCAGGGAATCGGATGTGCGGAATCAGAGATGGGGAATCAGAGGTGGGGAATCAGAGGCGGTGTATCAGAGATGGGGAATCAGAGGCGGGGAATCAGAGGCAGGAAATCAGAGGCAGGGAATCAGAGGCTGGGAATCAGACGCGGGGAATCAGAGGCTGGGAATCAGACGCGGGGAATCAGAGGCGGGGAATCAGAGGCTGGGAATCAGACGCGGGGAATCAGAGGCGGGGAATCAGAGCTGGGGAATCAGAGGCGGGGAATCAGAGCTGGGGAATCAGAGGCGGGGAATCAGAGGCGGGCAAACAGAGGCGGGGAATCAGATATGGGGAATCAGAGGTGGGGAATCAGAGGTGGTGAATCTGAGATTGGGAATCACAGGCGGGGAATCAGAGGCAGGGAATCAGACGCGGGGAATCAGAGGCGGGGTATCAGATCTGGGGAATCAGAGGCGGGGAATCAGAGTTGGGGAATCAGAGGCGGGGAATCAGATATGGGGAAACAGAGGCAGGGGATCAGAGGCGGGGAATCAGATATGGGGAATCAGAAGTGGGGAATAAGAGGTTAGCAATCAGAGGCAGGGAATCAGATGCTGGGAATGAGAGGCAGGGAATCAGATGAGGGGAATGAGAGGCGGGGAATCAGAGGTGGGGATTCAGAGGCGGGGAATTAGATATGGGGAAACAGAGGCGGGGAATCAGAGGCGGGGAAACAGAGGTGAGGTATCAGATATGGAGAATCAGAGTTGGGGAATCATATATGGGGAATCAGAGGTGGGGAATAAGAGGCGGAGAATCAGAAGCAGGGAATCAGAGGCGGGGAATCAGAGGCCAGGAATCAGAAGCCAGGAATCAGAGGCCGGGAATCAGAGGTGGGGAATCAGAGGCCGGGAATCAGAGATGGGGAATCAGAGGTGGTGAATCAGAGATGGGGAATCAGAGGAAGGGACTCAGAGGCGGGGAATCAGACGCGGAGAATCAGTGGCGGGGAATCAGAGCTGGGGATTCAGAGTCGGGGAATCAGAGATGGGGAATTGGAGGCGGGGAATCAAAGATGGGGAATCAGAGACGGGGAATCAGAGGCGGGGAAACATAGGTGGGGAGTCAGATTTGGGGAATCAGAGGTGGGGAATCAGACGTGGTGAAATGAGTGATGGGGAATCAGAGGCGGGGAATCAGAGGCAGGGAATCGGATGTGCGGAATCAGAGATGGGGAATCAGAGGTGGGGAATCAGAGGCGGTGTATCAGAGATGGGGAATCAGAGGCGGGGAATCAGAGGCAGGAAATCAGACATGGGGAATCAGAGGCTGGGAATCAGACGCGGGGAATCAGAGGCGGGGAATCAGAGCTGGGGAATCAGAGGCAGGGAATCAGAGTTGGGGATTCAGATGCGTGGAAGCAGATATGGGGAAACAGAGGCGGGGAATCAGAGGCGGGCAAACAGAGGCGGGGAATCAGATATGGGGAATCAGAGGTGGGGAATCAGAGGTGGTGAATCTGAGATTGGGAATCACAGGCGGGGAATCAGAGGCAGGGAATCAGACGCGGGGAATCAGAGGCGGGGTATCAGATCTGGGGAATCAGAGGCGGGGAATCAGAGTTGGGGAATCAGAGGCGGGGAATCAGATATGGGGAAACAGAGGCACGGGATCAGAGGCGGGGAATCAGATATGGGGAATCAGAAGTGGGGAATCAGAGGTTAGGAATCAGAGGCAGGGAATCAGATGCTGGGAATCAGAGGCAGGGAATCAGATGAGTTGAATGAGAGGCGGGGAATCAGAGGTGGGGATTCAGAGGCGGGGAATCAGAGTTGGGGAATCAGAGGCGGTGAATTAGATATGGGGAAACTTGGCGGGGAATCAGAGGCGGGGAAACAGAGGCGAGGTATCAGATATGGAGAATCAGAGATGGGGAATCAGAGGCAGGGAATCAGAATCAGAAGCGGGGAATCAGAGGCCGGGAATCAGAGGCCGGGAATCAGATGCCGGGAATAAGAGGCCGGGAATCAGAGGTGGGGAATCAGAGTCCGGGAATCAGAGATGGGGAATCAGAGGCGGGGAATGAGATATGGGGAATCAGAGGCGGGGAATCAGAGGCGGGTAAACAGAGGCGGGGAATCAGATATGCGGAATCAGAGGTGGCGAATCAAAGGCGGTGAATCAGAGATGGGGAATCAGAGGCGGGGAATCAGAGGCATGGAATCAAACACGGGGAATCAGAGGCGGGGAATCAGAGCTGGGGAATCAGAGGCGGGGAATCAGAGTTGGGGAATCAGAGGCGGGGAATCAGATATGGGGAAACAGAGGCAGGGAATCAGAGGCGGGGAAACAGAGGCGGGGAATCAGATATTGGGAATCAGAGATGGGGAATCAGAGGCGGGGAATCAGCGGTGGTGAATCAGACGCCGGGATTCAGAGGTTGGAAATCAGAGATGGGGAATCAGAGGCGGGGAATCAGAGGCGGGGAAACAGAGTTGGGGAATCATATATGGGGAATCAAAGGTGGGGAATAAGAGGCGGAGTATCAGAAGCAGGGAATCAGAGGCGGGGAATCAGAGGCCAGGAATCAGAAGCCAGGAATCAGAGGCCGGGAATCAGAGTTGGGGATTCAGAGGCGTGGAATCAGATATGGGGAAACAGAGGCGGGGAATCAGAGGCGGGCAAACAGAGGCGGGGAATCAGATATGGGGTATCAGAGGTGGGGAATCAGAGGTGGTGAATCTGAGATTGGGAATCACAGGCGGGGAATCAGAGGCAGGGAATCAGACGCGGGGAATCAGAGGCGGGGTATCAGATCTGGGGAATCAGAGGCGGGGAATCAGAGTTGGGGAATCAGAGGCGGGGAATCAGATATGGGGAAACAGAGGCACGGGATCAGAGGCGGGGAATCAGATATGGGGAATCAGAAGTGGGGAATCAGAGGTTAGGAATCAGAGGCAGGGAATCAGATGCTGGGAATCAGAGGCAGGGAATCAGATGAGGGGAATGAGAGGCGGGGAATCAGAGGTGGGGATTCAGAGGCGGTGTATCAGAGATGGGGAATCAGAGACGGGGAATCAGAGGCAGGAAATCAGACACGGGGAATCAGAGGCTGGGAATCAGACGCGGGGAATCAGAGGCGGGGAATCAGAGCTGGGGAATCAGAGGCAGGGAATCAGAGTTGGGGATTCAGATGCGTGGAAGCAGATATGGGGAAACAGAGGCGGGGAATCAGAGGCGGGCAAACAGAGGCGGGGAATCAGATATGGGGAATCAGAGGTGGGGAATCAGAGGTGGTGAATCTGAGATTGGGAATCACAGGCGGGGAATCAGAGGCAGGGAATCAGACGCGGGGAATCAGAGGCGGGGTATCAGATCTGGGGAATCAGAGGCGGGGAATCAGAGTTGGGGAATCAGAGGCGGGGAATCAGATATGGGGAAACAGAGGCACGGGATCAGAGGCGGGGAATCAGATATGGGGAATCAGAAGTGGGGAATCAGAGGTTAGGAATCAGAGGCAGGGAATCAGATGCTGGGAATCAGAGGCAGGGAATCAGATGAGGGGAATGAGAGGCGGGGAATCAGAGTTGGGGAATCAGAGGCGGGGAATCAGATATGGGGAAACAGAGGCACGGGATCAGAGGCGGGGAATCAGATATGGGGAATCAGAAGTGGGGAATCAGAGGTTAGGAATCAGAGGCAGGGAATCAGATGCTGGGAATCAGAGGCAGGGAATCAGATGAGGGGAATGAGAGGCGGGGAATCAGAGGTGGGGAATCAGAGGCGGTGTATCAGAGATGGGAAATCAGAGGCGGGGAATCAGAGGCAGGAAATCACACACGGGGAATCAGAGGCTGGGAATCAGACGCGGGGAATCAGAGGCGGGGAATCAGAGCTGGGGAATCAGAGGCAGGGAATCAGAGTTGGGGATTCAGATGCGTGGAAGCAGATATGGGGAAACAGAGGCGGGGAATCAGAGGCGGGCAAACAGAGGCGGGGAATCAGATATGGGGAATCAGAGGTGGGGAATCAGAGGTGGTGAATCTGAGATTGGGAATCACAGGCGGGGAATCAGAGGCAGGGAATCAGACGCGGGGAATCAGAGGCAGGGTATCAGATCTGGGGAATCAGAGGCGGGGAATCAGAGTTGGGGAATCAGAGGCGGGGAATCAGATATGGGGAAACAGAGGCACGGGATCAGAGGCGGGGAATCAGATATGGGGAATCAGAAGTGGGGAATCAGATGCTGGGAATCAGAGGCAGGGAATCAGATGCTGGGAATCAGAGGCAGGGAATCAGATGAGGGGAATGAGAGGCGGGGAATCAGAGGTGGGGATTCAGAGGCGGGGAATCAGAGTTGGGGAATCAGAGGCGGGGAATTAGATATGGGGAAACAGAGGCGGGGAATCAGAGGCGGGGAAACAGAGGCGAGGTATCAGATATGGAGAATCAGAGATGGGGAATCAGAGGCAGGGAATCAGAATCAGAAGCGGGGAATCAGAGGCCGGAAATCAGAGGCCGGGAATCAGATGCCGGGAATAAGAGGCCGGGAATCAGAGGTGGGGAATCAGAGTCCGGGAATCAGAGATGGGGAATCAGAGGCGGGGAATGAGATATGGGGAATCAGAGGCGGGGAATCAGAGGCGGGTAAACAGAGGCGGGGAATCAGATATGCGGAATCAGAGGTGGCGAATCAAAGGCGGTGAATCAGAGATGGGGAATCAGAGGCGGGGAATCAGAGGCATGGAATCAAACACGGGGAATCAGAGGCGGGGAATCAGAGCTGGGGAATCAGAGGCGGGGAATCAGAGTTGGGGAATCAGAGGCGGGGAATCAGATATGGGGAAACAGAGGCAGGGAATCAGAGGCGGGGAAACAGAGGCGGGGAATCAGATATTGGGAATCAGAGATGGGGAATCAGAGGCGGGGAATCAGCGGTGGTGAATCAGACGCGGGGATTCAGAGGTTGGAAATCAGAGATGGGGAATCAGAGGCGGGGAATCAGAGGCGGGGAAACAGAGTTGGGGAATCATATATGGGGAATCAAAGGTGGGGAATAAGAGGCGGAGAATCAGAAGCAGGGAATCAGAGGCGGGGAATCAGAGGCCAGGAATCAGAAGCCAGGAATCAGAGGCCGGGAATCAGAGTTGGGGATTCAGAGGCGTGGAATCAGATATGTGGAAACAGGGGCGGGGAATCAGAGGCGGGCAAACAGAGGCGGGGAATCAGATATGGGGAATCAGAGGTGGGGAATCAGAGGTGGTGAATCTGAGATTGGGAATCACAGGCGGGGAATCAGAGGCAGGGAATCAGACGCGGGGAATCAGAGGCGGGGAATCAGATCTGGGGAATCAGAGGCGGGGAATCAGAGTTGGGGAATCAGAGGCGGGAATCAGATATGGGGAAACAGAGGCAGGGGATCAGAGGCGGGGAAACAGAGGCGGGGAATCAGATATGGGGAATCAGAGGTGGGGAATCAGAGTTTGGGAATCAGAGGCAGGGAATCAGAGGCGGGGAATCAGAGGTGGGGAATCAGAGGCAGGGAATCAGATGTGCGGAATCAGAGATGGGGAATCAGAGGCAGGGAATCAGAGGCGGGGAATCAGAGGCGGGGAATCAGAGGCCGGGAATCAGAAGCCGGGAATGAGAGGCCGGGAATCAGAGGCCGGTAGTCAGAGGCCGGGAATCAGAGGTGGGGAATCAGAGGCAGGGAATCAGAGCTGGGGAATCAGAGGCGGGGAATCAGAGCTGGGGAATCACAGGCGGGGAATCAGAGTTGGGGAATCAGAGGCGGGGAATCAGATATGGGGAAACAGGGGCGGGAATCAGAGTCGGTGAAACAGAGGCGGGGAATCAGATATGGGGAATCAGAGGTGGGGAATCAGAGGCCTGGAATCAGAGGCGTGGAATCAGAGGCAGGGAATCAGATGCGGGGAATCAGAGGCGGGGAATCAGAGCTGGGGAATCAGAGGCGGGGAATCAGAGTTGGGGAATCAGAGGCGGGGAATCAGAGTTGGGGAATCAGAGGCGGGGAATCAGATATGGGGAAACAGAGGCAGGGAATCAGAGGTGGGGAAACAGAGGCGGGGAATCAGATATGGGGAATCAGAGGTGGGGAATCAGAGGTTGGGAATCAGAGGCAGGGAATCAGAGGCGGGGAATCAGAGGCTGGGAATGAGAGGCAGGGAATCAGATGTGCGGAATCAGAGATGGGGAATCAGAGGCAGGGAATCAGAGGCGGGGCATCAGAGGCGGGGAATCAGAGGCCGGGAATCAGAGGCCGGGAATGAGAGGCCGGGAATCAGAGGCCGGTAGTCAGAGGCCGGGAATCAGAGGTGGGGAATCAGAGGCAGGGAATCAGAGATGGGGAATCAGAGGCGGGGAATCAGCGGTGGTGAATCAGACGCGGGGATTCAGAGGTTGTAAATCAGAGATGGGGAATCAGAGGCGGGGAATCAGAGGCGGGGAAACAGAGTTGGGGAATCATATATGGGGAATCAGAGGCGGAGAATCAGAAGCAGGGAATCAGAGGCGGGGAATCAGAGGCCAGGAATCAGAAGCCAGGAATCAGAGGCCGGGAATCAGAGGTGGGGAATCAGAGGCCGGGAATCAGAGATGGGTAATCAGAGGTGGTGAATCAGAGATGGGGAATCAGAGGAAGGGACTCAGAGGCGGGGAATCAGACGCGGAGAATCAGTGGCGGGGAATCAGAGCTGGGGTATCAGAGTCGGGGAATCAGAGATGGGGAATTGGAGGCGGGGAATCAGAGGCATGGAATCAAACACGGGGAATCAGAGGCGGGGAATCAGAGCTGGGGAATCAGAGGCGGGGAATCAGAGTTGGGGATTCAGAGGCGGGGAATCATATATGGGGAAACAGAGGCAGGGAATCAGAGGCGGGGAAACAGAGGCGGGAAATCAGATATGGGGAATCAGAGGTGGGGAATCAGAGTTTGGGAATCAGAGGCAGGGAATCAGAGGCGGGGAATCAGAGGTGGGGAATCAGAGGCAGGGAATCAGATGTGCGGAATCAGAGATGGGGAATCAGAGGCAGGGAATCAGAGGCGGGGAATCAGAGGCGGGGAATCAGAGGCCGGGAATCAGATATGGGGAATCAGAGGTGGGGAATCAGAGGTTGGGAATCAGAGGCAGGGAATCAGAGGCGGGGAATCAGAGGCGGGGAATCAGAGGTGGGGAATCAGAGGCAGGGAATCAGATGTGCGGAATCAGAGATGGGGAATCAGAGGCAGGGAATCAGAGGCGGGGAATCAGAGGCGGGGAATCAGAGGCCGGGAATCAGATATGGGGAATCAGAGGTGGGGAATCAGAGGTTGGGAATCAGAGGCAGGGAATCAGAGGCGGGGAATCAGAGGCGGGGAATCAGAGGCAGGGAATCAGATGTGCGGAATCAGAGATGGGGAATCAGAGGCAGGGAATCAGAGGCGGGGCATCAGAGGCGGGAAATCAGAGGCCGGGAATCAGAGGCCGGGAATCAGAGGTGGGGAATCAGAGGTGAGGTATCAGATATGGAGAATCAGAGTTGGGGAATCATATATGGGGAATCAGAGGTGGGGAATAAGAGGCGGAGAATCAGAAGCAGGGAATCAGAGGCGGGGAATCAGAGGCCAGGAATCAGAAGCCAGGAATCAGAGGCCGGGAATCAGAGGTGGGGAATCAGAGGCCGGGAATCAGAGATGGGGAATCAGAGGCGGGGAATCAGAGGTGGGGATTCAGAGGCGGGGAATTAGATATGGGGAAACAGAGGCGGGGAATCAGAGGCGGGGAAACAGAGGTGAGGTATCAGATATGGAGAATCAGAGTTGGGGAATCATATATGGGGAATCAGAGGTGGGGAATAAGAGGCGGAGAATCAGAAGCAGGGAATCAGAGGCGGGGAATCAGAGGCCAGGAATCAGAAGCCAGGAATCAGAGGCCGGGAATCAGAGGTGGGGAATCAGAGGCCGGGAATCAGAGATGGGGAATCAGAGGTGGTGAATCAGAGATGGGGAATCAGAGGAAGGGACTCAGAGGCGGGGAATCAGACGCGGAGAATCAGTGGCGGGGAATCAGAGCTGGGGATTCAGAGTCGGGGAATCAGAGATGGGGAATTGGAGGCGGGGAATCAAAGATGGGGAATCAGAGACGGGGAATCAGAGGCGGGGAAACATAGGTGGGGAGTCAGATTTGGGGAATCAGAGGTGGGGAATCAGACGTGGTGAAATGAGAGATGGGGAATCAGAGGCGGGGAATCAGAGGCAGGGAATCGGATGTGCGGAATCAGAGATGGGGAATCAGAGGTGGGGAATCAGAGGCGGTGTATCAGAGATGGGGAATCAGAGGCGGGGAATCAGAGGCAGGAAATCAGACACGGGGAATCAGAGGCTGGGAATCAGACGCGGGGAATCAGAGGCGGGGAATCAGAGCTGGGGAATCAGAGGCAGGGAATCAGAGTTGGGGATTCAGATGCGTGGAAGCAGATATGGGGAAACAGAGGCGGGGAATCAGAGGCGGGCAAACAGAGGCGGGGAATCAGATATGGGGAATCAGAGGTGGGGAATCAGAGGTGGTGAATCTGAGATTGGGAATCACAGGCGGGGAATCAGAGGCAGGGAATCAGACGCGGGGAATCAGAGGCGGGGTATCAGATCTGGGGAATCAGAGGCGGGGAATCAGAGTTGGGGAATCAGAGGCGGGGAATCAGATATGGGGAAACAGAGGCACGGGATCAGAGGCGGGGAATCAGATATGGGGAATCAGAAGTGGGGAATCAGAGGTTAGGAATCAGAGGCAGGGAATCAGATGCTGGGAATCAGAGGCAGGGAATCAGATGAGGGGAATGAGAGGCGGGGAATCAGAGGTGGGGATTCAGAGGCGGGGAATCAGAGTTGGGGAATCAGAGGCGGGGAATTAGAGGCGGGGAAACAGAGGCGAGGTATCAGATATGGAGAATCAGAGATGGGGAATCAGAGGCAGGGAATCAGAATCAGAAGCGGGGAATCAGAGGCCGGGAATCAGAGGCCGGGAATCAGATGCCGGGAATAAGAGGCCGGGAATCAGAGGTGGGGAATCAGAGTCCGGGAATCAGAGATGGGGAATCAGAGGCGGGGAATGAGATATGGGGAATCAGAGGCGGGGAATCAGAGGCGGGTAAACAGAGGCGGGGAATCAGATATGCGGAATCAGAGGTGGCGAATCAAAGGCGGTGAATCAGAGATGGGGAATCAGAGGCGGGGAATCAGAGGCATGGAATCAAACACGGGGAATCAGAGGCGGGGAATCAGAGCTGGGGAATCAGAGGCGGGGAATCAGAGTTGGGGAATCAGAGGCGGGGAATCAGATATGGGGAAACAGAGGCAGGGAATCAGAGGCGGGGAAACAGAGGCGGGGAATCAGATATTGGGAATCAGAGATGGGGAATCAGAGGCGGGGAATCAGCGGTGGTGAATCAGACGCGGGGATTCAGAGGTTGGAAATCAGAGATGGGGAATCAGAGGCGGGGAATCAGAGGCGGGGAAACAGAGTTGGGGAATCATATATGGGGAATCAAAGGTGGGGAATAAGAGGCGGAGAATCAGAAGCAGGGAATCAGAGGCGGGGAATCAGAGGCCAGGAATCAGAAGCCAGGAATCAGAGGCCGGGAATCAGAGTTGGGGATTCAGAGGCGTGGAATCAGATATGGGGAAACAGAGGCGGGGAATCAGAGGCGGGCAAACAGAGGCGGGGAATCAGATATGGGGAATCAGAGGTGGGGAATCAGAGGTGGTGAATCTGAGATTGGGAATCACAGGCGGGGAATCAGAGGCAGGCAATCAGACGCGGGGAATCAGAGGCGGGGTATCAGATCTGGGGAATCAGAGGCGGGGAATCAGAGTTGGGGAATCAGAGGCGGGGAATCAGATATGGGGAAACAGAGGCACGGGATCAGAGGCGGGGAATCAGATATGGGGAATCAGAAGTGGGGAATCAGAGGTTAGGAATCAGAGGCAGGGAATCAGATGCTGGGAATCAGAGGCAGGGAATCAGATGAGGGGAATGAGAGGCGGGGAATCAGAGGTGGGGATTCAGAGGCGGTGTATCAGAGATGGGGAATCAGAGGCGGGGAATCAGAGGCAGGAAATCAGACACGGGGAATCAGAGGCTGGGAATCAGACGCGGGGAATCAGAGGCGGGGAATCAGAGCTGGGGAATCAGAGGCAGGGAATCAGAGTTGGAGATTCAGATGCGTGGAAGCAGATATGGGGAAACAGAGGCGGGGAATCAGAGGCGGGCAAACAGAGGCGGGGAATCAGATATGGGGAATCAGAGGTGGGGAATCAGAGGTGGTGAATCTGAGATTGGGAATCACAGGCGGGGAATCAGAGGCAGGGAATCAGACGCGGGGAATCAGAGGCGGGGTATCAGATCTGGGGAATCAGAGGCGGGGAATCAGAGTTGGGGAATCAGAGGCGGGGAATCAGATATGGGGAATCAGAAGTGGGGAATCAGAGGTTAGGAATCAGAGGCAGGGAATCAGATGCTGGGAATCAGAGGCAGGGAATCAGATGAGGGGAATGAGAGGCGGGGAATCAGAGTTGGGGAATCAGAGGCGGGGAATCAGATATGGGGAAACAGAGGCACGGGATCAGAGGCGGGGAATCAGATATGGGGAATCAGAAGTGGGGAATCAGAGGTTAGGAATCAGAGGCAGGGAATCAGATGCTGGGAATCAGAGGCAGGGAATCAGATGAGGGGAATGAGAGGCGGGGAATCAGAGGTGGGGAATCAGAGGCGGTGTATCAGAGATGGGGAATCAGAGGCGGGGAATCAGAGGCAAGAAATCAGACACGGGGAATCAGAGGCTGGGAATCAGACGCGGGGAATCAGAGGCGGGGAATCAGAGCTGGGGAATCAGAGGCAGGGAATCAGAGTTGGGGATTCTGATGCGTGGAAGCAGATATGGGGAAACAGAGGCGGGGAATCAGAGGCGGGCAAACAGAGGCGGGGAATCAGATATGGGGAATCAGAGGTGGGGAATCAGAGGTGGTGAATCTGAGATTGGGAATCACAGGCGGGGAATCAGAGGCAGGGAATCAGACGCGGGGAATCAGAGGCGGGGTATCAGATCTGGGGAATCAGAGGCGGGGAATCAGAGTTGGGGAATCAGAGGCGGGGAATCAGATATGGGGAAACAGAGGCACGGGATCAGAGGCGGGGAATCAGCGGTGGTGAATCAGACGCGGGGATTCAGAGGTTGTAAATCAGAGATGGGGAATCAGAGGCGGGGAATCAGAGGCGGGGAAACAGAGTTGGGGAATCATATATGGGGAATCAGAGGTGGGGAATAAGAGGCGGAGAATCAGAAGCAGGGAATCAGAGGCGGGGAATCAGAGGCCAGGAATCAGAAGCCAGGAATCAGAGGCCGGGAATCAGAGGTGGGGAATCAGAGGCCGGGAATCAGAGATGGGTAATCAGAGGTGGTGAATCAGAGATGGGGAATCAGAGGAAGGGACTCAGAGGCGGGGAATCAGACGCGGAGAATCAGTGGCGGGGAATCAGAGCTGGGGAATCAGAGTCGGGGAATCAGAGATGGGGAATTGGAGGCGGGGAATCAGAGGCATGGAATCAAACACGGGGAATCAGAGGCGGGGAATCAGAGCTGGGGAATCAGAGGCGGGGAATCAGAGTTGGGGATTCAGAGGCGGGGAATCATATATGGGGAAACAGAGGCAGGGAATCAGAGGCGGGGAAACAGAGGCGGGAAATCAGATATGGGGAATCAGAGGTGGGGAATCAGAGTTTGGGAATCAGAGGCAGGGAATCAGAGGCGGGGAATCAGAGGTGGGGAATCAGAGGCAGGGAATCAGATGTGCGGAATCAGAGATGGGGAATCAGAGGCAGGGAATCAGAGGCGGGGAATCAGAGGCGGGGAATCAGAGGCCGGGAATCAGATATGGGGAATCAGAGGTGGGGAATCAGAGGTTGGGAATCAGAGGCAGGGAATCAGAGGCGGGGAATCAGAGGCGGGGAAACAGAGGTGGGGAATCAGAGGCAGGGAATCAGATGTGCGGAATCAGAGATGGGGAATCAGAGGCAGGGAATCAGAGGCGGGGAATCAGAGGCGGGGAATCAGAGGCCGGGAATCAGATATGGGGAATCAGAGGTGGGGAATCAGAGGTTGGGAATCAGAGGCAGGGAATCAGAGGCGGGGAATCAGAGGCGGGGAATCAGAGGCAGGGAATCAGATGTGCGGAATCAGAGATGGGGAATCAGAGGCAGGGAATCAGAGGCGGGGCATCAGAGGCGGGGAATCAGAGGCCGGGAATCAGAGGCCGGGAATCAGAGGTGGGGAATCAGAGGTGAGGTATCAGATATGGAGAATCAGAGTTGGGGAATCATATATGGGGAATCAGAGGTGGGGAATAAGAGGCGGAGAATCAGAAGCAGGGAATCAGAGGCGGGGAATCAGAGGCCAGGAATCAGAAGCCAGGAATCAGAGGCCGGGAATCAGAGGTGGGGAATCAGAGGCCGGGAATCAGAGATGGGGAATCAGAGGCCAGGAATCAGAAGCCAGGAATCAGAGGCCGGGAATCAGAGGTGGGGAATCAGAGGCCGGGAATCAGAGATGGGGAATCAGAGGCGGGGAATCAGAGGTGGGGATTCAGAGGCGGGGAATTAGATATGGGGAAAAAGAGGCGGGGAATCAGAGGCGGGGAAACAGAGGTGAGGTATCAGATATGGAGAATCAGAGTTGGGGAATCATATATGGGGAATCAGAGGTGGGGAATAAGAGGCGGAGAATCAGAAGCAGGGAATCAGAGGCCGGGAATCAGAGGTGGGGAATCAGAGGCCGGGAATCAGAGATGGGGAATTAGAGGTGGTGAATCAGAGATGGGGAATCAGAGGAAGGGACTCAGAGGCGGGGAATCAGACGCGGAGAATCAGTGGCGGGGAATCAGAGATGGGGATTCAGAGTCGGGGAATCAGAGATGGGGAATTGGAGGCGGGGAATCAAAGATGGGGAATCAGAGACGGGGAATCAGAGGCGGGGAAACATAGGTGGGGAGTCAGATATGGGGAATCAGAGGTGGGGAATCAGACGTGGTGAAATGAGAGATGGGGAATCAGAGGCGGGGAATCAGAGGCAGGGAATCGGATGTGCGGAATCAGAGATGGGGAATCAGAGGTGGGGAATCAGAGGCGGTGTATCAGAGATGGGGAATCAGAGGCGGGGAATCAGAGGCAGGAAATCAGACACGGGGAATCAGAGGCTGGGAATCAGACGCGGGGAATCAGAGGCGGGGAATCAGAGCTGGGGAATCAGAGGCAGGGAATCAGAGTTGGGGATTCAGATGCGTGGAAGCAGATATGGGGAAACAGAGGCGGGGAATCAGAGGCGGGCAAACAGAGGCGGGGAATCAGATATGGGGAATCAGAGGTGGGGAATCAGAGGTGGTGAATCTGAGATTGGGAATCACAGGCGGGGAATCAGAGGCAGGGAATCAGACGCGGGGAATCAGAGGCGGGGTATCAGATCTGGGGAATCAGAGGCGGGGAATCAGAGTTGGGGAATCAGAGGCGGGGAATCAGATATGGGGAAACAGAGGCACGGGATCAGAGGCGGGGAATCAGATATGGGGAATCAGAAGTGGGGAATCAGAGGTTAGGAATCAGAGGCAGGGAATCAGATGCTGGGAATCAGAGGCAGGGAATCAGATGAGGGGAATGAGAGGCGGGGAATCAGAGGTGGGGATTCAGAGGCGGGGAATCAGAGTTGGGGAATCAGAGGCGGGGAATTAGATATGGGGAAACAGAGGCGGGGAATCAGAGGCGGGGAAACAGAGGCGAGGTATCAGATATGGAGAATCAGAGATGGGGAATCAGAGGCAGGGAATCAGAATCAGAAGCGGGGAATCAGAGGCCGGGAATCAGAGGCCGGGAATCAGATGCCGGGAATAAGAGGCCGGGAATCAGAGGTGGGGAATCAGAGTCCAGGAATCAGAGATGGGGAATCAGAGGCGGGGAATGAGATATGGGGAATCAGAGGCGGGGAATCAGAGGCGGGTAAACAGAGGCGGGGAATCAGATATGCGGAATCAGAGGTGGCGAATCAAAGGCGGTGAATCAGAGATGGGGAATCAGAGGCGGGGAATCAGAGGCATGGAATCAAACACGGGGAATCAGAGGCGGGGAATCAGAGCTGGGGAATCAGAGGCGGGGAATCAGAGTTGGGGAATCAGAGGCGGGGAATCAGATATGGGGAAACAGAGGCAGGGAATCAGAGGCGGGGAAACAGAGGCGGGGAATCAGATATTGGGAATCAGAGATGGGGAATCAGAGGCGGGGAATCAGCGGTGGTGAATCAGACGCGGGGATTCAGAGGTTGGAAATCAGAGATGGGGAATCAGAGGCGGGGAATCAGAGGCGGGGAAACAGAGTTGGGGAATCATATATGGGGAATCAAAGGTGGGGAATAAGAGGCGGAGAATCAGAAGCAGGGAATCAGAGGCGGGGAATCAGAGGCCAGGAATCAGAAGCCAGGAATCAGAGGCCGGGAATCAGAGTTGGGGATTCAGAGGCGTGGAATCAGATATGGGGAAACAGAGGCGGGGAATCAGAGGCGGGCAAACAGAGGCGGGGAATCAGATATGGGGAATCAGAGGTGGGGAATCAGAGGTGGTGAATCTGAGATTGGGAATCACAGGCGGGGAATCAGAGGCAGGGAATCAGACGCGGGGAATCAGAGGAGGGGTATCAGATCTGGGGAATCAGAGGCGGGGAATCAGAGGCGGGGAAACAGAGGCGAGGTATCAGATATGGAGAATCAGAGATGGGGAATCAGAGGCAGGGAATCAGAATCAGAAGCGGGGAATCAGAGGCCAGGAATCAGAGGCCGGGAATCAGATGCCGGGAATAAGAGGCCGGGAATCAGAGGTGGGGAATCAGAGACCGGGAATCAGAGATGGGGAATCAGAGGCGGGGAATGAGATATGGGGAATCAGAGGCGGGGAATCAGAGGCGGGTAAACAGAGGCGGGGAATCAGATATGCGGAATCAGATGTGGCGAATCAAAGGCGGTGATTCAGAGATGGGGAATCAGAGGCGGGGAATCAGAGTCATGGAATCAAACACGGGGAATCAGAGGCGGGGAATCAGAGCTGGGGATTCAGAGGCGGGGAATCAGAGTTGGGGATTCAGAGGCGGGGAATCAGATATGGGGAAACAGAGGCAGGGAATCAGAGGCGAGGAAACAGAGGCGGGGAATCAGATATGGGGAATCAGAGGTGGGGAATCAGAGTTTGGGAATCAGAGGCAGGGAATCAGAGGCGGGGAATCAGAGGTGGGGAATCAGAGGCAGGGAATCAGATGTGCGGAATCAGAGATGGGGAATCAGAGGCAGGGAATCAGAGGCGGGGAATCAGAGGCGGGGAATCAGAGGCCGGGCATCAGAGGCCGGGAATGAGAGGCCGGGAATCAGAGGCCGGTAGTCAGAGGCCGGGAATCGGAGGTGGGGAATCAGAGGCAGGGAATCAGAGCTGGGGAATCAGAGGCGGGGAATCAGAGCTGGGGAATCACAGGCGGGGAATCAGAGTTGGGGAATCAGAAGCGGGGAATCAGATATGGGGAAACAGGGGCGGGAATCAGAGGCAGTGAAACAGAGGCGGGGAATCAGATATGGGGAATCAGAGGTGGGGAATCAGAGGCCTGGAATCAGAGGGGTGGAATCAGAGGCAGGGAATCAGATGCGGGGAATCAGAGGCGGGGAATCAGAGCTGGGGAATCAGAGGCGGGGAATCAGAGTTGGGGAATCAGAGGCGGGGAATCAGAGTTGGGGAATCAGAGGCAGGGAATCAGATATGGGGAAACAGAGGCAGGGAATCAGAGGTGGGGAAACAGAGGCGGGGAATCAGATATGGGGAATCAGAGGTGGGGAATCAGAGGTTGGGAATCAGAGGCAGGGAATCAGAGGCGGGAAATCAGAGGCTGGGAATCAGAGGCAGGGAATCAGATGTGCGGAATCAGAGATGGGGAATCAGAGGCAGGGAATCAGAGGCGGGGCATCAGAGGCGGGGAATCAGAGGCCGGGAATCAGAGGCCGGGAATGAGAGGCCGGGAATCAGAGGCCGGTAGTCAGAGGCCGGGAATCAGAGGTGGGGAATCAGAGGCAGGGAATCAGAGATGGGGAATCAGAGGCAGGGAATCAGAGGCGGGGAAACAGAGGCGGGGAATCAGATATGGGGAATCAGAGGTGGGGAATCAGAGTTTGGGAATCAGAGGCAGGAAATCAGAGGCGGGGAATCAGAGGTGGGGAATCAGAGGCAGGGAATCAGATGTGCGGAATCAGAGATGGGGAATCAGAGGCAGGGAATCAGAGGCGGGGAATCAGAGGCGGGGAATCAGAGGCCGGGAATCAGATATGGGGAATCAGAGGTGAGGAATCAGAGGTTGGGAATCAGAGGCAGGGAATCAGAGGCGGGGAATCAGAGGCGGGGAATCAGAGGCAGGGAATCAGATGTGCGGAATCAGAGATGGGGAATCAGAGGCAGGGAATCAGAGGCGGGGCATCAGAGGCGGGGAATCAGAGGCCGGGAATCAGAGGCCGGGAATGAGAGGCCGGGAATCAGAGGCCGGTAGTCAGAGGCCGGGAATCAGAGGTGGGGAATCAGAGGCAGGGAATCAGAGATGGGGAATCAGAGGCGGGGAATCAGCGGTGGTGAATCAGATGCGGGGATTCAGAGGTTGTAAATCAGAGATGGGGAATCAGAGGCGGGGAATCAGAGGAGGGGAAACAGAGTTGGGGAATCATATATGGGGAATCAGAGGTGGGGAATAAGAGGCGGAGAATCAGAAGCAGGGAATCAGAGGCGGGGAATCAGAGGCCAGGAATCAGAAGCCAGGAATCAGAGGCCGGGAATCAGAGGTGGGGAATCAGAGGCCGGGAATCAGAGATGGGGAATCAGAGGTGGTGAATCAGAGATGGGGAATCAGAGGAAGGGACTCAGAGGCGGGGAATCAGATGTGGAGAATCAGTGGCGGGGAATCAGAGCTGGGGATTCAGAGTCGGGGAATCAGAGATGGGGAATTGGAGGCGGGGAATCAGAGATGGGGAATAAGAGACGGGGAATCAGAGGCGGGGAAACATAGGTGGGGAGTCAGATTTGGGGAATCAGAGGTGGGGAATCAGACGTGGTGAAATGAGAGATGGGGAATCAGAGGCGGGGAATCAGAGGCAGGGAATCGGATGTGCGGGATCAGAGATGGGGAATCAGAGGTGGGGAATCAGAGGCGGTGTATCAGAGATGGGGAATCAGAGGCGGGGAATCAGAGGCAGGAAATCAGACACGTGGAATCAGAGGCTGGGAATCAGACGCGGGGAATCAGAGGCGGGGAATCAGAGCTGGGGAATCAGAGGCAGGGAATCAGAGTTGGGGATTCAGATGCGTGGAAGCAGAGGCGGGGAATCAGAGCTGGGGAATCAGAGGCGGGGAATCAGAGGCAGGGAATCGGATGTGCGGAATCAGAGATGGGGAATCAGAGGTGGGGAATCAGAGGCGGTGTATCAGAGATGGGGAATCAGAGGCGGGGAATCAGAGGCAGGAAATCAGAGGCAGGGAATCAGAGGCTGGGAATCAGACGCGGGGAATCAGAGGCTGGGAATCAGACGCGGGGAATCAGAGGCAGGGAATCGGATGTGCGGAATCAGAGATGGGGAATCAGAGGTGGGGAATCAGAGGCGGTGTATCAGAGATGGGGAATCAGAGGCGGGGAATCAGAGGCAGGAAATCAGAGGCAGGGAATCAGAGGCTGGGAATCAGACGCGGGGAATCAGAGGCTGGGAATCAGACGCGGGGAATCAGAGGCGGGGAATCAGAGGCTGGGAATCAGACGCGGGGAATCAGAGGCGGGGAATCAGAGCTGGGGAATCAGAGGCGGGGAATCAGAGCTGGGGAATCAGAGGCGGGGAATCAGAGGCGGGCAAACAGAGGCGGGGAATCAGATATGGGGAATCAGAGGTGGGGAATCAGAGGTGGTGAATCTGAGATTGGGAATCACAGGCGGGGAATCAGAGGCAGGGAATCAGACGCGGGGAATCAGAGGCGGGGAATCAGATCTGGGGAATCAGAGGCGGGGAATCAGAGTTGGGGAATCAGAGGCGGGAATCAGATATGGGGAAACAGAGGCAGGGGATCAGAGGCGGGGAAACAGAGGCGGGGAATCAGATATGGGGAATCAGAGGTGGGGAATCAGAGTTTGGGAATCAGAGGCAGGGAATCAGAGGCGGGGAATCAGAGGTGGGGAATCAGAGGCAGGGAGTCAGATGTGCGGAATCAGAGATGGGGAATCAGAGGCAGGGAATCAGAGGCGGGGAATCAGAGGCGGGGAATCAGAGGCCGGGAATCAGAGGCCGGGAATGAGAGGCCGGGTATCAGAGGCCGGTAGTCAGAGGCCGGGAATCAGAGGTGGGGAATCAGAGGCAGGGAATCAGAGCTGGGGAATCAGAGGCGGGGAATCAGAGCTGGGGAATCACAGGCGGGGAATCAGAGTTGGGGAATCAGAGGCGGGGAATCAGATATGGGGAAACAGGGGCGGGAATCAGAGGCGGTGAAACAGAGGCGGGGAATCAGATATGGGGAATCAGAGGTGGGGAATCAGAGGCCTGGAATCAGAGGCGTGGAATCAGAGGCAGGGAATCAGATGCGGGGAATCAGAGGCGGGGAATCAGAGCTGGGGAATCAGAGGCGGGGAATCAGAGTTGGGGAATCAGAGGCGGGGAATCAGAGTTGGGGAATCAGAGGCGGGGAATCAGATATGGGGAAACAGAGGCAGGGAATCAGAGGTGGGGAAACAGAGGCGGGGAATCAGATATGGGGAATCAGAGGTGGGGAATCAGAGGTTGGGAATCAGAGGCAGGGAATCAGAGGAGGGGAATCAGAGGCTGGGAATCAGAGGCAGGGAATCAGATGTGCGGAATCAGAGATGGGGAATCAGAGGCAGGGAATCAGAGGCGGGGCATCAGAGGCGGGGAATCAGAGGCCGGGAATCAGACGCCGGGAATGAGAGGCCGGGAATCAGAGGCCGGTAGTCAGAGGCCGGGAATCAGAGGTGGGGAATCAGAGGCAGGGAATCAGAGATGGGGAATCAGAGGCGGGGAATCAGCGGTGGTGAATCAGACGCGGGGATTCAGAGGTTGTAAATCAGAGATGGGGAATCAGAGGCGGGGAATCAGAGGCGGGGAAACAGAGTTGGGGAATCATATATGGGGAATCAGAGGTGGGGAATAAGAGGCGGAGAATCAGAAGCAGGGAATCAGAGGCGGGGAATCAGAGGCCAGGAATCAGAAGCCAGGAATCAGAGGCCGGGAATCAGAGGTGGGGAATCAGAGGCCGGGAATCAGAGATGGGTAATCAGAGGTGGTGAATCAGAGATGGGGAATTGGAGGCGGGGAATCAGAGGCATGGAATCAAACACGGGGAATCAGAGGCGGGGAATCAGAGCTGGGGAATCAGAGGCGGGGAATCAGAGTTGGGGATTCAGAGGCGGGGAATCATATATGGGGAAACAGAGGCAGGGAATCAGAGGCGGGGAAACAGAGGCGGGAAATCAGATATGGGGAATCAGAGGTGGGGAATCAGAGTTTGGGAATCAGAGGCAGGGAATCAGAGGCGGGGAATAAGAGGTGGGGAATCAGAGGCAGGGAATCAGATGTGCGGAATAAGAGATGGGGAATCAGAGGCAGGGAATCAGAGGCGGGGAATCAGAGGCGGGGAATCAGAGGCCGGGAATCAGATATGGGGAATCAGAGGTGGGGAATCAGAGGTTGGGAATCAGAGGCAGGGAATCAGAGGCGGGGAATCAGAGGCGGGGAATCAGAGGTGGGGAATCAGAGGCAGGGAATCAGATGTGCGGAATCAGAGATGGGGAATCAGAGGCAGGGAATCAGAGGCGGGGAATCAGAGGCGGGGAATCAGAGGCCGGGAATCAGATATGGGGAATCAGAGGTGGGGAATCAGAGGTTGGGAATCAGAGGCAGGGAATCAGAGGCGGGGAATCAGAGATGGGGAATCAGAGGCAGGGAATCAGAGGCGGGGCATCAGAGGCGGGGAATCAGAGGCCGGGAATCAGAGGCCGGGAATCAGAGGTGGGGAATCAGATGTGAGGTATCAGATATGGAGAATCAGAGTTGGGGAATCATATATGGGGAATCAGAGGTGGGGAATAAGAGGCGGAGAATCAGAAGCAGGGAATCAGAGGCGGGGAATCAGAGGCCAGGAATCAGAAGCCAGGAATCAGAGGCCGGGAATCAGAGGTGGGGAATCAGAGGCCGGGAATCAGAGATGGGGAATCAGAGGCGGGGAATCAGAGGTGGGGATTCAGAGGCGGGGAATTAGATATGGGGAAACAGAGGCGGGGAATCAGAGGCGGGGAAACAGAGGTGAGGTATCAGATATGGAGAATCAGAGTTGGGGAATCATATATGGGGAATCAGAGGTGGGGAATAAGAGGCGGAGAATCAGAAGCAGGGAATCAGAGGCGGGGAATCAGAGGCCAGGAATCAGAAGCCAGGAATCAGAGGCCGGGAATCAGAGGTGGGGAATCAGAGGCCGGGAATCAGAGATGGGGAATCAGAGGTGGTGAATCAGAGATGGGGAATCAGAGGAAGGGACTCAGAGGCGGGGAATCAGACGCGGAGAATCAGTGGCGGGGAATCAGAGATGGGGATTCAGAGTCGGGGAATCAGAGATGGGGAATTGGAGGCGGGGAATCAAAGATGGGGAATCAGAGACGGGGAATCAGAGGCGGGGAAACATAGGTGGGGAGTCAGATTTGGGGAATCAGAGGTGGGGAATCAGACGTGGTGAAATGAGAGATGGGGAATCAGAGGCGGGGAATCAGAGGCAGGGAATCGGATGTGCGGAATCAAAGATGGGGAATCAGAGGTGGGGAATCAGAGGCGGTGTATCAGAGATGGGGAATCAGAGGCGGGGAATCAGAGGCAGGAAATCAGACACGGGGAATCAGAGGCTGGGAATCAGACGCGGGGAATCAGAGGCGGGGAATCAGAGCTGGGGAATCAGAGGCAGGGAATCAGAGTTGGGGATTCAGATGCGTGGAAGCAGATATGGGGAAACAGAGGCGGGGAATCAGAGGCGGGCAAACAGAGGCGGGGAATCAGATATGGGGAATCAGAGGTGGGGAATCAGAGGTGGTGAATCTGAGATTGGGAATCACAGGCGGGGAATCAGAGGCAGGGAATCAGACGCGGGGAATCAGAGGCGGGGTATCAGATCTGGGGAATCAGAGGCGGGGAATCAGAGTTGGGGAATCAGAGGCGGGGAATCAGATATGGGGAAACAGAGGCACGGGATCAGAGGCGGGGAATCAGATATGGGGAATCAGAAGTGGGGAATCAGAGGTTAGGAATCAGAGGCAGGGAATCAGATGCTGGGAATCAGAGGCAGGGAATCAGATGAGGGGAATGAGAGGCGGGGAATCAGAGGTGGGGATTCAGAGGCGGGGAATCAGAGTTGGGGAATCAGAGGCGGGGAATTAGATATGGGGAAACAGAGGCGGGGAATCAGAGGCGGGGAAACAGAGGCGAGGTATCAGATATGGAGAATCAGAGATGGGGAATCAGAGGCAGGGAATCAGAATCAGAAGCGGGGAATCAGAGGCCGGGAATCAGAGGCCGGGAATCAGATGCCGGGAATAAGAGGCCGGGAATCAGAGGTGGGGAATCAGAGTCCGGGAATCAGATATGGGGAATCAGAGGCGGGGAATGAGATATGGGGAATCAGAGGCGGGGAATCAGAGGCGGGTAAACAGAGGCGGGGAATCAGATATGCGGAATCAGAGGTGGCGAATCAAAGGCGGTGAATCAGAGATGGGGAATCAGAGGCGGGGAATCAGAGGCATGGAATCAAACACGGGGAATCAGAGGCGGGGAATCAGAGCTGGGGAATCAGAGGCGGGGAATCAGAGTTGGGGAATCAGAGGCGGGGAATCAGATATGGGGAAACAGAGGCAGGGAATCAGAGGCGGGGAAACAGAGGCGGGGAATCAGATATTGGGAATCAGAGATGGGGAATCAGAGGCGGGGAATCAGCGGTGGTGAATCAGACGCGGGGATTCAGAGGTTGGAAATCAGAGATGGGGAATCAGAGGCGGGGAATCAGAGGCGGGGAAACAGAGTTGGGGAATCATATATGGGGAATCAAAGGTGGGGAATAAGAGGCGGAGAATCAGAAGCAGGGAATCAGAGGCGGGGAATCAGAGGCCAGGAATCAGAAGCCAGGAATCAGAGGCCGGGAATCAGAGTTGGGGATTCAGAGGCGTGGAATCAGATATGGGGAAACAGAGGCGGGGAATCAGAGGCGGGCAAACAGAGGCGGGGAATCAGATATGGGGAATCAGAGGTGGGGAATCAGAGGTGGTGAATCTGAGATTGGGAATCACAGGCGGGGAATCAGAGGCAGGGAATCAGACGCGGGGAATCAGAGGCGGGGTATCAGATCTGGGGAATCAGAGGCGGGGAATCAGAGTTGGGGAATCAGAGGCGGGGAATCAGATATGGGGAAACAGAGGCACGGGATCAGAGGCGGGGAATCAGATATGGGGAATCAGAAGTGGGGAATCAGAGGTTAGGAATCAGAGGCAGGGAATCAGATGCTGGGAATCAGAGGCAGGGAATCAGATGAGGGGAATGAGAGGCGGGGAATCAGAGGTGGGGATTCAGAGGCGGTGTATCAGAGATGGGGAATCAGAGGCGGGGAATCAGAGGCAGGAAATTAGACACGGGGAATCAGAGGCTGGGAATCAGACGCGGGGAATCAGAGGCGGGGAATCAGAGCTGGGGAATCAGAGGCAGGGAATCAGAGTTGGGGATTCAGATGCGTGGAAGCAGATATGGGGAAACAGAGGCGGGGAATCAGAGGCGGGCAAACAGAGGCGGGGAATCAGATATGGGGAATCAGAGGTGGGGAATCAGAGGTGGTGAATCTGAGATTGGGAATCACAGGCGGGGAATCAGAGGCAGGGAATCAGACGCGGGGAATCAGAGGCGGGGTATCAGATCTGGGGAATCAGAGGCGGGGAATCAGAGTTGGGGAATCAGAGGCGGGGAATCAGATATGGGGAATCAGAAGTGGGGAATCAGAGGTTAGGAATCAGAGGCAGGGAATCAGATGCTGGGAATCAGAGGCAGGGAATCAGATGAGGGGAATGAGAGGCGGGGAATCAGAGTTGGGGAATCAGAGGCGGGGAATCAGATATGGGGAAACAGAGGCACGGGATCAGAGGCGGGGAATCAGATATGGGGAATCAGAAGTGGGGAATCAGAGGTTAGGAATCAGAGGCAGGGAATCAGATGCTGGGAATCAGAGGCAGGGAATCAGATGAGGGGAATGAGAGGCGGGGAATCAGAGGTGGGGAATCAGAGGCGGTGTATCAGAGATGGGGAATCAGAGGCGGGGAATCAGAGGCAAGAAATCAGACACGGGGAATCAGAGGCTGGGAATCAGACGCGGGGAATCAGAGGCGGGGAATCAGAGCTGGGGAATCAGAGGCAGGGAATCAGAGTTGGGGATTCAGATGCGTGGAAGCAGATATGGGGAAACAGAGGCGGGGAATCAGAGGCGGGCAAACAGAGGCGGGGAATCAGATATGGGGAATCAGAGGTGGGGAATCAGAGGTGGTGAATCTGAGATTGGGAATCACAGGCGGGGAATCAGAGGCAGGGAATCAGACGCGGGGAATCAGAGGCGGGGTATCAGATCTGGGGAATCAGAGGCGGGGAATCAGAGTTGGGGAATCAGAGGCGGGGAATCAGATATGGGGAAACAGAGGCACGGGATCAGAGGCGGGGAATCAGATATGGGGAATCAGAAGTGGGGAATCAGAGGTTAGGAATCAGAGGCAGGGAATCAGATGCTGGGAATCAGAGGCAGGGAATCAGATGAGGGGAATGAGAGGCGGGGAATCAGAGGTGGGGATTCAGAGGCGGGGAATCAGAGTTGGGGAATCAGAGGCGGGGAATTAGATATGGGGAAACAGAGGCGGGGAATCAGAGGCGGGGAAACAGAGGCGAGGTATCAGATATGGAGAATCAGAGATGGGGAATCAGAGGCAGGGAATCAGATTCAGAAGCGGGGAATCAGAGGCCGGGAATCAGAGGCCGGGAATCAGATGCCGGGAATAAGAGGCAGGGAATCAGAGGTGGGGAATCAGAGTCCGGGAATCAGAGATGGGGAATCAGAGGCGGGGAATGAGATATGGGGAATCAGAGGCGGGGAATCAGAGGCGGGTAAACAGAGGCGGGGAATCAGATATGCGGAATCAGAGGTGGCGAATCAAAGGCGGTGAATCAGAGATGGGGAATCAGAGGCGGGGAATCAGAGGCATGGAATCAAACACGGGGAATCAGAGGCGGGGAATCAGAGCTGGGGAATCAGAGGCGGGGAATCAGAGTTGGGGAATCAGAGGCGGGGAATCAGATATGGGGAAACAGAGGCAGGGAATCAGAGGCGGGGAAACAGAGGCGGGGAATCAGATATTGGGAATCAGAGATGGGGAATCAGAGGCGGGGAATCAGCGGTGGTGAATCAGACGCGGGGATTCAGAGGTTGGAAATCAGAGATGGGGAATCAGAGGCGGGGAATCAGAGGCGGGGAAACAGAGTTGGGGAATCATATATGGGGAATCAAAGGTGGGGAATAAGAGGCGGAGAATCAGAAGCAGGGAATCAGAGGCGGGGAATCAGAGGCCAGGAATCAGAAGCCAGGAATCAGAGGCCGGGAATCAGAGTTGGGGATTCAGAGGCGTGGAATCAGATATGGGGAAACAGAGGCGGGGAATCAGAGGCGGGCAAACAGAGGCGGGGAATCAGATATGGGGAATCAGAGGTGGGGAATCAGAGGTGGTGAATCTGAGATTGGGAATCACAGGCGGGGAATCAGAGGCAGGGAATCAGACGCGGGGAATCAGAGGCGGGGAATCAGATCTGGGGAATCAGAGGCGGGGAATCAGAGTTGGGGAATCAGAGGCTGGAATCAGATATGGGGAAACAGAGGCAGGGGATCAGAGGCGGGGAAACAGAGGCGGGGAATCAGATATGGGGAATCAGAGGTGGGGAATCAGAGTTTGGGAATCAGAGGCAGGGAATCAGAGGCGGGGAATCAGAGGTGGGGAATCAGAGGCAGGGAATCAGATGTGCGGAATCAGAGATGGGGAATCAGAGGCAGGAAATCAGAGGCGGGGAATCAGAGGCGGGGAATCAGAGGCCGGGAATCAGAGGCCGGGAATGAGAGGCCGGGAATCAGAGGCCGGTAGTCAGAGGCCGGGAATCAGAGGTGGGGAATCAGAGGCAGGGAATCAGAGCTGGGGAATCAGAGGCGGGGAATCAGAGCTGGGGAATCACAGGCGGGGAATCAGAGTTGGGGAATCAGAGGCGGGGAATCAGATATGGGGAAACAGGGGCGGGAATCAGAGGCGGTGAAACAGAGGCGGGGAATCAGATATGGGGAATCAGAGGTGGGGAATCAGAGGCCTGGAATCAGAGGCGTGGAATCAGAGGCAGGGAATCAGATGCGGGGAATCAGAGGCGGGGAATCAGAGCTGGGGAATCAGAGGCGGGGAATCAGAGTTGGGGAATCAGAGGCGGGGAATCAGAGTTGGGGAATCAGAGGCGGGGAATCAGATATGGGGAAACAGAGGCAGGGAATCAGAGGTGGGGATTCAGAGGCGGGGAATCAGAGTTGGGGAATCAGAGGCGGGGAATTAGATATTGGGAAACAGAGGCGGGGAATCAGAGGCGGGGAATCAAATATGGGGAATCAGAGGTGGGGAATCAGAGGTTGGGAATCAGAGGCAGGGAATCAGAGGCGGGGAATCAGAGGCTGGGAATCAGAGGCAGGGAATCAGATGTGCGGAATCAGAGATGGGGAATCAGAGGCAGGGAATCAGAGGCGGGGCATCAGAGGCGGGGAATCAGAGGCCGGGAATCAGAGGCCGGGAATGAGAGGCCGGGAATCAGAGGCCGGTAGTCAGAGGCCGGGAATCATAGGTGGGGAATCAGAGGCAGGGAATCAGAGATGGGGAATCAGAGGCGGGGAATCAGCGGTGGTGAATCAGACGCGGGGATTCAGAGGTTGTAAATCAGAGATGGGGAATCAGAGGCGGGGAATCAGAGGCGGGGAAACAGAGTTGGGGAATCATATATGGGGAATCAGAGGTGGGGAATAAGAGGCGGAGAATCAGAAGCAGGGAATCAGAGGCGGGGAATCAGAGGCCCGGAATCAGAAGCCAGGAATCAGAGGCCGGGAATCAGAGGTGGGGAATCAGAGGCCGGGAATCAGAGATGGGTAATCAGAGGTGGTGAATCAGAGATGGGGAATCAGAGGAAGGGACTCAGAGGCGGGGAATCAGACGCGGAGAATCAGTGGCGGGGAATCAGAGCTGGGGAATCAGAGTCGGGGAATCAGAGATGGGGAATTGGAGGCGGGGAATCAGAGGCATGGAATCAAACACGGGGAATCAGAGGCGGGGAATCAGAGCTGGGGAATCAGAGGCGGGGAATCAGAGTTGGGGATTCAGAGGCGGGGAATCAGATATGGGGAAACAGAGGCAGGGAATCAGAGGCGGGGAAACAGAGGCGGGGAATCAGATATGGGGAATCAGAGGTGGGGAATCAGAGTTTGGGAATCAGAGGCAGGGAATCAGAGGCGGGGAATCAGAGGTGGGGAATCAGAGGCAGGGAATCAGATGTGCGGAATCAGAGATGGGGAATCAGAGGCAGGGAATCAGAGGCGGGGAATCAGAGGCGGGGAATCAGAGGCCGGGAATCAGATATGGGGAATCAGAGGTGGGGAATCAGAGGTTGGGAATCAGAGGCAGGGAATCAGAGGCGGGGAATCAGAGGCGGGGAATCAGAGGCAGGGAATCAGATGTGCGGAATCAGAGATGGGGAATCAGAGGCAGGGAATCAGAGGCGGGGCATCAGAGGCGGGGAATCAGAGGCCGGGAATCAGAGGCCGGGAATGAGAGGCCGGGAATCAGAGGCCGGTAGTCAGAGGCCGGGAATCAGAGGAGGGGAATCAGAGGCAGGGAATCAGAGATGGGGAATCAGAGGCGGGGAATCAGCGGTGGTGAATCAGATGCGGGGATTCAGAGGTTGTAAATCAGAGATGGGGAATCAGAGGCGGGGAATCAGAGGAGGGGAAACAGAGTTGGGGAATCATATATGGGGAATCAGAGGTGGGGAATAAGAGGCGGAGAATCAGAAGCAGGGAATCAGAGGCGGGGAATCAGAGGCCAGGAATCAGAAGCCAGGAATCAGACGCCGGGAATCAGAGGTGGGGAATCAGAGGCCGGGAATCAGAGATGGGGAATCAGAGGTGGTGAATCAGAGATGGGAAATCAGAGGAAGGGACTCAGAGGCGGGGAATCAGACGCGGAGAATCAGTGGCGGGGAATCAGAGCTGGGGATTCAGAGTCGGGGAATCAGAGATGGGGAATTGGAGGCGGGGAATCAGAGATGGGGAATAAGAGACGGGGAATCAGAGGCGGGGAAACATAGGTGGGGAGTCAGATTTGGGGAATCAGAGGTGGGGAATCAGACGTGGTGAAATGAGAGATGGGGAATCAGAGGCGGGGAATCAGAGGCAGGGAATCGGATGAGCGGAATCAGAGATGGGGAATCAGAGGTGGGGAATCAGAGGCAGTGTATCAGAGATGGGGAATCAGAGGCGGGGAATCAGAGGCAGGAAATCAGACACGTGGAATCAGAGGCTGGGAATCAGACGCGGGGAATCAGAGGCGGGGAATCAGAGCTGGGGAATCAGAGGCAGGGAATCAGAGTTGGGGATTCAGATGCGTGGAAGCATAGGCGGGGAATCAGAGCTGGGGAATCAGAGGCGGGGAATCAGAGGCAGGGAATCGGATGTGCGGAATCAGAGATGGGGAATCAGAGGTGGGGAATCAGAGGCGGTGTATCAGAGATGGGGAATCAGAGGCGGGGAATCAGAGGCAGGAAATCAGACACGGGGAATCAGAGGCTGGGAATCAGACGCGGGGAATCAGAGGCGGGGAATCAGAGCTGGGGAATCAGAGGCAGGGAATCAGAGGCTGGGAATCAGACGCGGGGAATCAGAGGCGGGGAATCAGAGCTGGGGAATCAGAGGCGGGGAATCTGAGCTGGGGAATCAGAGGCGGGGAATCAGAGGCGGGCAAACAGAGGCGGGGAATCAGATATGGGGAATCAGAGGTGGGGAATCAGAGGTGGTGAATCTGAGATTGGGAATCACAGGCGGGGAATCAGAGGCAGGGAATCAGACGCGGGGAATCAGAGGCGGGGTATCAGATCTGGGGAATTAGAGGCGGGGAATCAGAGTTGGGGAATCAGAGGCGGGGAATCAGATATTGGGAAACAGAGGCAGGGAATCAGAGGCGGGGAAACAGAGGCGGGGAATCAGATATTGGGAATCAGAGATGGGGAATCAGAGGCGGGGAATCAGCGGTGGTGAATCAGACGCGGGGATTCAGAGGTTGGAAATCAGAGATGGGGAATCAGAGGCGGGGAATCAGAGGCGGGGAAACAGAGTTGGGGAATCATATATGGGGAATCAAAGGTGGGGAATAAGAGGCGGAGAATCAGAAGCAGGGAATCAGAGGCGGGGAATCAGAGGCCAGGAATCAGAAGCCAGGAATCAGAGGCCGGGAATCAGAGTTGGGGATTCAGAGGCGTGGAATCAGATATGGGGAAACAGAGGTGGGGAATCAGAGGTGGTGAATCTGAGATTGGGAATCACAGGCGGGGAATCAGAGGCAGGGAATCAGACGCGGGGAATCAGAGGCGGGGTATCAGATCTGGGGAATCAGAGGCGGGGAATCAGAGTTGGGGAATCAGAGGCGGGGAATCAGATATGGGGAAAAAGAGGCACGGGATCAGAGGCGGGGAATCAGATATGGGGAATCAGAAGTGGGGAATCAGAGGTTAGGAATCAGAGGCAGGGAATCAGATGCTGGGAATCAGAGGCAGGGAATCAGATGAGGGGAATGAGAGGCGGGGAATCAGAGGTGGGGATTCAGAGGCGGTGTATCAGAGATGGGGAATCAGAGGCGGGGAATCAGAGGCAGGAAATCAGACACGGGGAATCAGAGACTGGGAATCAGACGCGGGGACTCAGAGGCGGGGAATCAGAGCTGGGGAATCAGAGGCAGGGAATCAGAGTTGGGGATTCAGATGCGTGGAAGCAGATATGGGGAAACAGAGGCGGGGAATCAGAGGCGGGCAAACAGAGGCGGGGAATCAGATTTGGGGAATCAGAGGTGGGGAATCAGAGGTGGTGAATCTGAGATTGGGAATCACAGGCGGGGAATCAGAGGCAGGGAATCAGACGCGGGGAATCAGAGGCGGGGTATCAGATCTGGGGAATCAGAGGCGGGGAATCAGAGTTGGGGAATCAGAGGCGGGGAATCAGATATGGGGAAACAGAGGCACGGGATCAGAGGCGGGGAATCAGATATGGGGAATCAGAAGTGGGGAATCAGAGGTTAGGAATCAGAGGCAGGGAATCAGATGCTGGGAATCAGAGGCAGGGAATCAGATGAGGGGAATGAGAGGCGGGGAATCAGAGTTGGGGAATCAGAGGCGGGGAATCAGATATGGGGAAACAGAGGCACGGGATCAGAGGCGGGGAATCTGATATGGGGAATCAGAAGTGGGGAATCAGAGGTTAGGAATCAGAGGCAGGGAATCAGATGCTGGGAATCAGAGGTAGGGAATCAGATGAGGGGAATGAGAGGCGGGGAATCAGAGGTGGGGAATCAGAGGCGGTGTATCAGAGATGGGGAATCAGAGGCGGGGAATCAGAGGCAGGAAATCAGACACGGGGAATCAGAGGCTGGGAATCAGACGCGGGGAATCAGAGGCGGGGAATCAGAGCTGGGGAATCAGAGGCAGGGAATCAGAGTTGGGGATTCAGATGCGTGGAAGCAGATATGGGGAAACAGAGGCGGGGAATCAGAGGCGGGCAAACAGAGGCGGGGAATCAGATATGGGGAATCAGAAGTGGGGAATCAGAGGTGGTGAATCTGAGATTGGGAATCACAGGCGGGGAATCAGAGGCAGGGAATCAGACGCGGGGAATCAGAGGCGGGGTATCAGATCTGGGGAATCAGAGGCGGGGAATCAGAGTTGGGGAATCAGAGGCGGGGAATCAGATATGGGGAAACAGAGGCACGGGATCAGAGGCGGGGAATCAGATATGGGGAATCAGAAGTGGGGAATCAGAGGTTAGGAATCAGAGGCAGGGAATCAGATGCTGGGAATCAGAGGCAGGGAATCAGATGAGGGGAATGAGAGGCGGGGAATCAGAGGTGGGGATTCAGAGGCGGGGAATCAGAGTTGGGGAATCAGAGGCGGGGAATTAGATATGGGGAAACAGAGGCGGGGAATCAGAGGCGGGGAAACAGAGGCGAGGTATCAGATATGGAGAATCAGAGATGGGGAATCAGAGGCAGGGAATCAGAATCAGAAGCGGGGAATCAGAGGCCGGGAATCAGAGGCCGGGAATCAGATGCCGGGAATAAGAGGCCGGGAATCAGAGGTGGGGAATCAGAGTCCGGGAATCAGAGATGGGGAATCAGAGGCGGGGAATGAGATATGGGGAATCAGAGGCGGGGAATCAGAGGCGGGTAAACAGAGGCGGGGAATCAAATATGCGGAATCAGAGGTGGCGAATCAAAGGCGGTGAATCAGAGATGGGGAATCAGAGGCGGGGAATCAGAGGCATGGAATCAAACACGGGGAATCAGAGGCGGGGAATCAGAGCTGGGGAATCAGAGGCGGGGAATCAGAGTTGGGGAATCAGAGGCGGGGAATCAGATATGGGGAAACAGAGGCAGGGAATCAGAGGCGGGGAAACAGAGGCGGGGAATCAGATATTGGGAATCAGAGATGGGGAATCAGAGGCGGGGAATCAGCGGTGGTGAATCAGACGCGGGGATTCAGAGGTTGGAAATCAGAGATGGGGAATCAGAGGCGGGGAATCAGAGGCGGGGAAACAGAGTTGGGGAATCATATATGGGGAATCAAAGGTGGGGAATAAGAGGCGGAGAATCAGAAGCAGGGAATCAGAGGCGGGGAATCAGAGGCCAGGAATCAGAAGCCAGGAATCAGAGGCCGGGAATCAGAGTTGGGGATTCAGAGGTGGGGAATCGGAGGTGGGGAATCAGAGGTGGGGAATCAGAGTTTGGGAATCAGAGGCAGGGAATCAGAGGCGGGGAATCAGAGGTGGGGAATCAGAGGCAGGGAATCAGATGTGCGGAATCAGAGATGGGGAATTAGAGGCAGGGAATCAGAGGCGGGGAATCAGAGGCGGGGAATCAGAGGCCGGGAATCAGAGGCCGGGAATGAGAGGCCGGGAATCAGAGGCCGGTAGTCAGAGGCCGGGAATCAGAGTTGGGGAATCAGAGGCAGGGAATCAGAGCTGGGGAATCAGAGGCGGGGAATCAGAGCTGGGGAATCACAGGCGGGGAATCAGAGTTGGGGAATCAGAGGCGGGGAATCAGATATGGGGAAACAGGGGCGGGAATCAGAGGCGGTGAAACAGAGGCGGGGAATCAGATATGGGGAATCAGAGGTGGGGAATCAGAGGCCTGGAATCAGAGGCGTGGAATCAGAGGCAGGGAATCAGATGCGGGGAATCAGAGGCGGGGAATCAGAGCTGGGGAATCAGAGGCGGGGAATCAGAGTTGGGGAATCAGAGGCGGGGAATCAGAGTTGGGGAATCAGAGGCGGGGAATCAGATATGGGGAATCAGAGGTGGGGAATCAGAGGTTGGGAATCAGAGGCAGGGAATCAGAGGCGGGGAATCAGAGGCTGGGAATCAGAGGCAGGGAATCAGATGTGCGGAATCAGAGATGGGGAATCAGAGGCAGGGAATCAGAGGCGGGGCATCAGAGGCGGGGAATCAGAGGCCGGGAATCAGAGGCCGGGAATGAGAGGCCGGGAATCAGAGGCCGGTAGTCAGAGGCCGGGAATCAAAGGTGGGGAATCAGAGGCAGGGAATCAGAGATGGGGAATCAGAGGCGGGGAATCAGCGGTGGTGAATCAGACGCGGGGATTCAGAGGTTGTAAATCAGAGATGGGGAATCAGAGGCGGGGAATCAGAGGCGGGGAAACAGAGTTGGGGAATCATATATGGGGAATCAGAGTTGGGGAATAAGAGGCGGAGAATCAGAAGCAGGGAATCAGAGGCGGGGAATCAGAGGCCAGGAATCAGAAGCCAGGAATCAGAGGCCGGGAATCAGAGGTGGGGAATCAGGGGCCGGGAATCAGAGATGGGTAATCAGAGGTGGTGAATCAGAGATGGGGAATCAGAGGAAGGGACTCAGAGGCGGGGAATCAGACGCGGAGAATCAGTGGCGGGGAATCAGAGCTGGGGAATCAGAGTCGGGGAATCAGAGATGGGGAATTGGAGGCGGGGAATCAGAGGCATGGAATCAAACACGGTGAATCAGAGGCGGGGAATCAGAGCTGGGGAATCAGAGGCGGGGAATCAGAGTTGGGGATTCAGAGGCGGGGAATCAGATATGGGGAAACAGAGGCAGGGAATCAGAGGCGGGGAAACAGAGGCGGGGAATCAGATATGGGGAATCAGAGGTGGGGAATCAGAGTTTGGGAATCAGAGGCAGGGAATCAGAGGCGGGGAATCAGAGGTGGGGAATCAGAGGCAGGGAATCAGATGTGCGGAATCAGAGATGGGGAATCAGAGGCAGGCAATCAGAGGCGGGGAATCAGAGGCGGGGAATCAGAGGCCGGGAATCAGATATGGGGAATCAGAGGTGGGGAATCAGAGGTTGGGAATCAGAGGCAGGGAATCAGAGGCGTGGAATCAGAGGCGGGGAATCAGAGGCAGGGAATCAGATGTGCGGAATCTGAGATGGGGAATCAGAGGCAGGGAATCAGAGGCGGGGCATCAGAGGCGGGGAATCAGAGGCCGGGAATCAGAGGCCGGGAATGAGAGGCCGGGAATCAGAGGCCGGTAGTCAGAGGCCGGGAATCAGAGGTGGGGAATCAGAGGCAGGGAATCAGAGATGGGGAATCAGAGGCGGGGAATCAGCGGTGGTGAATCAGATGCGGGGATTCAGAGGTTGTAAATCAGAGATGGGGAATCAGAGGCGGGGAATCAGAGGAGGGGAAACAGAGTTGGGGAATCATATATGGGGAATCAGAGGTGGGGAATAAGAGGCGGAGAATCAGAAGCAGGGAATCAGAGGCGGGGAATCAGAGGCCAGGAATCAGAAGCCAGGAATCAGAGGCCGGGAATCAGAGGTGGGGAATCAGAGGCCGGGAATCAGAGATGGGGAATCAGAGGTGGTGAATCAGAGATGGGGAATCAGAGGAAGGGACTCAGAGGCGGGGAATCAGACGCGGAGAAACAGTGGCGGGGAATAAGAGCTGGGGATTCAGAGTCGGGGAATCAGAGATGGGGAATTGGAGGCGGGGAATCAGAGATGGGGAATAAGAGACGGGGAATCAGAGGCGGGGAAACATAGGTGGGGAGTCAGATTTGGGGAATCAGAGGTGGGGAATCAGACGTGGTGAAATGAGAGATGGGGAATCAGAGGCGGGGAATCAGAGGCAGGGAATCGGATGTGCGGAATCAGAGATGGGGAATCAGAGGTCGGGAATCAGACGCGGGGAATCAGAGGCGGGGAATCAGAGCTGGGGAATCAGAGGCAGGGAATCAGAGTTGGGGATTCAGATGCGTGGAAGCAGAGGCGGGGAATCAGAGCTGGGGAATCAGAGGCGGGGAATCAGAGGCAGGGAATCGGATGTGCGGAATCAGAGATGGGGAATCAGAGGTGGGGAATCAGAGGCGGTGTATCAGAGATGGGGAATCAGAGGCGGGGAATCAGAGGCAGGAACTCAGACACGGGGAATCAGAGGCTGGGAATCAGACGCGGGGAATCAGAGGCGGGGAATCAGAGCTGGGGAATCAGAGGCAGGGAATCAGAGGCTGGGAATAAGACGCGGGGAATCAGAGGCGGGGAATCAGAGCTGGGGAATCAGAGGCGGGGAATCAGAGCTGGGGAATCAGAGGCGGGGAATCAGAGGCGGGCAAACAGAGGCGGGGAATCAGATATGGGGAATCAGAGGTGGGGAATCAGAGGTGGTGAATCTGAGATTGGGAATCACAGGCGGGGAATCAGAGGCAGGGAATCAGACGCGGGGAATCAGAGGCGGGGTATCAGATCTGGGGAATCAGAGGCGGGGAATCAGAGTTTGGGAATCAGAGGCGGGGAATCAGATATGGGGAAACAGAGGCAGGGGATCAGAGGCGGGGAATCAGATATGGGGAATCAGAAGTGGGGAATAAGAGGTTAGCAATCAGAGGCAGGGAATCAGATGCTGGGAATGAGAGGCAGGGAATCAGATGAGGGGAATGAGAGGCGGGGAATCAGAGGTGGGGATTCAGAGGCGGGGAATTAGATATGGGGAAACAGAGGCGGGGAATCAGAGGCGGGGAAACAGAGGTGAGGTATCAGATATGGAGAATCAGAGTTGGGGAATCATATATGGGGATTCAGAGGTGGGGAATAAGAGGCGGAGAATCAGAAGCAGGGAATCAGAGGCGGGGAATCAGAGGCCAGGAATCAGAAGCCAGGAATCAGAGGCCGGGAATCAGAGGTGGGGAATCAGAGGCCGGGAATCAGAGATGGGGAATCAGAGGTGGTGAATCAGAGATGGGGAATCAGAGGAAGGGACTCAGAGGCGGGGAATCAGACGCGGAGAATCAGTGGCGGGGAATCAGAGCTGGGGATTCAGAGTCGGGGAATCAGAGATGGGGAATTGGAGGCGGGGAATCAAAGATGGGGAATCAGAGACGGGGAATCAGAGGCGGGGAAACATAGGTGGGGAGTCAGATTTGGGGAATCAGAGGTGGGGAATCAGACGTGGTGAAATGAGAGATGGGGAATCAGAGGCGGGGAATCAGAGGCAGGGAATCGGATGTGCGGAATCAGAGATGGGGAATCAGAGGTGGGGAATCAGAGGCGGTGTATCAGAGATGGGGAATCAGAGGCGGGGAATCAGAGGCAGGAAATCAGACACGGGGAATCAGAGGCTGGGAATCAGACGCGGGGAATCAGAGGCGGGGAATCAGAGCTGGGGAATCAGAGGCAGGGAATCAGAGTTGGGGATTCAGATGCGTGGAAGCAGATATGGGGAAACAGAGGCGGGGAATCAGAGGCGGGCAAACAGAGGCGGGGAATCAGATATGGGGAATCAGAGGTGGGGAATCAGAGGTGGTGAATCTGAGATTGGGAATCACAGGCGGGGAATCAGAGGCAGGGAATCAGACGCGGGGAATCAGAGGCGGGGTATCAGATCTGGGGAATCAGAGGCGGGGAATCAGAGTTGGGGAATCAGAGGCGGGGAATCAGATATGGGGAAAAGAGGCACGGGATCAGAGGCGGGGAATCAGATATGGGGAATCAGAAGTGGGGAATCAGAGGTTAGGAATCAGGGCAGGGAATCAGATGCTGGGAATCAGAGGCAGGGAATCAGATGAGGGGAATGAGAGGCGGGGAATCAGAGGTGGGGATTCAGAGGCGGGGAATCAGAGTTGGGGAATCAGAGGCGGGGAATTAGATATGGGGAAACAGAGGCGGGGAATCAGAGGCGGGGAAACAGAGGCGAGGTATCAGATATGGAGAATCAGAGATGGGGAATCAGAGGCAGGGAATCAGAATCAGAAGCGGGGAATCAGAGGCCGGGAATCAGAGGCCGGGAATCAGATGCCGGGAATAAGAGGCCGGGAATCAGAGGTGGGGAATCAGAGTCCGGGAATCAGAGATGGGGAATCAGAGGCGGGGAATGAGATATGGGGAATCAGAGGCGGGGAATCAGAGGCGGGTAAACAGAGGCGGGGAATCAGATATGCGGAATCAGAGGTGGCGAATCAAAGGCGGTGAATCAGAGATGGAGAATCAGAGGCGGGGAATCAGAGGCATGGAATCAAACACGGGAATCAGAGGTGGGGAATCAGAGCTGGGGAATCAGACGCGGAGAATCAGTGGCGGGGAATCAGAGCTGGGGATTCAGAGTCGGGGAATCAGAGATGGGGAATTGGAGGCGGGGAATCAAAGATTGGGAATCAGAGACGGGGAATCAGAGGCGGGGAAACATAGGTGGGGAGTCAGATTTGGGGAATCAGAGGTGGGGAATCAGACGTGGTGAAATGAGAGATGGGGAATCAGAGGCGGGGAATCAGAGGCAGGGAATCGGATGTGCGGAATCAGAGATGGGGAATCAGAGGTGGGGAATCAGAGGCGGTGTATCAGAGATGGGGAATCAGAGGCGGGGAATCAGAGGCAGGAAATCAGACACGGGGAATCAGAGGCTGGGAATCAGACGCGGGGAATCAGAGGCGGGGAATCAGAGCTGGGGAATCAGAGGCAGGGAATCAGAGTTGGGGATTCAGATGCGTGGAAGCAGATATGGGGAAACAGAGGCGGGGAATCAGAGGCGGGCAAACAGAGGCGGGGAATCAGATATGGGGAATCAGAGGTGGGGAATCAGAGGTGGTGAATCAGAGATGGAGAATCAGAGGCGGGGAATCAGAGGCATGGAATCAAACACGGGAATCAGAGGCGGGGAATCAGAGCTGGGGAATCAGAGGCGGGGAATCAGAGTTGGGGAATCAGAGACGGGGAATCAGATATGGGGAAACAGAGGCAGGGAATCAGAGGCGGGGAAACAGAGGCGGGGAATCAGATATTGGGAATCAGAGATGGGGAATCAGAGGCAGGGAATCTGCGGTGGTGAATCAGACGCGGGGATTCAGAGGTTGGAAATCAGAGATGGGGAATCAGAGGCGGGGAATCAGAGGCGGGGAAACAGAGTTGGGGAATCATATATGGGGAATCAAAGGTGGGGAATAAGAGGCGGAGAATCAGAAGCAGGGAATCAGAGGCGGGGAATCAGAGGCCAGGAATCAGAAGCCAGGAATCAGAGGCCGGGAATCAGAGTTGGGGATTCAGAGGCGTGGAATCAGATATGGGGAAACAGAGGCGGGGAATCAGAGGCGGGCAAACAGAGGCGGGGAATCAGATATGGGGAATCAGAGGTGGGGAATCAGAGGTGGTGAATCTGAGATTGGGAATCACAGGCGGGGAATCAGAGGCAGGGAATCAGACGCGGGGAATCAGAGGCGGGGTATCAGATCTGGGGAATCAGAGGCGGGGAATCAGAGTTGGGGAATCAGAGGCGGGGAATCAGATATGGGGAAACAGAGGCACGGGATCAGAGGCGGGGAATCAGATATGGGGAATCAGAAGTGGGGAATCAGAGGTTAGGAATCAGAGGCAGGGAATCAGATGCTGGGAATCAGAGGCAGGGAATCAGATGAGGGGAATGAGAGGCGGGGAATCAGAGGTGGGGATTCAGAGGCGGTGTATCAGAGATGGGGAATCAGAGGCGGGGAATCAGAGGCAGGAAATCAGACACGGGGAATCAGAGGCTGGGAATCAGACGCGGGGAATCAGAGGCGGGGAATCACAGCTGGGGAATCAGAGGCAGGGAATCAGAGTTGGGGATTCAGATGCGTGGAAGCAGATATGGGGAAACAGAGGCGGGGAATCAGAGGCGGGCAAACAGAGGCGGGGAATCAGATATGGGGAATCAGAGGTGGGGAATCAGAGGTGGTGAATCTGAGATTGGGAATCACAGGCGGGGAATCAGAGGCAGGGAATCAGACGCGGGGAATCAGAGGCGGGGTATCAGATCTGGGGAATCAGAGGCGGGGAATCAGAGTTGGGGAATCAGAGGCGGGGAATCAGATATGGGGAAACAGAGGCACGGGATCAGAGGCGGGGAATCAGATATGGGGAATCAGAAGTGGGGAATCAGAGGTTAGGAATCAGAGGCAGGGAATCAGATGCTGGGAATCAGAGGCAGGGAATCAGATGAGGGGAATGAGAGGCGGGGAATCAGAGTTGGGGAATCAGAGGCGGGGAATCAGATATGGGGAAACAGAGGCACGGGATCAGAGGTGGGGAATCAGATATGGGGAATCTGCGGTGGTGAATCAGACGCGGGGATTCAGAGGTTGGAAATCAGAGATGGGGAATCAGAGGCGGGGAATCAGAGGCGGGGAAACAGAGTTGGGGAATCATATATGGGGAATCAAAGGTGGGGAATAAGAGGCGGAGAATCAGAAGCAGGGAATCAGAGGCGGGGAATCAGAGGCCAGGAATCAGAAGCCAGGAATCAGAGGCCGGGAATCAGAGTTGGGGATTCAGAGGCGTGGAATCAGATATGGGGAAACAGAGGCGGGGAATCAGAGGCGGGCAAACAGAGGCGGGGAATCAGATATGGGGAATCAGAGGTGGGGAATCAGAGGTGGTGAATCTGAGATTGGGAATCACAGGCGGGGAATCAGAGGCAGGGAATCAGACGCGGGGAATCAGAGGCGGGGTATCAGATCTGGGGAATCAGAGGCGGGGAATCAGAGTTGGGGAATCAGAGGCGGGGAATCAGATATGGGGAAACAGAGGCACGGGATCAGAGGCGGGGAATCAGATATGGGGAATCAGAAGTGGGGAATCAGAGGTTAGGAATCAGAGGCAGGGAATCAGATGCTGGGAATCAGAGGCAGGGAATCAGATGAGGGGAATGAGAGGCGGGGAATCAGAGGTGGGGATTCAGAGGCGGTGTATCAGAGATGGGGAATCAGAGGCGGGGAATCAGAGGCAGGAAATCAGACACGGGGAATCAGAGGCTGGGAATCAGACGCGGGGAATCAGAGGCGGGGAATCACAGCTGGGGAATCAGAGGCAGGGAATCAGAGTTGGGGATTCAGATGCGTGGAAGCAGATATGGGGAAACAGAGGCGGGGAATCAGAGGCGGGCAAACAGAGGCGGGGAATCAGATATGGGGAATCAGAGGTGGGGAATCAGAGGTGGTGAATCTGAGATTGGGAATCACAGGCGGGGAATCAGAGGCAGGGAATCAGACGCGGGGAATCAGAGGCGGGGTATCAGATCTGGGGAATCAGAGGCGGGGAATCAGAGTTGGGGAATCAGAGGCGGGGAATCAGATATGGGGAAACAGAGGCACGGGATCAGAGGCGGGGAATCAGATATGGGGAATCAGAAGTGGGGAATCAGAGGTTAGGAATCAGAGGCAGGGAATCAGATGCTGGGAATCAGAGGCAGGGAATCAGATGAGGGGAATGAGAGGCGGGGAATCAGAGTTGGGGAATCAGAGGCGGGGAATCAGATATGGGGAAACAGAGGCACGGGATCAGAGGTGGGGAATCAGATATGGGGAATCAGAAGTGGGGAATCAGAGGTTAGGAATCAGAGGCAGGGAATCAGATGCTGGGAATCAGAGGCAGGGAATCATATGAGGGGAATGAGAGGCGGGGAATCAGAGGTGGGGAATCAGAGGCGGTGTATCAGAGATGGGGAATCAGAGGCGGGGAATCAGAGGCAGGAAATCAGACACGGGGAATCAGAGGCTGGGAATCAGACGCGGGGAATCAGAGGCGGGGAATCAGAGCTGGGGAATCAGAGGCAGGGAATCAGAGTTGGGGATTCAGATGCGTGGAAGCAGATATGGGGAAACAGAGGCGGGGAATCAGAGGCGGGGAATCAGATATGGGGAATCAGAGGTGGGGAATCAGAGTTTGGGAATCAGAGGCAGGGAATCAGAGGCGGGGAATCAGAGGTGGGGAATCAGAGGCAGGGAATCAGATGTGCAGAATCAGAGATGGGGAATCAGAGGCAGGGAATCAGAGGCGGGGAATCAGAGGCGGGGAATCAGAGGCCGGGAATCAGATATGGGGAATCAGAGGTGGGGAATCAGAGGTTGGGAATCAGAGGCAGGGAATCAGAGGCGGGGAATCAGAGGCGGGGAATCAGAGGCAGGGAATCAGATGTGCGGAATCAGAGATGGGGAATCAGAGGCAGGGAATCAGAGGCGGGGCATCAGAGGCGGGAAATCAGAGGCCGGGAATCAGAGGCCGGGAATGAGAGGCCGGGAATCAGAGGCCGGTAGTCAGAGGCCGGGAATCAGAGGTGGGGAATCAGAGGCAGGGAATCAGAGATGGGGAATCAGAGGCGGGGAATCAGCGGTGGTGAATCAGATGCGGGGATTCAGAGGTTGTAAATCAGAGATGGGGAATCAGAGGCGGGGAATCAGAGGCATGGAATCAAACACGGGGAATCAGAGGCGGGGAATCAGAGCTGGGGAATCAGAGGCGGGGAATCAGAGTTGGGGAATCAGAGGCGGGGAATCAGATATGGGGAAACAGAGGCAGGGAATCAGAGGCGGGGAAACAGAGGCGGGGAATCAGATATTGGGAATCAGAGATGGGGAATCAGAGGCGGGGAATCAGCGGTGGTGAATCAGACGCGGGGATTCAGAGGTGGGAAATCAGAGATGGGGAATCAGAGGCGGGGAATCAGAGGCGGGGAAACAGAGTTGGGGAATCATATATGGGGAATCAAAGGTGGGGAATAAGAGGCGGAGAATCAGAAGCAGGGAATCAGAGGCGGGGAATCAGAGGCCAGGAATCAGAAGCCAGGAATCAGAGGCCGGGAATCAGAGTTGGGGATTCAGAGGCGTGGAATCAGATATGGGGAAACAGAGGCGGGGAATCAGAGGCGGGCAAACAGAGGCGGGGAATCAGATATGGGGAATCAGAGGTGGGGAATCAGAGGTGGTGAATCTGAGATTGGGAATCACAGGCGGGGAATCAGAGGCAGGGAATCAGACGCGGGGAATCAGAGGCGGGGAATCAGATCTGGGGAATCAAAGGCGGGGAATCAGAGTTGGGGAATCAGAGGCGGGAATCAGAGATGGGGAATCAGAGGCGGGGAATGAGATATGGGGAATCAGAGGCGGGGAATCAGAGGCGGGTAAACAGAGGCGGGGAATCAGATATGCGGAATCAGAGGTGGCGAATCAAAGGCGGTGAATCAGAGATGGGGAATCAGAGGCGGGGAATCAGAGGCATGGAATCAAACACGGGGAATCAGAGGCGGGGAATCAGAGCTGGGGAATCAGAGGCGGGGAATCAGAGTTGGGGAATCAGAGGCGGGGAATCAGATATGGGGAAACAGAGGCAGGGAATCAGAGGCGGGGAAACAGAGGCGGGGAATCAGATATTGGGAATCAGAGATGGGGAATCAGAGGCGGGGAATCAGCGGTGGTGAATCAGACGCGGGGATTCAGAGGTTGGAAATCAGAGATGGGGAATCAGAGGCGGGGAATCAGAGGCGGGGAAACAGAGTTGGGGAATCATATATGGGGAATCAAAGGTGGGGAATAAGAGGCGGAGAATCAGAAGCAGGGAATCAGAGGCGGGGAATCAGAGGCCAGGAATCAGAAGCCAGGAATCAGAGGCCGGGAATCAGAGTTGGGGATTCAGAGGTGGGGAATCGGAGGTGGGGAATCAGAGGTGGGGAATCAGAGTTTGGGAATCAGAGGCAGGGAATCAGAGGCGGGGAATCAGAGGTGGGGAATCAGAGGCAGGGAATCAGATGTGCGGAATCAGAGATGGGGAATTAGAGGCAGGGAATCAGAGGCGGGGAATCAGAGGCGGGGAATCAGAGGCCGGGAATCAGAGGCCGGGAATGAGAGGCCGGGAATCAGAGGCCGGTAGTCAGAGGCCGGGAATCAGAGTTGGGGAATCAGAGGCAGGGAATCAGAGCTGGGGAATCAGAGGCGGGGAATCAGAGCTGGGGAATCACAGGCGGGGAATCAGAGTTGGGGAATCAGAGGCGGGGAATCAGATATGGGGAAACAGGGGCGGGAATCAGAGGCGGTGAAACAGAGGCGGGGAATCAGATATGGGGAATCAGAGGTGGGGAATCAGAGGCCTGGAATCAGAGGCGTGGAATCAGAGGCAGGGAATCAGATGCGGGGAATCAGAGGCGGGGAATCAGAGCTGGGGAATCAGAGGCGGGGAATCAGAGTTGGGGAATCAGAGGCGGGGAATCAGAGTTGGGGAATCAGAGGCGGGGAATCAGATATGGGGAATCAGAGGTGGGGAATCAGAGGTTGGGAATCAGAGGCAGGGAATCAGAGGCGGGGAATCAGAGGCTGGGAATCAGAGGCAGGGAATCAGATGTGCGGAATCAGAGATGGGGAATCAGAGGCAGGGAATCAGAGGCGGGGCATCAGAGGCGGGGAATCAGAGGCCGGGAATCAGAGGCCGGGAATGAGAGGCCGGGAATCAGAGGCCGGTAGTCAGAGGCCGGGAATCAAAGGTGGGGAATCAGAGGCAGGGAATCAGAGATGGGGAATCAGAGGCGGGGAATCAGCGGTGGTGAATCAGACGCGGGGATTCAGAGGTTGTAAATCAGAGATGGGGAATCAGAGGCGGGGAATCAGAGGCGGGGAAACAGAGTTGGGGAATCATATATGGGGAATCAGAGTTGGGGAATAAGAGGCGGAGAATCAGAAGCAGGGAATCAGAGGCGGGGAATCAGAGGCCAGGAATCAGAAGCCAGGAATCAGAGGCCGGGAATCAGAGGTGGGGAATCAGGGGCCGGGAATCAGAGATGGGTAATCAGAGGTGGTGAATCAGAGATGGGGAATCAGAGGAAGGGACTCAGAGGCGGGGAATCAGACGCGGAGAATCAGTGGCGGGGAATCAGAGCTGGGGAATCAGAGTCGGGGAATCAGAGATGGGGAATTGGAGGCGGGGAATCAGAGGCATGGAATCAAACACGGTGAATCAGAGGCGGGGAATCAGAGCTGGGGAATCAGAGGCGGGGAATCAGAGTTGGGGATTCAGAGGCGGGGAATCAGATATGGGGAAACAGAGGCAGGGAATCAGAGGCGGGGAAACAGAGGCGGGGAATCAGATATGGGGAATCAGAGGTGGGGAATCAGAGTTTGGGAATCAGAGGCAGGGAATCAGAGGCGGGGAATCAGAGGTGGGGAATCAGAGGCAGGGAATCAGATGTGCGGAATCAGAGATGGGGAATCAGAGGCAGGCAATCAGAGGCGGGGAATCAGAGGCGGGGAATCAGAGGCCGGGAATCAGATATGGGGAATCAGAGGTGGGGAATCAGAGGTTGGGAATCAGAGGCAGGGAATCAGAGGCGTGGAATCAGAGGCGGGGAATCAGAGGCAGGGAATCAGATGTGCGGAATCTGAGATGGGGAATCAGAGGCAGGGAATCAGAGGCGGGGCATCAGAGGCGGGGAATCAGAGGCCGGGAATCAGAGGCCGGGAATGAGAGGCCGGGAATCAGAGGCCGGTAGTCAGAGGCCGGGAATCAGAGGTGGGGAATCAGAGGCAGGGAATCAGAGATGGGGAATCAGAGGCGGGGAATCAGCGGTGGTGAATCAGATGCGGGGATTCAGAGGTTGTAAATCAGAGATGGGGAATCAGAGGCGGGGAATCAGAGGAGGGGAAACAGAGTTGGGGAATCATATATGGGGAATCAGAGGTGGGGAATAAGAGGCGGAGAATCAGAAGCAGGGAATCAGAGGCGGGGAATCAGAGGCCAGGAATCAGAAGCCAGGAATCAGAGGCCGGGAATCAGAGGTGGGGAATCAGAGGCCGGGAATCAGAGATGGGGAATCAGAGGTGGTGAATCAGAGATGGGGAATCAGAGGAAGGGACTCAGAGGCGGGGAATCAGACGCGGAGAAACAGTGGCGGGGAATAAGAGCTGGGGATTCAGAGTCGGGGAATCAGAGATGGGGAATTGGAGGCGGGGAATCAGAGATGGGGAATAAGAGACGGGGAATCAGAGGCGGGGAAACATAGGTGGGGAGTCAGATTTGGGGAATCAGAGGTGGGGAATCAGACGTGGTGAAATGAGAGATGGGGAATCAGAGGCGGGGAATCAGAGGCAGGGAATCGGATGTGCGGAATCAGAGATGGGGAATCAGAGGTCGGGAATCAGACGCGGGGAATCAGAGGCGGGGAATCAGAGCTGGGGAATCAGAGGCAGGGAATCAGAGTTGGGGATTCAGATGCGTGGAAGCAGAGGCGGGGAATCAGAGCTGGGGAATCAGAGGCGGGGAATCAGAGGCAGGGAATCGGATGTGCGGAATCAGAGATGGGGAATCAGAGGTGGGGAATCAGAGGCGGTGTATCAGAGATGGGGAATCAGAGGCGGGGAATCAGAGGCAGGAACTCAGACACGGGGAATCAGAGGCTGGGAATCAGACGCGGGGAATCAGAGGCGGGGAATCAGAGCTGGGGAATCAGAGGCAGGGAATCAGAGGCTGGGAATAAGACGCGGGGAATCAGAGGCGGGGAATCAGAGCTGGGGAATCAGAGGCGGGGAATCAGAGCTGGGGAATCAGAGGCGGGGAATCAGAGGCGGGCAAACAGAGGCGGGGAATCAGATATGGGGAATCAGAGGTGGGGAATCAGAGGTGGTGAATCTGAGATTGGGAATCACAGGCGGGGAATCAGAGGCAGGGAATCAGACGCGGGGAATCAGAGGCGGGGTATCAGATCTGGGGAATCAGAGGCGGGGAATCAGAGTTTGGGAATCAGAGGCGGGGAATCAGATATGGGGAAACAGAGGCAGGGGATCAGAGGCGGGGAATCAGATATGGGGAATCAGAAGTGGGGAATAAGAGGTTAGCAATCAGAGGCAGGGAATCAGATGCTGGGAATGAGAGGCAGGGAATCAGATGAGGGGAATGAGAGGCGGGGAATCAGAGGTGGGGATTCAGAGGCGGGGAATTAGATATGGGGAAACAGAGGCGGGGAATCAGAGGCGGGGAAACAGAGGTGAGGTATCAGATATGGAGAATCAGAGTTGGGGAATCATATATGGGGATTCAGAGGTGGGGAATAAGAGGCGGAGAATCAGAAGCAGGGAATCAGAGGCGGGGAATCAGAGGCCAGGAATCAGAAGCCAGGAATCAGAGGCCGGGAATCAGAGGTGGGGAATCAGAGGCCGGGAATCAGAGATGGGGAATCAGAGGTGGTGAATCAGAGATGGGGAATCAGAGGAAGGGACTCAGAGGCGGGGAATCAGACGCGGAGAATCAGTGGCGGGGAATCAGAGCTGGGGATTCAGAGTCGGGGAATCAGAGATGGGGAATTGGAGGCGGGGAATCAAAGATGGGGAATCAGAGACGGGGAATCAGAGGCGGGGAAACATAGGTGGGGAGTCAGATTTGGGGAATCAGAGGTGGGGAATCAGACGTGGTGAAATGAGAGATGGGGAATCAGAGGCGGGGAATCAGAGGCAGGGAATCGGATGTGCGGAATCAGAGATGGGGAATCAGAGGTGGGGAATCAGAGGCGGTGTATCAGAGATGGGGAATCAGAGGCGGGGAATCAGAGGCAGGAAATCAGACACGGGGAATCAGAGGCTGGGAATCAGACGCGGGGAATCAGAGGTGGGGAATCAGAGCTGGGGAATCAGAGGCAGGGAATCAGAGTTGGGGATTCAGATGCGTGGAAGCAGATATGGGGAAACAGAGGCGGGGAATCAGAGGCGGGCAAACAGAGGCGGGGAATCAGATATGGGGAATCAGAGGTGGGGAATCAGAGGTGGTGAATCTGAGATTGGGAATCACAGGCGGGGAATCAGAGGCAGGGAATCAGACGCGGGGAATCAGAGGCGGGGTATCAGATCTGGGGAATCAGAGGCGGGGAATCAGAGTTGGGGAATCAGAGGCGGGGAATCAGATATGGGGAAAAGAGGCACGGGATCAGAGGCGGGGAATCAGATATGGGGAATCAGAAGTGGGGAATCAGAGGTTAGGAATCAGGGCAGGGAATCAGATGCTGGGAATCAGAGGCAGGGAATCAGATGAGGGGAATGAGAGGCGGGGAATCAGAGGTGGGGATTCAGAGGCGGGGAATCAGAGTTGGGGAATCAGAGGCGGGGAATTAGATATGGGGAAACAGAGGCGGGGAATCAGAGGCGGGGAAACAGAGGCGAGGTATCAGATATGGAGAATCAGAGATGGGGAATCAGAGGCAGGGAATCAGAATCAGAAGCGGGGAATCAGAGGCCGGGAATCAGAGGCCGGGAATCAGATGCCGGGAATAAGAGGCCGGGAATCAGAGGTGGGGAATCAGAGTCCGGGAATCAGAGATGGGGAATCAGAGGCGGGGAATGAGATATGGGGAATCAGAGGCGGGGAATCAGAGGCGGGTAAACAGAGGCGGGGAATCAGATATGCGGAATCAGAGGTGGCGAATCAAAGGCGGTGAATCAGAGATGGAGAATCAGAGGCGGGGAATCAGAGGCATGGAATCAAACACGGGAATCAGAGGTGGGGAATCAGAGCTGGGGAATCAGACGCGGAGAATCAGTGGCGGGGAATCAGAGCTGGGGATTCAGAGTCGGGGAATCAGAGATGGGGAATTGGAGGCGGGGAATCAAAGATTGGGAATCAGAGACGGGGAATCAGAGGCGGGGAAACATAGGTGGGGAGTCAGATTTGGGGAATCAGAGGTGGGGAATCAGACGTGGTGAAATGAGAGATGGGGAATCAGAGGCGGGGAATCAGAGGCAGGGAATCGGATGTGCGGAATCAGAGATGGGGAATCAGAGGTGGGGAATCAGAGGCGGTGTATCAGAGATGGGGAATCAGAGGCGGGGAATCAGAGGCAGGAAATCAGACACGGGGAATCAGAGGCTGGGAATCAGACGCGGGGAATCAGAGGCGGGGAATCAGAGCTGGGGAATCAGAGGCAGGGAATCAGAGTTGGGGATTCAGATGCGTGGAAGCAGATATGGGGAAACAGAGGCGGGGAATCAGAGGCGGGCAAACAGAGGCGGGGAATCAGATATGGGGAATCAGAGGTGGGGAATCAGAGGTGGTGAATCAGAGATGGAGAATCAGAGGCGGGGAATCAGAGGCATGGAATCAAACACGGGAATCAGAGGCGGGGAATCAGAGCTGGGGAATCAGAGGCGGGGAATCAGAGTTGGGGAATCAGAGACGGGGAATCAGATATGGGGAAACAGAGGCAGGGAATCAGAGGCGGGGAAACAGAGGCGGGGAATCAGATATTGGGAATCAGAGATGGGGAATCAGAGGCAGGGAATCTGCGGTGGTGAATCAGACGCGGGGATTCAGAGGTTGGAAATCAGAGATGGGGAATCAGAGGCGGGGAATCAGAGGCGGGGAAACAGAGTTGGGGAATCATATATGGGGAATCAAAGGTGGGGAATAAGAGGCGGAGAATCAGAAGCAGGGAATCAGAGGCGGGGAATCAGAGGCCAGGAATCAGAAGCCAGGAATCAGAGGCCGGGAATCAGAGTTGGGGATTCAGAGGCGTGGAATCAGATATGGGGAAACAGAGGCGGGGAATCAGAGGCGGGCAAACAGAGGCGGGGAATCAGATATGGGGAATCAGAGGTGGGGAATCAGAGGTGGTGAATCTGAGATTGGGAATCACAGGCGGGGAATCAGAGGCAGGGAATCAGACGCGGGGAATCAGAGGCGGGGTATCAGATCTGGGGAATCAGAGGCGGGGAATCAGAGTTGGGGAATCAGAGGCGGGGAATCAGATATGGGGAAACAGAGGCACGGGATCAGAGGCGGGGAATCAGATATGGGGAATCAGAAGTGGGGAATCAGAGGTTAGGAATCAGAGGCAGGGAATCAGATGCTGGGAATCAGAGGCAGGGAATCAGATGAGGGGAATGAGAGGCGGGGAATCAGAGGTGGGGATTCAGAGGCGGTGTATCAGAGATGGGGAATCAGAGGCGGGGAATCAGAGGCAGGAAATCAGACACGGGGAATCAGAGGCTGGGAATCAGACGCGGGGAATCAGAGGCGGGGAATCACAGCTGGGGAATCAGAGGCAGGGAATCAGAGTTGGGGATTCAGATGCGTGGAAGCAGATATGGGGAAACAGAGGCGGGGAATCAGAGGCGGGCAAACAGAGGCGGGGAATCAGATATGGGGAATCAGAGGTGGGGAATCAGAGGTGGTGAATCTGAGATTGGGAATCACAGGCGGGGAATCAGAGGCAGGGAATCAGACGCGGGGAATCAGAGGCGGGGTATCAGATCTGGGGAATCAGAGGCGGGGAATCAGAGTTGGGGAATCAGAGGCGGGGAATCAGATATGGGGAAACAGAGGCACGGGATCAGAGGCGGGGAATCAGATATGGGGAATCAGAAGTGGGGAATCAGAGGTTAGGAATCAGAGGCAGGGAATCAGATGCTGGGAATCAGAGGCAGGGAATCAGATGAGGGGAATGAGAGGCGGGGAATCAGAGTTGGGGAATCAGAGGCGGGGAATCAGATATGGGGAAACAGAGGCACGGGATCAGAGGTGGGGAATCAGATATGGGGAATCTGCGGTGGTGAATCAGACGCGGGGATTCAGAGGTTGGAAATCAGAGATGGGGAATCAGAGGCGGGGAATCAGAGGCGGGGAAACAGAGTTGGGGAATCATATATGGGGAATCAAAGGTGGGGAATAAGAGGCGGAGAATCAGAAGCAGGGAATCAGAGGCGGGGAATCAGAGGCCAGGAATCAGAAGCCAGGAATCAGAGGCCGGGAATCAGAGTTGGGGATTCAGAGGCGTGGAATCAGATATGGGGAAACAGAGGCGGGGAATCAGAGGCGGGCAAACAGAGGCGGGGAATCAGATATGGGGAATCAGAGGTGGGGAATCAGAGGTGGTGAATCTGAGATTGGGAATCACAGGCGGGGAATCAGAGGCAGGGAATCAGACGCGGGGAATCAGAGGCGGGGTATCAGATCTGGGGAATCAGAGGCGGGGAATCAGAGTTGGGGAATCAGAGGCGGGGAATCAGATATGGGGAAACAGAGGCACGGGATCAGAGGCGGGGAATCAGATATGGGGAATCAGAAGTGGGGAATCAGAGGTTAGGAATCAGAGGCAGGGAATCAGATGCTGGGAATCAGAGGCAGGGAATCAGATGAGGGGAATGAGAGGCGGGGAATCAGAGGTGGGGATTCAGAGGCGGTGTATCAGAGATGGGGAATCAGAGGCGGGGAATCAGAGGCAGGAAATCAGACACGGGGAATCAGAGGCTGGGAATCAGACGCGGGGAATCAGAGGCGGGGAATCACAGCTGGGGAATCAGAGGCAGGGAATCAGAGTTGGGGATTCAGATGCGTGGAAGCAGATATGGGGAAACAGAGGCGGGGAATCAGAGGCGGGCAAACAGAGGCGGGGAATCAGATATGGGGAATCAGAGGTGGGGAATCAGAGGTGGTGAATCTGAGATTGGGAATCACAGGCGGGGAATCAGAGGCAGGGAATCAGACGCGGGGAATCAGAGGCGGGGTATCAGATCTGGGGAATCAGAGGCGGGGAATCAGAGTTGGGGAATCAGAGGCGGGGAATCAGATATGGGGAAACAGAGGCACGGGATCAGAGGCGGGGAATCAGATATGGGGAATCAGAAGTGGGGAATCAGAGGTTAGGAATCAGAGGCAGGGAATCAGATGCTGGGAATCAGAGGCAGGGAATCAGATGAGGGGAATGAGAGGCGGGGAATCAGAGTTGGGGAATCAGAGGCGGGGAATCAGATATGGGGAAACAGAGGCACGGGATCAGAGGTGGGGAATCAGATATGGGGAATCAGAAGTGGGGAATCAGAGGTTAGGAATCAGAGGCAGGGAATCAGATGCTGGGAATCAGAGGCAGGGAATCATATGAGGGGAATGAGAGGCGGGGAATCAGAGGTGGGGAATCAGAGGCGGTGTATCAGAGATGGGGAATCAGAGGCGGGGAATCAGAGGCAGGAAATCAGACACGGGGAATCAGAGGCTGGGAATCAGACGCGGGGAATCAGAGGCGGGGAATCAGAGCTGGGGAATCAGAGGCAGGGAATCAGAGTTGGGGATTCAGATGCGTGGAAGCAGATATGGGGAAACAGAGGCGGGGAATCAGAGGCGGGGAATCAGATATGGGGAATCAGAGGTGGGGAATCAGAGTTTGGGAATCAGAGGCAGGGAATCAGAGGCGGGGAATCAGAGGTGGGGAATCAGAGGCAGGGAATCAGATGTGCAGAATCAGAGATGGGGAATCAGAGGCAGGGAATCAGAGGCGGGGAATCAGAGGCGGGGAATCAGAGGCCGGGAATCAGATATGGGGAATCAGAGGTGGGGAATCAGAGGTTGGGAATCAGAGGCAGGGAATCAGAGGCGGGGAATCAGAGGCGGGGAATCAGAGGCAGGGAATCAGATGTGCGGAATCAGAGATGGGGAATCAGAGGCAGGGAATCAGAGGCGGGGCATCAGAGGCGGGAAATCAGAGGCCGGGAATCAGAGGCCGGGAATGAGAGGCCGGGAATCAGAGGCCGGTAGTCAGAGGCCGGGAATCAGAGGTGGGGAATCAGAGGCAGGGAATCAGAGATGGGGAATCAGAGGCGGGGAATCAGCGGTGGTGAATCAGATGCGGGGATTCAGAGGTTGTAAATCAGAGATGGGGAATCAGAGGCGGGGAATCAGAGGCATGGAATCAAACACGGGGAATCAGAGGCGGGGAATCAGAGCTGGGGAATCAGAGGCGGGGAATCAGAGTTGGGGAATCAGAGGCGGGGAATCAGATATGGGGAAACAGAGGCAGGGAATCAGAGGCGGGGAAACAGAGGCGGGGAATCAGATATTGGGAATCAGAGATGGGGAATCAGAGGCGGGGAATCAGCGGTGGTGAATCAGACGCGGGGATTCAGAGGTGGGAAATCAGAGATGGGGAATCAGAGGCGGGGAATCAGAGGCGGGGAAACAGAGTTGGGGAATCATATATGGGGAATCAAAGGTGGGGAATAAGAGGCGGAGAATCAGAAGCAGGGAATCAGAGGCGGGGAATCAGAGGCCAGGAATCAGAAGCCAGGAATCAGAGGCCGGGAATCAGAGTTGGGGATTCAGAGGCGTGGAATCAGATATGGGGAAACAGAGGCGGGGAATCAGAGGCGGGCAAACAGAGGCGGGGAATCAGATATGGGGAATCAGAGGTGGGGAATCAGAGGTGGTGAATCTGAGATTGGGAATCACAGGCGGGGAATCAGAGGCAGGGAATCAGACGCGGGGAATCAGAGGCGGGGAATCAGATCTGGGGAATCAAAGGCGGGGAATCAGAGTTGGGGAATCAGAGGCGGGAATCAGATATGGGGAAACAGAGGCAGGGGATCAGAGGCGGGGAAACAGAGGCGGGGAATCAGATATGGGGAATCACAGGTGGGGAATCAGAGTTTGGGAATCAGAGGCAGGGAATCAGAGGCGGGGAATCAGAGGTGGGGAATCAGAGGCAGGGAATCAGATGTGCGGAATCAGAGATGGGGAATCAGAGGCAGGGAATCAGAGGCGGGGAATCAGAGGCGGGGAATCAGAGGCCGGGAATCAGAGGCCGGGAATGAGAGGCCGGGAATCAGAGGCCGGTAGTCAGAGGCCGGGAATCAGAGGTGGGGAATCAGAGGCAGGGAATCAGAGCTGGGGAATCAGAGGCGGGGAATCAGAGCTGGGGAATCACAGGCGGGGAATCAGAGTTGGGGAATCAGAGGCGGGGAATCAGATATTGGGAAACAGGGGCGGGAATCAGAGGCGGTGAAACAGAGGCGGGGAATCAGATATGGTGAATCAGAGGTGTGGAATCAGAGGCCTGGAATCAGAGGCGTGGAATCAGAGGCAGGGAATCAGATGCGGGGAATCAGAGGCGGGGAATCAGAGCTGGGGAATCAGAGGCGGGGAATCAGAGTTGGGGAATCAGAGGCGGGGAATCAGAGTTGGGGAATCAGAGGCGGGGAATCAGATATGGGGAATCAGAGGTGGGGAATCAGAGGTTGGGAATCAGAGGCAGGGAATCAGAGGCGGGGAATCAGAGGCTGGGAATCAGAGGCAGGGAATCAGATGTGCGGAATCAGAGATGGGGAATCAGAGGCAGGGAATCAGAGGCGGGGCATCAGAGGCGGGGAATCAGAGGCCGGGAATCAGAGGCCGGGAATGAGAGGCCGGGAATCAGAGGCCGGTAGTCAGAGGTCGGGAATCAAAGGTGGGGAATCAGAGGCAGGGAATCAGAGATGGGGAATCAGAGGCGGGGAATCAGCGGTGGTGAATCAGACGCGGGGATTCAGAGGTTGTAAATCAGAGATGGGGAATCAGAGGCGGGGAATCAGAGGCGGGGAAACAGAGTTGGGGAATCATATATGGGGAATCAGAGTTGGGGAATAAGAGGCGGAGAATCAGAAGCAGGGAATCAGAGGCGGGGAATCAGAGGCCAGGAATCAGAAGCCAGGAATCAGAGGCCGGGAATCAGAGGTGGGGAATCAGAGGCCGGGAATCAGAGATGGGTAATCAGAGGTGGTGAATCAGAGATGGGGAATCAGAGGAAGGGACTCAGAGGCGGGGAATCAGACGCGGAGAATCAGTGGCGGGGAATCAGAGCTGGGGAATCAGAGTCGGGGAATCAGAGATGGGGAATTGGAGGCGGGGAATCAGAGGCATGGAATCAAACACGGTGAATCAGAGGCGGGGAATCAGAGCTGGGGAATCAGAGGCGGGGAATCAGAGTTGGGGATTCAGAGGCGGGGAATCAGATATGGGGAAACAGAGGCAGGGAATCAGAGGCGGGGAAACAGAGGCGGGGAATCAGATATGGGGAATCAGAGGTGGGGAATCAGAGTTTGGGAATCAGAGGCAGGGAATCAGAGGCGGGGAATCAGAGGTGGGGAATCAGAGGCAGGGAATCAGATGTGCGGAATCAGAGATGGGGAATCAGAGGCAGGGAATCAGAGGCGGGGAATCAGAGGCGGGGAATCAGAGGCCGGGAATCAGATATGGGGAATCAGAGGTGGGGAATCAGAGGTTGGGAATCAGAGGCAGGGAATCAGAGGCGGGGAATCAGAGGCGGGGAATCAGAGGCAGGGAATCAGATGTGCGGAATCAGAGATGGGGAATCAGAGGCAGGGAATCAGAGGCGGGGCATCAGAGGCGGGGAATCAGAGCTGGGGATTCAGAGTCGGGGAATCAGAGATGGGGAATTGGAGGCGGGGAATCAAAGATGGGGAATCAGAGACGGGGAATCAGAGGCGGGGAAACATAGGTGGGGAGTCAGATTTGGGGAATCAGAGGTGGGGAATCAGACGTGGTGAAATGAGAGATGGGGAATCAGAGGCGGGGAATCAGAGGCAGGGAATCGGATGTGCGGAATCAGAGATGGGGAATCAGAGGTGGGGAATCAGAGGCGGTGTATCAGAGATGGGGAATCAGAGGCGGGGAATCAGAGGCAGGAAATCAGACACGGGGAATCAGAGGCTGGGAATCAGACGCGGGGAATCAGAGGCGGGGAATCAGAGCTGGGGAATCAGAGGCAGGGAATCAGAGTTGGGGATTCAGATGCGTGGAAGCAGATATGGGGAAACAGAGGCGGGGAATCAGAGGCGGGCAAACAGAGGCGGGGAATCAGATATGGGGAATCAGAGGTGGGGAATCAGAGGTGGTGAATCAGAGATGGAGAATCAGAGGCGGGGAATCAGAGGCATGGAATCAAACACGGGAATCAGAGGCGGGGAATCAGAGCTGGGGAATCAGAGGCGGGGAATCAGAGTTGGGGAATCAGAGACGGGGAATCAGATATGGGGAAACAGAGGCAGGGAATCAGAGGCGGGGAAACAGAGGCGGGGAATCAGATATTGGGAATCAGAGATGGGGAATCAGAGGCAGGGAATCTGCGGTGGTGAATCAGACGCGGGGATTCAGAGGTTGGAAATCAGAGATGGGGAATCAGAGGCGGGGAATCAGAGGCGGGGAAACAGAGTTGGGGAATCATATATGGGGAATCAAAGGTGGGGAATAAGAGGCGGAGAATCAGAAGCAGGGAATCAGAGGCGGGGAATCAGAGGCCAGGAATCAGAAGCCAGGAATCAGAGGCCGGGAATCAGAGTTGGGGATTCAGAGGCGTGGAATCAGATATGGGGAAACAGAGGCGGGGAATCAGAGGCGGGCAAACAGAGGCGGGGAATCAGATATGGGGAATCAGAGGTGGGGAATCAGAGGTGGTGAATCTGAGATTGGGAATCACAGGCGGGGAATCAGAGGCAGGGAATCAGACGCGGGGAATCAGAGGCGGGGTATCAGATCTGGGGAATCAGAGGCGGGGAATCAGAGTTGGGGAATCAGAGGCGGGGAATCAGATATGGGGAAACAGAGGCACGGGATCAGAGGCGGGGAATCAGATATGGGGAATCAGAAGTGGGGAATCAGAGGTTAGGAATCAGAGGCAGGGAATCAGATGCTGGGAATCAGAGGCAGGGAATCAGATGAGGGGAATGAGAGGCGGGGAATCAGAGGTGGGGATTCAGAGGCGGTGTATCAGAGATGGGGAATCAGAGGCGGGGAATCAGAGACAGGAAATCAGACACGGGGAATCAGAGGCTGGGAATCAGACGCGGGGAATCAGAGGCGGGGAATCACAGCTGGGGAATCAGAGGCAGGGAATCAGAGTTGGGGATTCAGATGCGTGGAAGCAGATATGGGGAAACAGAGGCGGGGAATCAGAGGCGGGCAAACAGAGGCGGGGAATCAGATATGGGGAATCAGAGGTGGGGAATCAGAGGTGGTGAATCTGAGATTGGGAATCACAGGCGGGGAATCAGAGGCAGGGAATCAGACGCGGGGAATCAGAGGCGGGGTATCAGATCTGGGGAATCAGAGGCGGGGAATCAGAGTTGGGGAATCAGAGGCGGGGAATCAGATATGGGGAAACAGAGGCACGGGATCAGAGGCGGGGAATCAGATATGGGGAATCAGAAGTGGGGAATCAGAGGTTAGGAATCAGAGGCAGGGAATCAGATGCTGGGAATCAGAGGCAGGGAATCAGATGAGGGGAATGAGAGGCGGGGAATCAGAGTTGGGGAATCAGAGGCGGGGAATCAGATATGGGGAAACAGAGGCACGGGATCAGAGGTGGGGAATCAGATATGGGGAATCTGCGGTGGTGAATCAGACGCGGGGATTCAGAGGTTGGAAATCAGAGATGGGGAATCAGAGGCGGGGAATCAGAGGCGGGGAAACAGAGTTGGGGAATCATATATGGGGAATCAAAGGTGGGGAATAAGAGGCGGAGAATCAGAAGCAGGGAATCAGAGGCGGGGAATCAGAGGCCAGGAATCAGAAGCCAGGAATCAGAGGCCGGGAATCAGAGTTGGGGATTCAGAGGCGTGGAATCAGATATGGGGAAACAGAGGCGGGGAATCAGAGGCGGGCAAACAGAGGCGGGGAATCAGATATGGGGAATCAGAGGTGGGGAATCAGAGGTGGTGAATCTGAGATTGGGAATCACAGGCGGGGAATCAGAGGCAGGGAATCAGACGCGGGGAATCAGAGGCGGGGTATCAGATCTGGGGAATCAGAGGCGGGGAATCAGAGTTGGGGAATCAGAGGCGGGGAATCAGATATGGGGAAACAGAGGCACGGGATCAGAGGCGGGGAATCAGATATGGGGAATCAGAAGTGGGGAATCAGAGGTTAGGAATCAGAGGCAGGGAATCAGATGCTGGGAATCAGAGGCAGGGAATCAGATGAGGGGAATGAGAGGCGGGGAATCAGAGGTGGGGATTCAGAGGCGGTGTATCAGAGATGGGGAATCAGAGGCGGGGAATCAGAGGCAGGAAATCAGACACGGGGAATCAGAGGCTGGGAATCAGACGCGGGGAATCAGAGGCGGGGAATCACAGCTGGGGAATCAGAGGCAGGGAATCAGAGTTGGGGATTCAGATGCGTGGAAGCAGATATGGGGAAACAGAGGCGGGGAATCAGAGGCGGGCAAACAGAGGCGGGGAATCAGATATGGGGAATCAGAGGTGGGGAATCAGAGGTGGTGAATCTGAGATTGGGAATCACAGGCGGGGAATCAGAGGCAGGGAATCAGACGCGGGGAATCAGAGGCGGGGTATCAGATCTGGGGAATCAGAGGCGGGGAATCAGAGTTGGGGAATCAGAGGCGGGGAATCAGATATGGGGAAACAGAGGCACGGGATCAGAGGCGGGGAATCAGATATGGGGAATCAGAAGTGGGGAATCAGAGGTTAGGAATCAGAGGCAGGGAATCAGATGCTGGGAATCAGAGGCAGGGAATCAGATGAGGGGAATGAGAGGCGGGGAATCAGAGTTGGGGAATCAGAGGCGGGGAATCAGATATGGGGAAACAGAGGCACGGGATCAGAGGTGGGGAATCAGATATGGGGAATCAGAAGTGGGGAATCAGAGGTTAGGAATCAGAGGCAGGGAATCAGATGCTGGGAATCAGAGGCAGGGAATCATATGAGGGGAATGAGAGGCGGGGAATCAGAGGTGGGGAATCAGAGGCGGTGTATCAGAGATGGGGAATCAGAGGCGGGGAATCAGAGGCAGGAAATCAGACACGGGGAATCAGAGGCTGGGAATCAGACGCGGGGAATCAGAGGCGGGGAATCAGAGCTGGGGAATCAGAGGCAGGGAATCAGAGTTGGGGATTCAGATGCGTGGAAGCAGATATGGGGAAACAGAGGCGGGGAATCAGAGGCGGGGAATCAGATATGGGGAATCAGAGGTGGGGAATCAGAGTTTGGGAATCAGAGGCAGGGAATCAGAGGCGGGGAATCAGAGGTGGGGAATCAGAGGCAGGGAATCAGATGTGCAGAATCAGAGATGGGGAATCAGAGGCAGGGAATCAGAGGCGGGGAATCAGAGGCGGGGAATCAGAGGCCGGGAATCAGATATGGGGAATCAGAGGTGGGGAATCAGAGGTTGGGAATCAGAGGCAGGGAATCAGAGGCGGGGAATCAGAGGCGGGGAATCAGAGGCAGGGAATCAGATGTGCGGAATCAGAGATGGGGAATCAGAGGCAGGGAATCAGAGGCGGGGCATCAGAGGCGGGAAATCAGAGGCCGGGAATCAGAGGCCGGGAATGAGAGGCCGGGAATCAGAGGCCGGTAGTCAGAGGCCGGGAATCAGAGGTGGGGAATCAGAGGCAGGGAATCAGAGATGGGGAATCAGAGGCGGGGAATCAGCGGTGGTGAATCAGATGCGGGGATTCAGAGGTTGTAAATCAGAGATGGGGAATCAGAGGCGGGGAATCAGAGGCATGGAATCAAACACGGGGAATCAGAGGCGGGGAATCAGAGCTGGGGAATCAGAGGCGGGGAATCAGAGTTGGGGAATCAGAGGCGGGGAATCAGATATGGGGAAACAGAGGCAGGGAATCAGAGGCGGGGAAACAGAGGCGGGGAATCAGATATTGGGAATCAGAGATGGGGAATCAGAGGCGGGGAATCAGCGGTGGTGAATCAGACGCGGGGATTCAGAGGTTGGAAATCAGAGATGGGGAATCAGAGGCGGGGAATCAGAGGCGGGGAAACAGAGTTGGGGAATCATATATGGGGAATCAAAGGTGGGGAATAAGAGGCGGAGAATCAGAAGCAGGGAATCAGAGGCGGGGAATCAGAGGCCAGGAATCAGAAGCCAGGAATCAGAGGCCGGGAATCAGAGTTGGGGATTCAGAGGCGTGGAATCAGATATGGGGAAACAGAGGCGGGGAATCAGAGGCGGGCAAACAGAGGCGGGGAATCAGATATGGGGAATCAGAGGTGGGGAATCAGAGGTGGTGAATCTGAGATTGGGAATCACAGGCGGGGAATCAGAGGCAGGGAATCAGACGCGGGGAATCAGAGGCGGGGAATCAGATCTGGGGAATCAAAGGCGGGGAATCAGAGTTGGGGAATCAGAGGCGGGAATCAGATATGGGGAAACAGAGGCAGGGGATCAGAGGCGGGGAAACAGAGGCGGGGAATCAGATATGGGGAATCAAAGGTGGGGAATCAGAGTTTGGGAATCAGAGGCAGGGAATCAGAGGCGGGGAATCAGAGGTGGGGAATCAGAGGCAGGGAATCAGATGTGCGGAATCAGAGATGGGGAATCAGAGGCAGGGAATCAGAGGCGGGGAATCAGAGGCGGGGAATCAGAGGCCGGGAATCAGAGGCCGGGAATGAGAGGCCGGGAATCAGAGGCCGGTAGTCAGAGGCCGGGAATCAGAGGTGGGGAATCAGAGGCAGGGAATCAGAGCTGGGGAATCAGAGGCGGGGAATCAGAGCTGGGGAATCACAGGCGGGGAATCAGAGTTGGGGAATCAGAGGCGGGGAATCAGATATTGGGAAACAGGGGCGGGAATCAGAGGCGGTGAAACAGAGGCGGGGAATCAGATATGGGGAATCAGAGGTGTGGAATCAGAGGCCTGGAATCAGAGGCGTGGAATCAGAGGCAGGGAATCAGATGCGGGGAATCAGAGGCGGGGAATCAGAGCTGGGGAATCAGAGGCGGGGAATCAGAGTTGGGGAATCAGAGGCGGGGAATCAGAGTTGGGGAATCAGAGGCGGGGAATCAGATATGGGGAATCAGAGGTGGGGAATCAGAGGTTGGGAATCAGAGGCAGGGAATCAGAGGCGGGGAATCAGAGGCTGGGAATCAGAGGCAGGGAATCAGATGTGCGGAATCAGAGATGGGGAATCAGAGGCAGGGAATCAGAGGCGGGGCATCAGAGGCGGGGAATCAGAGGCCGGGAATCAGAGGCCGGGAATGAGAGGCCGGGAATCAGAGGCCGGTAGTCAGAGGCCGGGAATCAAAGGTGGGGAATCAGAGGCAGGGAATCAGAGATGGGGAATCAGAGGCGGGGAATCAGCGGTGGTGAATCAGACGCGGGGATTCAGAGGTTGTAAATCAGAGATGGGGAATCAGAGGCGGGGAATCAGAGGCGGGGAAACAGAGTTGGGGAATCATATATGGGGAATCAGAGTTGGGGAATAAGAGGCGGAGAATCAGAAGCAGGGAATCAGAGGCGGGGAATCAGAGGCCAGGAATCAGAAGCCAGGAATCAGAGGCCGGGAATCAGAGGTGGGGAATCAGAGGCCGGGAATCAGAGATGGGTAATCAGAGGTGGTGAATCAGAGATGGGGAATCAGAGGAAGGGACTCAGAGGCGGGGAATCAGACGCGGAGAATCAGTGGCGGGGAATCAGAGCTGGGGAATCAGAGTCGGGGAATCAGAGATGGGGAATTGGAGGCGGGGAATCAGAGGCATGGAATCAAACACGGTGAATCAGAGGCGGGGAATCAGAGCTGGGGAATCAGAGGCGGGGAATCAGAGTTGGGGATTCAGAGGCGGGGAATCAGATATGGGGAAACAGAGGCAGGGAATCAGAGGCGGGGAAACAGAGGCGGGGAATCAGATATGGGGAATCAGAGGTGGGGAATCAGAGTTTGGGAATCAGAGGCAGGGAATCAAAGGCGGGGAATCAGAGGTGGGGAATCAGAGGCAGGGAATCAGATGTGCGGAATCAGAGATGGGGAATCAGAGGCAGGGAATCAGAGGCGGGGAATCAGAGGCGGGGAATCAGAGGCCGGGAATCAGATATGGGGAATCAGAGGTGGGGAATCAGAGGTTGGGAATCAGAGGCAGGGAATCAGAGGCGGGGAATCAGAGGCGGGGAATCAGAGGCAGGGAATCAGATGTGCGGAATGAGAGATGGGGAATCAGAGGCAGGGAATCAGAGGCGGGGCATCAGAGGCGGGGAATCAGAGGCCGGGAATCAGAGGCCGGGAATGAGAGGCCGGGAATCAGAGGCCGGTAGTCAGATGCCGGGAATCAGAGGTGGGGAATCAGAGGCAGGGAATCAGAGATGGGGAATCAGAGGCGGGGAATCAGCGGTGGTGAATCAGATGCGGGGATTCAGAGGTTGTAAATCAGAGATGGGGAATCAGAGGCGGGGAATCAGAGGAGGGGAAACAGAGTTGGGGAATCATATATGGGGAATCAGAGGTGGGGAATAAGAGGCGGAGAATCAGAAGCAGGGAATCAGAGGCGGGGAATCAGAGGCCAGGAATCAGAAGCCAGGAATCAGAGGCCGGGAATCAGAGGTGGGGAATCAGAGGCCGGGAATCAGAGATGGGGAATCAGAGGTGGTGAATCAGAGATGGGGAATCAGAGGAAGGGACTCAGAGGCGGGGAATCAGACGCGGAGAATCAGTGGCGGGGAATCAGAGCTGGGGATTCAGAGTCGGGGAATCAGAGATGGGGAATTGGAGGCGGGGAATCAGAGATGGGGAATAAGAGACGGGGAATCAGAGGCGGGGAAACATAGGTGGGGAGTCAGATTTGGGGAATCAGAGGTGGGGAATCAGACGTGGTGAAATGAGAGATGGGGAATCAGAGGCGGGGAATCAGAGGCAGGGAATCGGATGTGCGGAATCAGAGATGGGGAATCAGAGGTGGGGAATCAGAGGCGGTGTATCAGAGATGGGGAATCAGAGGCGGGGAATCAGAGGCAGGAAATCAGACACGTGGAATCAGAGGCTGGGAATCAGACGCGGGGAATCAGAGGCGGGGAATCAGAGCTGGGGAATCAGAGGCAGGGAATCAGAGTTGGGGATTCAGATGCGTGGAAGCAGAGGCGGGGAATCAGAGCTGGGGAATCAGAGGCGGGGAATCAGAGGCAGGGAATCGGATGTGCGGAATCAGAGATGGGGAATCAGAGGTGGGGAATCAGAGGCGGTGTATCAGAGATGGGGAATCAGAGGCGGGGAATCAGAGGCAGGAACTCAGACACGGGGAATCAGAGGCTGGGAATCAGACGCGGGGAATCAGAGGCGGGGAATCAGATATTGGGAATCAGAGATGGGGAATCAGAGGCAGGGAATCTGCGGTGGTGAATCAGACGCGGGGATTCAGAGGTTGGAAATCAGAGATGGGGAATCAGAGGCGGGGAATCAGAGTCGGGGAAACAGAGTTGGGGAATCATATATGGGGAATCAAAGGTGGGGAATAAGAGGCGGAGAATCAGAAGCAGGGAATCAGAGGCGGGGAATCAGAGGCCAGGAATCAGAAGCCAGGAATCAGAGGCCGGGAATCAGAGTTGGGGATTCAGAGGCGTGGAATCAGATATGGGTAATCAGAGGTGGTGAATCAGAGATGGGGAATCAGAGGAAGGGACTCAGAGGCGGGGAATCAGACGCGGAGAATCAGTGGCGGGGAATCAGAGCTGGGGAATCAGAGTCGGGGAATCAGAGATGGGGAATTGGAGGCGGGGAATCAGAGGCATGGAATCAAACACGGTGAATCAGAGGCGGGGAATCAGAGCTGGGGAATCAGAGGCGGGGAATCAGAGTTGGGGATTCAGAGGCGGGGAATCAGATATGGGGAAACAGAGGCAGGGAATCAGAGGCGGGGAAACAGAGGCGGGGAATCAGATATGGGGAATCAGAGGTGGGGAATCAGAGTTTGGGAATCAGAGGCAGGGAATCAGAGGCGGGGAATCAGAGGTGGGGAATCAGAGGCAGGGAATCAGATGTGCGGAATCAGAGATGGGGAATCAGAGGCAGGGAATCAGAGGCGGGGAATCAGAGGCGGGGAATCAGAGGCCGGGAATCAGATATGGGGAATCAGAGGTGGGGAATCAGAGGTTGGGAATCAGAGGCAGGGAATCAGAGGCGGGGAATCAGAGGCGGGGAATCAGAGGCAGGGAATCAGATGTGCGGAATCAGAGATGGGGAATCAGAGGCAGGGAATCAGAGGCGGGGCATCAGAGGCGGGGAATCAGAGGCCGGGAATCAGAGGCCGGGAATGAGAGGCCGGGAATCAGAGGCCGGTAGTCAGATGCCGGGAATCAGAGGTGGGGAATCAGAGGCAGGGAATCAGAGATGGGGAATCAGAGGCGGGGAATCAGCGGTGGTGAATCAGATGCGGGGATTCAGAGGTTGTAAATCAGAGATGGGGAATCAGAGGCGGGGAATCAGAGGAGGGGAAACAGAGTTGGGGAATCATATATGGGGAATCAGAGGTGGGGAATAAGAGGCGGAGAATCAGAAGCAGGGAATCAGAGGCGGGGAATCAGAGGCCAGGAATCAGAAGCCAGGAATCAGAGGCCGGGAATCAGAGGTGGGGAATCAGAGGCCGGGAATCAGAGATGGGGAATCAGAGGTGGTGAATCAGAGATGGGGAATCAGAGGAAGGGACTCAGAGGCGGGGAATCAGACGCGGAGAATCAGTGGCGGGGAATCAGAGCTGGGGATTCAGAGTCGGGGAATCAGAGATGGGGAATTGGAGGCGGGGAATCAGAGATGGGGAATAAGAGACGGGGAATCAGAGGCGGGGAAACATAGGTGGGGAGTCAGATTTGGGGAATCAGAGGTGGGGAATCAGACGTGGTGAAATGAGAGATGGGGAATCAGAGGCGGGGAATCAGAGGCAGGGAATCGGATGTGCGGAATCAGAGATGGGGAATCAGAGGTGGGGAATCAGAGGCGGTGTATCAGAGATGGGGAATCAGAGGCGGGGAATCAGAGGCAGGAAATCAGACACGTGGAATCAGAGGCTGGGAATCAGACGCGGGGAATCAGAGGCGGGGAATCAGAGCTGGGGAATCAGAGGCAGGGAATCAGAGTTGGGGATTCAGATGCGTGGAAGCAGAGGCGGGGAATCAGAGCTGGGGAATCAGAGGCGGGGAATCAGAGGCAGGGAATCGGATGTGCGGAATCAGAGATGGGGAATCAGAGGTGGGGAATCAGAGGCGGTGTATCAGAGATGGGGAATCAGAGGCGGGGAATCAGAGGCAGGAACTCAGACACGGGGAATCAGAGGCTGGGAATCAGACGCGGGGAATCAGAGGCGGGGAATCAGAGCTGGGGAATCAGAGGCAGGGAATCAGAGGCTGGGAATCAGACGCGGGGAATCAGAGGCGGGGAATCAGAGCTGGGGAATCAGAGGCGGGGAATCAGAGCTGGGGAATCAGAGGCGGGGAATCAGAGGCGGGCAAACAGAGGCGGGGAATCAGATATGGGGAATCAGAGGTGGGGAATCAGAGGTGGTGAATCTGAGATTGGGAATCACAGGCGGGGAATCAGAGGCAGGGAATCAGACGCGGGGAATCAGAGGCGGGGTATCAGATCTGGGGAATCAGAGGCGGGGAATCAGAGTTGGGGAATCAGAGGCGGGGAATCAGATATGGGGAAACAGAGGCAGGGGATCAGAGGCGGGGAATCAGATATGGGGAATCAGAAGTGGGGAATAAGAGGTTAGCAATCAGAGGCAGGGAATCAGATGCTGGGAATGAGAGGCAGGGAATCAGATGAGGGGAATGAGAGGCGGGGAATCAGAGGTGGGGATTCAGAGGCGGGGAATTAGATATGGGGAAACAGAGGCGGGGAATCAGAGGCGGGGAAACAGAGGTGAGGTATCAGATATGGAGAATCAGAGTTGGGGAATCATATATGGGGAATCAGAGGTGGGGAATAAGAGGCGGAGAATCAGAAGCAGGGAATCAGAGGCGGGGAATCAGAGGCCAGGAATCAGAAGCCAGGAATCAGAGGCCGGGAATCAGAGGTGGGGAATCAGAGGCCGGGAATCAGAGATGGGGAATCAGAGGTGGTGAATCAGAGATGGGGAATCAGAGGAAGGGACTCAGAGGCGGGGAATCAGACGCGGAGAATCAGTGGCGGGGAATCAGAGCTGGGGATTCAGAGTCGGGGAATCAGAGATGGGGAATTGGAGGCGGGGAATCAAAGATGGGGAATCAGAGACGGGGAATCAGAGGCGGGGAAACATAGGTGGGGAGTCAGATTTGGGGAATCAGAGGTGGGGAATCAGACGTGGTGAAATGAGAGATGGGGAATCAGAGGCGGGGAATCAGAGGCAGGGAATCGGATGTGCGGAATCAGAGATGGGGAATCAGAGGTGGGGAATCAGAGGCGGTGTATCAGAGATGGGGAATCAGAGGCGGGGAATCAGAGGCAGGAAATCAGACACGGGGAATCAGAGGCTGGGAATCAGACGCGGGGAATCAGAGGCGGGGAATCAGAGCTGGGGAATCAGAGGCAGGGAATCAGAGTTGGGGATTCAGATGCGTGGAAGCAGATATGGGGAAACAGAGGCGGGGAATCAGAGGCGGGCAAACAGAGGCGGGGAATCAGATATGGGGAATCAGAGGTGGGGAATCAGAGGTGGTGAATCTGAGATTGGGAATCACAGGCGGGGAATCAGAGGCAGGGAATCAGACGCGGGGAATCAGAGGCGGGGTATCAGATCTGGGGAATCAGAGGCGGGGAATCAGAGTTGGGGAATCAGAGGCGGGGAATCAGATATGGGGAAAAGAGGCACGGGATCAGAGGCGGGGAATCAGATATGGGGAATCAGAAGTGGGGAATCAGAGGTTAGGAATCAGAGGCAGGGAATCAGATGCTGGGAATCAGAGGCAGGGAATCAGATGAGGGGAATGAGAGGCGGGGAATCAGAGGTGGGGATTCAGAGGCGGGGAATCAGAGTTGGGGAATCAGAGGCGGGGAATTAGATATGGGGAAACAGAGGCGGGGAATCAGAGGCGGGGAAACAGAGGCGAGGTATCAGATATGGAGAATCAGAGATGGGGAATCAGAGGCAGGGAATCAGAATCAGAAGCGGGGAATCAGAGGCCGGGAATCAGAGGCCGGGAATCAGATGCCGGGAATAAGAGGCCGGGAATCAGAGGTGGGGAATCAGAGTCCGGGAATCAGAGATGGGGAATCAGAGGCGGGGAATGAGATATGGGGAATCAGAGGCGGGGAATCAGAGGCGGGTAAACAGAGGCGGGGAATCAGATATGCGGAATCAGAGGTGGCGAATCAAAGGCGGTGAATCAGAGATGGAGAATCAGAGGCGGGGAATCAGAGGCATGGAATCAAACACGGGGAATCAGAGGCGGGGAATCAGAGCTGGGGAATCAGAGGCGGGGAATCAGAGTTGGGGAATCAGAGACGGGGAATCAGATATGGGGAAACAGAGGCAGGGAATCAGAGGCGGGGAAACAGAGGCGGGGAAACAGATATTGGGAATCAGAGATGGGGAATCAGAGGCAGGGAATCTGCGGTGGTGAATCAGACGCGGGGATTCAGAGGTTGGAAATCAGAGATGGGGAATCAGAGGCGGGGAATCAGAGGCGGGGAAACAGAGTTGGGGAATCATATATGGGGAATCAAAGGTGGGGAATAAGAGGCGGAGAATCAGAAGCAGGGAATCAGAGGCGGGGAATCAGAGGCCAGGAATCAGAAGCCAGGAATCAGAGGCCGGGAATCAGAGTTGGGGATTCAGAGGCGTGGAATCAGATATGGGGAAACAGAGGCGGGGAATCAGAGGCGGGCAAACAGAGGCGGGGAATCAGATATGGGGAATCAGAGGTGGGGAATCAGAGGTGGTGAATCTGAGATTGGGAATCACAGGCGGGGAATCAGAGGCAGGGAATCAGACGCGGGGAATCAGAGGCGGGGTATCAGATCTGGGGAATCAGAGGCGGGGAATCAGAGTTGGGGAATCAGAGGCGGGGAATCAGATATGGGGAAACAGAGGCACGGGATCAGAGGCGGGGAATCAGATATGGGGAATCAGAAGTGGGGAATCAGAGGTTAGGAATCAGAGGCAGGGAATCAGATGCTGGGAATCAGAGGCAGGGAATCAGATGAGGGGAATGAGAGGCGGGGAATCAGAGGTGGGGATTCAGAGGCGGTGTATCAGAGATGGGGAATCAGAGGCGGGGAATCAGAGGCAGGAAATCAGACACGGGGAATCAGAGGCTGGGAATCAGACGCGGGGAATCAGAGGCGGGGAATCGGAGCTGGGGAATCAGAGGCAGGGAATCAGAGTTGGGGATTCAGATGCGTGGAAGCAGATATGGGGAAACAGAGGCGGGGAATCAGAGGCGGGCAAACAGAGGCGGGGAATCAGATATGGGGAATCAGAGGTGGGGAATCAGAGGTGGTGAATCTGAGATTGGGAATCACAGGCGGGGAATCAGAGGCAGGGAATCAGACGCGGGGAATCAGAGGCGGGGTATCAGATCTGGGGAATCAGAGGCGGGGAATCAGAGTTGGGGAATCAGAGGCGGGGAATCAGATATGGGGAAACAGAGGCACGGGATCAGAGGCGGGGAATCAGATATGGGGAATCAGAAGTGGGGAATCAGAGGTTAGGAATCAGAGGCAGGGAATCAGATGCTGGGAATCAGAGGCAGGGAATCAGATGAGGGGAATGAGAGGCGGGGAATCAGAGTTGGGGAATCAGAGGCGGGGAATCAGATATGGGGAAACAGAGGCACGGGATCAGAGGCGGGGAATCAGATATGGGGAATCAGAAGTGGGGAATCAGAGGTTAGGAATCAGAGGCAGGGAATCAGATGCTGGGAATCAGAGGCAGGGAATCATATGAGGGGAATGAGAGGCGGGGAATCAGAGGTGGGGAATCAGAGGCGGTGTATCAGAGATGGGGAATCAGAGGCGGGGAATCAGAGGCAGGAAATCAGACACGGGGAATCAGAGGCTGGGAATCAGACGCGGGGAATCAGAGGCGGGGAATCGGATGTGCGGAATCAGAGATGGGGAATCAGAGGTGGGGAATCAGAGGCGGTGTATCAGAGATGGGGAATCAGAGGCGGGGAATCAGAGGCAGGAAATCAGACACGGGGAATCAGAGGCTGGGAATCAGACGCGGGGAATCAGAGGCGGGGAATCAGAGCTGGGGAATCAGAGGCAGGGAATCAGAGTTGGGGATTCAGATGCGTGGAAGCAGATATGGGGAAACAGAGGCGGGGAATCAGAGGCGGGCAAACAGAGGCGGGGAATCAGATATGGGGAATCAGAGGTGGGGAATCAGAGGTGGTGAATCTGAGATTGGGAATCACAGGCGGGGAATCAGAGGCAGGGAATCAGACGCGGGGAATCAGAGGCGGGGTATCAGATCTGGGGAATCAGAGGCGGGGAATCAGAGTTGGGGAATCAGAGGCGGGGAATCAGATATGGGGAAAAGAGGCACGGGATCAGAGGCGGGGAATCAGATATGGGGTATCAGAAGTGGGGAATCAGAGGTTAGGAATCAGAGGCAGGGAATCAGATGCTGGGAATCAGAGGCAGGGAATCAGATGAGGGGAATGAGAGGCGGGGAATCAGAGGTGGGGATTCAGAGGCGGGGAATCAGAGTTGGGGAATCAGAGGCGGGGAATTAGATATGGGGAAACAGAGGCGGGGAATCAGAGGCGGGGAAACAGAGGCGAGGTATCAGATATGGAGAATCAGAGATGGGGAATCAGAGGCAGGGAATCAGAATCAGAAGCGGGGAATCAGAGGCCGGGAATCAGAGGCCGGGAATCAGATGCCGGGAATAAGAGGCCGGGAATCAGAGGTGGGGAATCAGAGTCCGGGAATCAGAGATGGGGAATCAGAGGCGGGGAATGAGATATGGGGAATCAGAGGCGGGGAATCAGAGGCGGGTAAACAGAGGCGGGGAATCAGATATGCGGAATCAGAGGTGGCGAATCAAAGGCGGTGAATCAGAGATGGAGAATCAGAGGCGGGGAATCAGAGGCATGGAATCAAACACGGGGAATCAGAGGCGGGGAATCAGAGCTGGGGAATCAGAGGCGGGGAATCAGAGTTGGGGAATCAGAGACGGGGAATCAGATATGGGGAAACAGAGGCAGGGAATCAGAGGCGGGGAAACAGAGGCGGGGAATCAGATATTGGGAATCAGAGATGGGGAATCAGAGGCAGGGAATCTGCGGTGGTGAATCAGACGCGGGGATTCAGAGGTTGGAAATCAGAGATGGGGAATCAGAGGCGGGGAATCAGAGGCGGGGAAACAGAGTTGGGGAATCATATATGGGGAATCAAAGGTGGGGAATAAGAGGCGGAGAATCAGAAGCAGGGAATCAGAGGCGGGGAATCAGAGGCCAGGAATCAGAAGCCAGGAATCAGAGGCCGGGAATCAGAGTTGGGGATTCAGAGGCGTGGAATCAGATATGGGGAAACAGAGGCGGGGAATCAGAGGCGGGCAAACAGAGGCGGGGAATCAGATATGGGGAATCAGAGGTGGGGAATCAGAGGTGGTGAATCTGAGATTGGGAATCACAGGCGGGGAATCAGAGGCAGGGAATCAGACGCGGGGAATCAGAGGCGGGGTATCAGATCTGGGGAATCAGAGGCGGGGAATCAGAGTTGGGGAATCAGAGGCGGGGAATCAGATATGGGGAAACAGAGGCACGGGATCAGAGGCGGGGAATCAGATATGGGGAATCAGAAGTGGGGAATCAGAGGTTAGGAATCAGAGGCAGGGAATCAGATGCTGGGAATCAGAGGCAGGGAATCAGATGAGGGGAATGAGAGGCGGGGAATCAGAGGTGGGGATTCAGAGGCGGTGTATCAGAGATGGGGAATCAGAGGCGGGGAATCAGAGGCAGGAAATCAGACACGGGGAATCAGAGGCTGGGAATCAGATGCGGGGAATCAGAGGCGGGGAATCAGAGCTGGGGAATCAGAGGCAGGGAATCAGAGTTGGGGATTCAGATGCGTGGAAGCAGATATGGGGAAACAGAGGCGGGGAATCAGAGGCGGGCAAACAGAGGCGGGGAATCAGATATGGGGAATCAGAGGTGGGGAATCAGAGGTGGTGAATCTGAGATTGGGAATCACAGGCGGGGAATCAGAGGCAGGGAATCAGACGCGGGGAATCAGAGGCGGGGTATCAGATCTGGGGAATCAGAGGCGGGGAATCAGAGTTGGGGAATCAGAGGCGGGGAATCAGATATGGGGAAACAGAGGCACGGGATCAGAGGCGGGGAATCAGATATGGGGAATCAGAAGTGGGGAATCAGAGGTTAGGAATCAGAGGCAGGGAATCAGATGCTGGGAATCAGAGGCAGGGAATCAGATGAGGGGAATGAGAGGCGGGGAATCAGAGTTGGGGAATCAGAGGCGGGGAATCAGATATGGGGAAACAGAGGCACGGGATCAGAGGCGGGGAATCAGATATGGGGAATCAGAAGTGGGGAATCAGAGGTTAGGAATCAGAGGCAGGGAATCAGATGCTGGGAATCAGAGGCAGGGAATCATATGAGGGGAATGAGAGGCGGGGAATCAGAGGTGGGGAATCAGAGGCGGTGTATCAGAGATGGGGAATCAGAGGCGGGGAATCAGAGGCAGGAAATCAGACACGGGGAATCAGAGGCTGGGAATCAGACGCGGGGAATCAGAGGCGGGGAATCAGAGCTGGGGAATCAGAGGCAGGGAATCAGAGTTGGGGATTCAGATGCGTGGAAGCAGATATGGGGAAACAGAGGCGGGGAATCAGAGGCGGGGAATCAGATATGGGGAATCAGAGGTGGGGAATCAGAGTTTGGGAATCAGAGGCAGGGAATCAGAGGCGGGGAATCAGAGGTGGGGAATCAGAGGCAGGGAATCAGATGTGCGGAATCAGAGATGGGGAATCAGAGGCAGGGAATCAGAGGCGGGGAATCAGAGGCGGGGAATCAGAGGCCGGGAATCAGATATGGGGAATCAGAGGTGGGGAATCAGAGGTTGGAAATCAGAGGCAGGGAATCAGAGGCGGGGTATCAGAGGCGGGGAATCAGAGGCAGGGAATCAGATGTGCGGAATCAGAGATGGGGAATCAGAGGCAGGGAATCATAGGCGGGGCATCAGAGGCGGGGAATCAGAGGCCGGGAATCAGAGGCCGGGAATGAGAGGCCGGGAATCAGAGGCCGGTAGTCAGAGGCCGGGAATCAGAGGTGGGGAATCAGAGGCAGGGAATCAGAGATGGGGAATCAGAGGCGGGGAATCAGCGGTGGTGAATCAGATGCGGGGATTCAGAGGTTGTAAATCAGAGATGGGGAATCAGAGGCGGGGAATCAGAGGAGGGGAAACAGAGTTGGGGAATCATATATGGGGAATCAGAGGTGGGGAATAAGAGGCGGAGAATCAGAAGCAGGGAATCAGAGGCGGGGAATCAGAGGCCAGGAATCAGAAGCCAGGAATCAGAGGCCGGGAATCAGAGGTGGGGAATCAGAGGCCGGGAATCAGAGATGGGGAATCAGAGGTGGTTAATCAGAGATGGGGAATCAGAGGAAGGGACTCAGAGGCGGGGAATCAGACGCGGAGAATCAGTGGCGGGGAATCAGAGCTGGGGATTCAGAGTCGGGGAATCAGAGATGGGGAATTGGAGGCGGGGAATCAGAGATGGGGAATAAGAGACGGGGAATCAGAGGCGGGGAAACATAGGTGGGGAGTCAGATTTGGGGAATCAGAGGTGGGGAATCAGACGTGGTGAAATGAGAGATGGGGAATCAGAGGCGGGGAATCAGAGGCAGGGAATCGGATGTGCGGAATCAGAGATGGGGAATCAGAGGTGGGGAATCAGAGGCGGTGTATCAGAGATGGGGAATCAGAGGCGGGGAATCAGAGGCAGGAAATCAGACACGTGGAATCAGAGGCTGGGAATCAGACGCGGGGAATCAGAGGCGGGGAATCAGAGCTGGGGAATCAGAGGCAGGGAATCAGAGTTGGGGATTCAGATGCGTGGAAGCAGAGGCGGGGAATCAGAGCTGGGGAATCAGAGGCGGGGAATCAGAGGCAGGGAATCGGATGTGCGGAATCAGAGATGGGGAATCAGAGGTGGGGAATCAGAGGCGGTGTATCAGAGATGGGGAATCAGAGGTGGGGAATCAGAGGCAGGAAATCAGACACGGGGAATCAGAGGCTGGGAATCAGACGCGGGGAATCAGAGGCGGGGAATCAGAGCTGGGGAATCAGAGGCAGGGAATCAGAGGCTGGGAATCAGACGCGGGGAATCAGAGGCGGGGAATCAGAGCTGGGGAATCAGAGGCGGGGAATCAGAGCTGGGGAATCAGAGGCGGGGAATCAGAGGCGGGCAAACAGAGGCGGGGAATCAGATATGGGGAATCAGAGGTGGGGAATCAGAGGTGGTGAATCTGAGATTGGGAATCACAGGCGGGGAATCAGAGGCAGGGAATCAGACGCGGGGAATCAGAGGCGAGGTATCAGATCTGGGGAATCAGAGGCGGGGAATCAGAGGCGGGGAATCAGATATGGGGAAACAGAGGCAGGGGATCAGAGGCGGGGAATCAGATATGGGGAATCAGAAGTGGGGAATAAGAGGTTAGCAATCAGAGGCAGGGAATCAGATGCTGGGAATGAGAGGCAGGGAATCAGATGAGGGGAATGAGAGGCGGGGAATCAGAGGTGGGGATTCAGAGGCGGGGAATTAGATATGGGGAAACAGAGGCGGGGAATCAGAGGCGGGGAAACAGAGGTGAGGTATCAGATATGGAGAATCAGAGTTGGGGAATCATATATGGGGAATCAGAGGTGGGGAATAAGAGGCGGAGAATCAGAAGCAGGGAATCAGAGGCGGGGAATCAGAGGCCAGGAATCAGAAGCCAGGAATCAGAGGCCGGGAATCAGAGGTGGGGAATCAGAGGCCGGGAATCAGAGATGGGGAATCAGAGGTGGTGAATCAGAGATGGGGAATCAGAGGAAGGGACTCAGAGGCGGGGAATCAGACGCGGAGAATCAGTGGCGGGGAATCAGAGCTGGGGATTCAGAGTCGGGGAATCAGAGATGGGGAATTGGAGGCGGGGAATCAAAGATGGGGAATCAGAGACGGGGAATCAGAGGCGGGGAAACATAGGTGGGGAGTCAGATTTGGGGAATCAGAGGTGGGGAATCAGACGTGGTGAAATGAGAGATGGGGAATCAGAGGCGGGCAATCAGAGGCAGGGAATCGGATGTGCGGAATCAGAGATGGGGAATCAGAGGTGGGGAATCAGAGGCGGTGTATCAGAGATGGGGAATCAGAGGCGGGGAATCAGAGGCAGGAAATCAGACACGGGGAATCAGAGGCTGGGAATCAGACGCGGGGAATCAGAGGCGGGGAATAAGAGCTGGGGAATCAGAGGCAGGGAATCAGAGTTGGGGATTCAGATGCGTGGAAGCAGATATGGGGAAACAGAGGCGGGGAATCAGAGGCGGGCAAACAGAGGCGGGGAATCAGATATGGGGAATCAGAGGTGGGGAATCAGAGGTGGTGAATCTGAGATTGGGAATCACAGGCGGGGAATCAGAGGCAGGGAATCAGACGCGGGGAATCAGAGGCGGGGTATCAGATCTGGGGAATCAGAGGCGGGGAATCAGAGTTGGGGAATCAGAGGCGGGGAATCAGATATGGGGAAACAGAGGCACGGGATCAGAGGCGGGGAATCAGATATGGGGAATCAGAAGTGGGGAATCAGAGGTTAGGAATCAGAGGCAGGGAATCAGATGCTGGGAATCAGAGGCAGGGAATCAGATGAGGGGAATGAGAGGCGGGGAATCAGAGGTGGGGATTCAGAGGCGGGGAATCAGAGTTGGGGAATCAGAGGCGGGGAATTAGATATGGGGAAACAGAGGCGGGGAATCAGAGGCGGGGAAACAGAGGCGAGGTATCAGATATGGAGAATCAGAGATGGGGAATCAGAGGCAGGGAATCAGAATCAGAAGCGGGGAATCAGAGGCCGGGAATCAGAGGCCGGGAATCAGATGCCGGGAATAAGAGGCCGGGAATCAGAGGTGGGGAATCAGAGTCCGGGAATCAGAGATGGGGAATCAGAGGCGGGGAATGAGATATGGGGAATCAGAGGCGGGGAATCAGAGGCGGGTAAACAGAGGCGGGTAATCAGATATGCGGAATCAGAGGTGGCGAATCAAAGGCGGTGAATCAGAGATGGGGAATCAGAGGCGGGGAATCAGAGGCATGGAATCAAACACGGGGAATCAGAGGCGGGGAATCAGAGCTGGGGAATCAGAGGCGGGGAATCAGAGTTGGGGAATCAGAGGCGGGGAATCAGATATGGGGAAACAGAGGCACGGAATCAGAGGCGGGGAAACAGAGGCGGGGAATCAGATATTGGGAATCAGAGATGGGGAATCAGAGGCAGGGAATCTGCGGTGGTGAATCAGACGCGGGGATTCAGAGGTTGGAAATCAGAGATGGGGAATCAGAGGCGGGGAATCAGAGGCGGGGAAACAGAGTTGGGGAATCATATATGGGGAATCAAAGGTGGGGAATAAGAGGCGGAGAATCAGAAGCAGGGAATCAGAGGCGGGGAATCAGAGGCCAGGAATCAGAAGCCAGGAATCAGAGGCCGGGAATCAGAGTTGGGGATTCAGAGGCGTGGAATCAGATATGGGGAAACAGAGGCGGGGAATCAGAGGCGGGCAAACAGAGGCGGGGAATCAGATATGGGGAATCAGAGGTGGGGAATCAGAGGTGGTGAATCTGAGATTGGGAATCACAGGCGGGGAATCAGAGGCAGGGAATCAGACGCGGGGAATCAGAGGCGGGGTATAAGATCTGGGGAATCAGAGGCGGGGAATCAGAGATGGGGAATCAGAGGCGGGGAATCAGATATGGGGAAACAGAGGCACGGGATCAGAGGCGGGGAATCAGATATGGGGAATCAGAAGTGGGGAATCAGAGGTTAGGAATCAGAGGCAGGGAATCAGATGCTGGGAATCAGAGGCAGGGAATCAGATGAGGGGAATGAGAGGCGGGGAATCAGAGGTGGGGATTCAGAGGCGGTGTATCAGAGATGGGGAATCAGAGGCGGGGAATCAGAGGCAGGAAATCAGACACGGGGAATCAGAGGCTGGGAATCAGATGCGGGGAATCAGAGGCGGGGAATCAGAGCTGGGGAATCAGAGGCAGGGAATCAGAGTTGGGGATTCAGATGCGTGGAAGCAGATATGGGGAAACAGAGGCGGGGAATCAGAGGCGGGCAAACAGAGGCGGGGAATCAGATATGGGGAATCAGAGGTGGGGAATCAGAGGTGGTGAATCTGAGATTGGGAATCACAGGCGGGGAATCAGAGGCAGGGAATCAGACGCGGGGAATCAGAGGCGGGGTATCAGATCTGGGGAATCAGAGGCGGGGAATCATAGTTGGGGAATCAGAGGCGGGGAATCAGATATGGGGAAACAGAGGCACGGGATCAGAGGCGGGGAATCAGATATGGGGAATCAGAAGTGGGGAATCAGAGGTTAGGAATCAGAGGCAGGGAATCAGATGCTGGGAATCAGAGGCAGGGAATCAGATGAGGGGAATGAGAGGCGCGGAATCAGAGTTGGGGAATCAGAGGCGGGGAATCAGATATGGGGAAACAGAGGCACGGGATCAGAGGCGGGGAATCAGATATGGGGAATCAGAAGTGGGGAATCAGAGGTTAGGAATCAGAGGCAGGGAATCAGATGCTGGGAATCAGAGGCAGGGAATCAGATGAGGGGAATGAGAGGCGGGGAATCAGAGGTGGGGAATCAGAGGCGGTGTATCAGAGATGGGGAATCAGAGGCGGGGAATCAGAGGCAGGAAATCAGACACGGGGAATCAGAGGCTGGGAATCAGACGCGGGGAATCAGAGGCGGGGAATCAGAGCTGGGGAATCAGAGGCAGGGAATCAGAGTTGGGGATTCAGATGCGTGGAAGCAGATATGGGGAAACAGAGGCGGGGAATCAGAGGCGGGCAAACAGAGGCGGGGAATCAGATATGGGGAATCAGAGGTGGGGAATCAGAGGTGGTGAATCTGAGATTGGGAATCACAGGCGGGGAATCAGAGGCAGGGAATCAGACGCGGGGAATCAGAGGCGGGGTATCAGATCTGGGGAATCAGAGGCGGGGAATCAGAGTTGGGGAATCAGAGGCGGGGAATCACATATGGGGAAACAGAGGCACGGGATCAGAGGCGGGGAATCAGATATGGGGAATCAGAAGTGGGGAATCAGAGGTTAGGAATCAGAGGCAGGGAATCAGATGCTGGGAATCAGAGGCAGGGAATCAGATGAGGGGAATGAGAGGCGGGGAATCAGAGGTGGGGATTCAGAGGCGGGGAATCAGAGTTGGGGAATCAGAGGCGGGGAATTAGATATGGGGAAACAGAGGCGGGGAATCAGAGGCGGGGAAACAGAGGCGAGGTATCAGATATGGAGAATCAGAGATGGGGAATCAGAGGCAGGGAATCAGAATCAGAAGCGGGGAATCAGAGGCCGGGAATCAGAGGCCGGGAATCAGATGCCGGGAATAAGAGGCCGGGAATCAGAGGTGGGGAATCAGAGTCCGGGAATCAGAGATGGGGAATCAGAGGCGGGGAATGAGATATGGGGAATCAGAGGCGGGGAATCAGAGGAGGGTAAACAGAGGCGGGGAATCAGATATGCGGAATCAGAGGTGGCGAATCAAAGGCGGTGAATCAGAGATGGGGAATCAGAGGCGGGGAATCAGAGGCATGGAATCAAACACGGGGAATCAGAGGCGGGGAATCAGAGCTGGGGAATCAGAGGCGGGGAATCAGAGTTGGGGAATCAGAGGCGGGGAATCAGATATGGGGAAACAGAGGCAGGGAATCAGAGGCGGGGAAACAGATGCGGGGAATCAGATATTGGGAATCAGAGATGGGGAATCAGAGGCGGGGAATCAGCGGTGGTGAATCAGACGCGGGGATTCAGAGGTTGGAAATCAGAGATGGGGAATCAGAGGCGGGGAATCAGAGGCGGGGAAACAGAGTTGGGGAATCATATATGGGGAATCAAAAGTGGGGAATAAGAGGCGGAGAATCAGAAGCAGGGAATCAGAGGCGGGGAATCAGAGGCCAGGAATCAGAAGCCAGGAATCAGAGGCCGGGAATCAGAGTTGGGGATTCAGAGGCGTGGAATCAGATATGGGGAAACAGAGGCGGGGAATCAGAGGCGGGCAAACAGAGGCGGGGAATCAGATATGGGGAATCAGAGGTGGGGAATCAGAGGTGGTGAATCTGAGATTGGGAATCACAGGCGGGGAATCAGAGGCAGGGAATCAGACGCGGGGAATCAGAGGCGGGGAATCAGATCTGGGGAATCAGAGGCGGGGAATCAGAGTTGGGGAATCAGAGGCGGGAATCAGATATGGGGAAACAGAGGCAGGGGATCAGAGGCGGGGAATCAGATATGGGGAATCAGAGGTGGGGAATCAGAGGTTAGGAATCAGAGGCAGGGAATCAGATGCTGGGAATCAGAGGCAGGGAATCAGATGAGGGGAATGAGAGGCGGGGAATCAGAGGTGGGGATTCAGAGGCGTGGAATCAGAGTTGGGGAAACAGAGGCGAGGTATCAGATATGGAGAATCAGTGATGGGGAATCAGAGGCAGCGAATCAGAATCAGAAGCGGGGAATCAGAGGCCGGGAATCAGTGCCGGGAATCAGATGCCGGGAATAAGAGGCCGGGAATCAGAGGTGGGGAATCAGAGTCCGGGAATCAGAGATGGGGAATCAGAGGCGGGGAATGAGATATGGGGAATCAGAGGCGGGGAATCAGAGGCGGGTAAACAGAGGCGGGGAATCAGATATGCGGAATCAGAGGTGGCGAATCAAAGGCGGTGAATCAGAGATGGGGAATCAGAGGCGGGGAATCAGAGGCATGGAATCAAACACGGGGAATCAGAGGCGGGGAATCAGAGCTGGGGAATCAGAGGCGGGGAATCAGAGTTGGGGAATCAGAGGCGGGGAATCAGATATGGGGAAACAGAGGCAGGGAATCAGAGGCGGGGAAACAAAGCCGGGGAATCAGATATGGGGAATCAGAGATGGGGAATCAGAGGCGGGGAATCAGCGGTGGTGAATCAGACGCGGGGATTCAGAGGTTGGAAATCAGAGATGGGGAATCAGAGGCGGGGAATCAGAGGCGGGGAAACAGAGTTGGGGAATCATATATGGGGAATCAAAGGTGGGGAATAAGAGGCGGAGAATCAGAAGCAGGGAATCAGAGGCGGGGAATCAGAGACCAGGAATCAGAAGCCAGGAATCAGAGGCCGGGAATCAGAGTTGGGGATTCAGAGGCGTGGAATCAGATATGGGGAAACAGAGGCGGGGAATCAGAGGCGGGCAAACAGAGGCGGGGAATCAGATATGGGGAATCAGAGGTGGGGAATCAGAGGTGGTGAATCTGAGATTGGGAATCACAGGCGGGGAATCAGAGGCAGGGAATCAGACGCGGGGAATCAGAGGCGGGGTATCAGATCTGGGGAATCAGAGGCGGGGAATCAGAGTTGGGGAATCAGAGGCGGGGAATCAGATATGGGGAAACAGAGGCAGGGGATCAGAGGCGGGGAATCAGATATGGGGAATCAGAAGTGGGGAATCAGAGGTTAGGAATCAGAGGCAGGGAATCAGATGCTGGGAATCAGAGGCAGGGAATCAGATGAGGGGAATGAGAGGCGGGGAATCAGAGGTGGGGATTCAGAGGCGGGGAATCAGAGTTGGGGAATCAGAGGCAGGGAATTAGATATGGGGAAACAGAGGCGGGGAATCAGAGGCGGGGAAACAGAGGCGAGGTATCAGATATGGAGAATCAGAGATGGGGAATCAGAGGCAGGGAATCAGAATCAGAAGCGGGGAATCAGAGGCCGGGAATCAGAGGCCGGGAATCAGATGCCGGGAATAAGAGGCCGGGAATCAGAATTGGGGAATCAGAGTCCGGGAATCAGAGATGGGGAATCAGAGGCGGGGAATGAGATATGGGGAATCAGAGGCGGGGAATCAGAGGCGGGTAAACAGAGGCGGGGAATCAGATATGCGGAATCAGAGGTGGCGAATCAAAGGCGGTGAATCAGAGATGGGGAATCAGAGGCGGGGAATCAGAGGCATGGAATCAAACACGGGGAATCAGAGGCGGGGAATCAGAGCTGGGGTATCAGAGGCGGGGAATCAGAGTTGGGGAATCAGAGGCGGGGAATCAGATATGGGGAAACAGAGGCAGGGAATCAGAGGCGGGGAAACAGAGGCGGGGAATCAGATATTGGGAATCAGAGATGGAGAATCAGAGGCGGGGAATCAGCGGTGGTGAATCAGACGCGGGGATTCAGAGGTTGGAAATCAGAGATGGGGAATCAGAGGCGGGGAATCAGAGGCGGGGAAACAGAGTTGGGGAATCATATATGGGGAATCAAAGGTGGGGAATAAGAGGCGGAGAATCAGAAGCAGGGAATCAGAGGCGGGGAATCAGAGGCCAGGAATCAGAAGCCAGGAATCAGAGGCCGGGAATCAGAGTTGGGGATTCAGAGGCGTGGAATCAGATATGGGGAAACAGAGGCTGGGAATCAGAGGCGGGCAAACAGAGGCGGGGAATCAGATATGGGGAATCAGAGGTGGGGAATCAGAGGTGGTGAATCTGAGATTTGGAATCACAGGCAGGGAATCAGAGGCAGGGAATAAGACGCGGGGAATCAGAGGCGGGGAATCAGATCTGGGGAATCAGAGGCGGGGAATCAGAGTTGGGGAATCAGAGGCGGGAATCAGATATGGGGAAACAGAGGCAGGGGATCAGAGGCGGGGAATCAGATATGGGGAATCAGAGGTGGGGAATCAGAGGTTAGGAATCAGAGGCAGGGAATCAGATGCTGGGAATCAGAGGCAGGGAATCAGATGAGGGGAATGAGAGGCGGGGAATCAGAGGTGGGGATTCAGAGGCGGGGAATCAGAGTTGGGGAAACAGAGGCGAGGTATCAGATATGGTGAATCAGTGATGGGGAATCAGAGGCAGGGAATCAGAATCAGAAGCGGGGAATCAGAGGCCGGGAATCAGAGGCCGGGAATCAGATGCCGGGAATAAGAGGCCGGGAATCAGAGGTGGGGAATCAGAGTCCGGGAATCAGAGATGGGGAATCAGAGGCGGGGAATGAGATATGGGGAATCAGAGGCGGGGAATCAGAGGCGGGTAAACAGAGGCGGGGAATCAGATATGCGGAATCAGAGGTGGCGAATCAAAGGCGGTGAATCAGAGATGGGGAATCAGAGGCGGGGAATCAGAGGCATGGAATCAAACACGGGGAATCAGAGGCGGGGAATCAGAGCTGGGGAATCAGAGGCGGGGTATCAGAGTTGGGGAATCAGAGCCGGGGAATCAGATATGGGGAAACAGAGGCAGGGAATCAGAGGCGGGGAAACAGAGGCGGGGAATCAGATATGGGGAATCAGAGATGGGGAATCAGAGGCGGGGAATCAGCGGTGGTGAATCAGACACGGGGATTCAGAGGTTGGAAATCAGAGATGGGGATTCAGAGGCGGGGAATCAGAGGCGGGGAAACAGAGTTGGGGAATCATATATGGGGAATCAAAGGTGGGGAATAAGAGGCGGAGAATCAGAAGCAGGGAATCAGAGGCGGGGAATCAGAGGCCAGGAATCAGAAGCCAGGAATCAGAGGCCGGGAATCAGAGTTGGGGATTCAGAGGCGTGGAATCAGATATGGGGAAACAGAGGCGGGGAATCAGAGGCGGGCAAACAGAGGCGGGGTATCAGATATGGGGAATCAGAGGTGGGGAATCAGTGGTGGTGAATCTGAGATTGGGAATCACAGGCGGGGAATCAGAGGCAGGGAATCAGACGCGGGGAATCAGAGGCGGGGAATCAGATCTGGGGAATCAGAGGCGGGGAATCAGAGTTGGGGAATCAGAGGCGGGAATCAGATATGGGGAAACAGAGGCAGGGGATCAGAGGCGGGGAATCAGATATGGGGAATCAGAGGTGGGGAATCAGAGGTTAGGAATCAGAGGCAGGGAATCAGATGCTGGGAATCAGAGGCAGGGAATCAGATGAGGGGAATGAGAGGCGGGGAATCAGAGGTGGGGATTCAGAGGCGGGGAATCAGAGTTGGGGAATCAGAGGCGGGGAATTAGATATGGGGAAACAGAGGCGGGGAATCAGAGACGGGGAAACAGAGGCGAGGTATCAGATATGGAGAATCAGAGATGGGGAATCAGAGGCAGGGAATCAGAATCAGAAGCGGGGAATCAGAGGCCAGGAATCAGAGGCCGGGAATCAGATGCCGGGAATAAGAGGCCGGGAATCAGAGGTGGGGAATCAGAGTCCGGGAATCAGAGGCGGGTAAACAGAGGCGGGGAATCAGATATGCGGAATCAGATGTGGCGAATCAAAGGCGGTGAATCAGAGATGGGGAATCAGAGGCGGGGAATCAGAGTCATGGAATCTAACACGGGGAATTAGAGGCGGGGAATCAGAGCTGGGGATTCAGAGGCGGGGAATCAGAGTTGGGGATTCAGAGGCGGGGAATCAGATATGGGGAAACAGAGGCAGGGAATCAGAGGCGGGGAAACAGAGGCGGGGAATCAGATATGGGGAATCAGAGGTGGGGAATCAGAGTTTGGGAATCAGAGGCAGGGAATCAGAGGCGGGGAATCAGAGGTGGGGAATCAGAGGCAGGGAATCAGATGTGCGGAATCAGAGATGGGGAATCAGAGGCAGGGAATCAGAGGCGGGGAATCAGAGGCGGGGAATCAGAGGCCGGGAATCAGAGGCCGGGAATGAGAGGCCGGGAATCAGAGGCCGGTAGTCAGAGGCCGGGAATCAGAGGTGGGGAATCAGAGGCAGGGAATCAGAGCTGGGGAATCAGAGGCGGGGAATCAGAGCTGGGGAATCACAGGCGCGGAATCAGAGTTGGGGAATCAGAGGCGGGGAATCAGATATGGGGAAACAGGGGCGGGTATCAGAGGCGGTGAAACAGAGGCGGGGAATCAGATATGGGGAATCAGAGGTGGGGAATCAGAGGCCTGGAATCAGAGGCATGGAATCAGAGGCAGGGAATCAGATGCGGGGAATCAGAGGCGGGGAATCAGAGCTGGGGAATCAGAGGCGGGGAATCAGAGTTGGGGAATCAGAGGCGGGGAATCAGAGTTGGGGAATCAGAGGCGGGGAATCAGATATGGGGAAACAGAGGCAGGGAATCAGAGGTGGGGAAACAGAGGCGGGGAATCAGATATGGGGAATCAGAGGTGGGGAATCAGAGGTTGGGAATCAGAGGCAGGGAATCAGAGGCGGGGAATCAGAGGCTGGGAATCAGAGGCAGGGAATCAGATGTGCGGAATCAGAGATGGGGAATCAGAGGCAGGGAATCAGAGGCGGGGCATCAAAGGCGGGGAATCAGAGGCCGGGAATCAGAGGTCGGGAATCAGAGGCCGGGAATCAGAGGCCGGTAGTCAGAGGCCGGGAATCAGAGGTGGGGAATCAGAGGCAGGGAATCAGAGATGGGGAATCAGAGGCGGGGAATCAGCGGTGGTGAATCAGACGCGGGGATTCAGAGGTTGTAAATCAGAGATGGGGAATCAGAGGCGGGGAATCAGAGGCGGGGAAACAGAGTTGGGGAATCATATATGGGGAATCAGAGGTAGGGAATAAGAGGCGGAGAATCAGAAGCAGGGAATCAGAGGCGGGGAATCAGAGGCCAGGAATCAGAAGCCAGGAATCAGAGGCCGGGAATGAGAGGCCGGGAATCAGAGGCCGGTAGTCAGAGGCCGGGAATCAGAGGTGGGGAATCAGAGGCAGGGAATCAGAGCTGGGGAATCAGAGGCGGGGAATCAGAGCTGGGGAATCACAGGCGGGGAATCAGAGTTGGGGAATCAGAGGCGGGGAATCAGATATGGGGAAACAGGGGCGGGTATCAGAGGCGGTGAAACAGAGGCGGGGAATCAGATATGGGGAATCAGAGGTGGGGAATCAGAGGCCTGGAATCAGAGGCGTGGAATCAGAGGCAGGGAATCAGATGCGGGGAATCAGAGGCGGGGAATCAGAGCTGGGGAATCAGAGGCGGGGAATCAGAGTTGGGGAATCAGAGGCGGGGAATCAGAGTTGGGGAATCAGAGGCGGGGAATCAGATATGGGGAAACAGAGGCAGGGAATCAGAGGTGGGGAAACAGAGGCGGGGAATCAGATATGGGGAATCAGAGGTGGGGAATCAGAGGTTGGGAATCAGAGGCAGGGAATCAGAGGCGGGGAATCAGAGGCTGGGAATCAGAGGCAGGGAATCAGATGTGCGGAATCAGAGATGGGGAATCAGAGGCAGGGAATCAGAGGCGGGGCATCAAAGGCGGGGAATCAGAGGCCGGGAATCAGAGGTCGGGAATCAGAGGCCGGGAATCAGAGGCCGGTAGTCAGAGGCCGGGAATCAGAGGTGGGGAATCAGAGGCAGGGAATCAGAGATGGGGAATCAGAGGCGGGGAATCAGCGGTGGTGAATCAGACGCGGGGATTCAGAGGTTGTAAATCAGAGATGGGGAATCAGAGGCGGGGAATCAGAGGCGGGGAAACAGAGTTGGGGAATCATATATGGGGAATCAGAGGTGGGGAATAAGAGGCGGAGAATCAGAAGCAGGGAATCAGAGGCGGGGAATCAGAGGCCAGGAATCAGAAGCCAGGAATCAGAGGCCGGGAATCAGAGGTGGGGAATCAGAGGCCGGGAATCAGAGATGGGTAATCAGAGGTGGTGAATCAGAGATGGGGAATCAGAGGAAGGGACTCAGAGGCGGGGAATCAGACGCGGAGAATCAGTGGCGGGGAATCAGAGCTGGGGAATCAGAGTCGGGGAATCAGAGATGGGGAATTGGAGGCGGGGAATCAGAGTTGGGGTTTCAGAGGCGGGGAATCAGATATGGGGAAACAGAGGCAGGGAATCAGAGGCGGGGAAACAGAGGCGGGGAATCAGATATGGGGAATCAGAGGTGGGGAATCAGAGTTTGGGAATCAGAGGCAGGGAATCAGAGGCGGGGAATCAGAGGTGGGGAATCAGAGGCAGGGAATCAGATGTGCGGAATCAGAGATGGGGAATCAGAGGCAGGGAATCAGAGGCGGGGAATCAGAGGCGGGGAATCAGAGGCCGGGAATCAGAGGCCGGGAATGAGAGGCCGGGAATCAGAGGCCGGTAGTCAGAGGCCGGGAATCAGAGGTGGGGAATCAGAGGCAGGGAATCAGAGCTGGGGAATCAGAGGCGGGGAATCAGAGCTGGGGAATCACAGGCGGGGAATCAGAGTTGGGGAATCAGAGGCGGGGAATCAGATATGGGGAAACAGGGGCGGGTATCAGAGGCGGTGAAACAGAGGCGGGGAATCAGATATGGGGAATCAGAGGTGGGGAATCAGAGGCCTGGAATCAGAGGCGTGGAATCAGAGGCAGGGAATCAGATGCGGGGAATCAGAGGCGGGGAATCAGAGCTGGGGAATCAGAGGCGGGGAATCAGAGTTGGGGAATCAGAGGCGGGGAATCAGAGTTGGGGAATCAGAGGTGGGGAATCAGATATGGGGAAACAGAGGCAGGGAATCAGAGGTGGGGAAACAGAGGCGGGGAATCAGATATGGGGAATCAGAGGTGGGGAATCAGAGGTTGGGAATCAGAGGCAGGGAATCAGAGGCGGGGAATCAGAGGCTGGGAATCAGAGGCAGGGAATCAGATGTGCGGAATCAGAGATGGGGAATCAGAGGCAGGGAATCAGAGGCGGGGCATCAAAGGCGGGGAATCAGAGGCCGGGAATCAGAGGTCGGGAATCAGAGGCCGGGAATCAGAGGCCGGTAGTCAGAGGCCGGGAATCAGAGGTGGGGAATCAGAGGCAGGGAATCAGAGATGGGGAATCAGAGGCGGGGAATCAGCGGTGGTGAATCAGACGCGGGGATTCAGAGGTTGTAAATCAGAGATGGGGAATCAGAGGCGGGGAATCAGAGGCGGGGAAACAGAGTTGGGGAATCATATATGGGGAATCAGAGGTAGGGAATAAGAGGCGGAGAATCAGAAGCAGGGAATCAGAGGCGGGGAATCAGAGGCCAGGAATCAGAAGCCAGGAATCAGAGGCCGGGAATGAGAGGCCGGGAATCAGAGGCCGGTAGTCAGAGGCCGGGAATCAGAGGTGGGGAATCAGAGGCAGGGAATCAGAGCTGGGGAATCAGAGGCGGGGAATCAGAGCTGGGGAATCACAGGCGGGGAATCAGAGTTGGGGAATCAGAGGCGGGGAATCAGATATGGGGAAACAGGGGCGGGTATCAGAGGCGGTGAAACAGAGGCGGGGAATCAGATATGGGGAATCAGAGGTGGGGAATCAGAGGCCTGGAATCAGAGGCGTGGAATCAGAGGCAGGGAATCAGATGCGGGGAATCAGAGGCGGGGAATCAGAGCTGGGGAATCAGAGGCGGGGAATCAGAGTTGGGGAATCAGAGGCGGGGAATCAGAGTTGGGGAATCAGAGGCGGGGAATCAGATATGGGGAAACAGAGGCAGGGAATCAGAGGTGGGGAAACAGAGGCGGGGAATCAGATATGGGGAATCAGAGGTGGGGAATCAGAGGTTGGGAATCAGAGGCAGGGAATCAGAGGCGGGGAATCAGAGGCTGGGAATCAGAGGCAGGGAATCAGATGTGCGGAATCAGAGATGGGGAATCAGAGGCAGGGAATCAGAGGCGGGGCATCAAAGGCGGGGAATCAGAGGCCGGGAATCAGAGGTCGGGAATCAGAGGCCGGGAATCAGAGGCCGGTAGACAGAGGCCGGGAATCAGAGGTGGGGAATCAGAGGCAGGGAATCAGAGATGGGGAATCAGAGGCGGGGAATCAGCGGTGGTGAATCAGACGCGGGGATTCAGAGGTTGTAAATCAGAGATGGGGAATCAGAGGCGGGGAATCAGAGGCGGGGAAACAGAGTAGGGGAATCATATATGGGGAATCAGAGGTGGGGAATAAGAGGCGGAGAATCAGAAGCAGGGAATCAGAGGCGGGGAATCAGAGGCCAGGAATCAGAAGCCAGGAATCAGAGGCCGGGAATCAGAGGTGGGGAATCAGAGGCCGGGAATCAGAGATGGGTAATCAGAGGTGGTGAATCAGAGATGGGGAATCAGAGGAAGGGACTCAGAGGCGGGGAATCAGACGCGGAGAATCAGTGGCGGGGAATCAGAGCTGGGGAATCAGAGTCGGGGAATCAGAGATGGGGAATTGGAGGCGGGGAATCAGAGGCATGGAATCAAACACGGGGAATCAGAGGCGGGGAATCTGAGCTGGGGAATCAGAGGCGGGGAATCAGAGTTGGGGATTCAGAGGCGGGGAATCAGATATGGGGAAACAGAGGCAGGGAATCAGAGGCGGGGAAACAGAGGCGGGGAATCAGATATGGGGAATCAGAGGTGGGGAATCAGAGTTTGGGAATCAGAGGCAGGGAATCAGAGGCGGGGAATCAGAGGTGGGGAATCATAGGCAGGGAATCAGATGTGCGGAATCAGAGATGGGGAATCAGAGGCAGGGAATCAGAGGCGGGGAATCAGAGGCGGGGAATCAGAGGCCGGGAATCAGATATGGGGAATTAGAGGTGGGGAATCAGAGGTTGGGAATCAGAGGCAGGGAATCAGAGGCGGGGAATCAGAGGCGGGGAATCAGAGGCAGGGAATCAGATGTGCGGAATCAGAGATGGGGAATCAGAGGCAGGGAATCAGAGGCGGGGCATCAGAGGCGGGGAATCAGAGGCCGGGAATCAGAGGCCGGGAATGAGAGGCCGGGAATCAGAGGCCGGTAGTCAGAGGCCGGGAATCAGAGGTGGGGAATCAGAGGCAGGGAATCAGAGATGGGGAATCAGAGGCGGGGAATCAGCGGTGGTGAATCAGATGCGGGGATTCAGAGGTTGTAAATCAGAGATGGGGAATCAGAGGCGGGGAATCAGAGGAGGGGAAACAGAGTTGGGGAATCATATATGGGGAATCAGAGGTGGGGAATAAGAGGCGGAGAATCAGAAGCAGGGAATCAGAGGCGGGGAATCAGAGGCCAGGAATCAGAAGCCAGGAATCAGAGGCCGGGAATCAGAGGTGGGGAATCAGAGGCCGGGAATCAGAGATGGGGAATCAGAGGTGGTGAATCAGAGATGGGGAATCAGAGGAAGGGACTCAGAGGCGGGGAATCAGACGCGGAGAATCAGTGGCGGGGAATCAGAGCTGGGGATTCAGAGTCGGGGAATCAGAGATGGGGAATTGGAGGCGGGGAATCAGAGATGGGGAATAAGAGACGGGGAATCAGAGGCGGGGAAACATAGGTGGGGAGTCAGATTTGGTGAATCAGAGGTGGGGAATCAGACGTGGTGAAATGAGAGATGGGGAATCAGAGGCGGGGAATCAGAGGCAGGGAATCGGATGTGCGGAATCAGAGATGGGGAATCAGTGGTGGGGAATCAGAGGCGGTGTATCAGAGATGGGGAATCAGAGGCGGGGAATCAGAGGCAGGAAATCAGACACGGGGAATCAGAGGCTGGGAATCAGACGCGGGGAATCAGAGGCGGGGAATCAGAGCTGGGGAATCAGAGGCAGGGAATCAGAGTTGGGGATTCAGATGCGTGGAAGCAGAGGCGGGGAATCAGAGCTGGGGAATCAGAGGTGGGGAATCAGAGGTAGGGAATCGGATGTGAGGAATCAGAGATGGGGAATCAGAGGTGGGGAATCAGAGGCGGTGTATCAGAGATGGGGAATCAGAGGCGGGGAATCAGAGGCAGGAAATCAGACACGGGGAATCAGAGGCTGGGAATCAGACGCGGGGAATCAGAGGCGGGGAATCAGAGCTGGGGAATCAGAGGCAGGGAATCAGAGGCTGGGAATCAGACGCGGGGAATCAGAGGCGGGGAATCAGAGCTGGGGAATCAGAGGCGGGGAATCAGAGCTGGGGAATCAGAGGCGGGGAATCAGAGGCGGGCAAACAGAGGCGGGGAATCAGATATGGGGAATCAGAGGTGGGGAATCAGAGGTGGTGAATCTGAGATTGGGAATCACAGGCGGGGTATCAGAGGCAGGGAATCAGACGCGGGGAATCAGAGGCGGGGTATCAGATCTGGGGAATCAGAGGCGGGGAATCAGAGTTGGGGAATCAGAGGCGGGGAATCAGATATGGGGAAACAGAGGCAGGGGAGCAGAGGCGGGGAATCAGATATGGGGAATCAGAAGTGGGGAATCAGAGGTTAGGAATCAGAGGCAGGGAATCAGATGCTGGGAATGAGAGGCAGGGAATCAGATGAGGGGAATGAGAGGCGGGGAATCAGAGGTGGGGATTCAGAGGCGGGGAATTAGATATGGGGAAACAGAGGCGGGGAATCGGAGGCGGGGAAACAGAGGTGAGGTATCAGATATGGAGAATCAGAGATGGGGAATCAGAGGCAGGGAATCAGAATCAGAAGCGGGGAATCAGAGGCCGGGAATCAGAGGCCGGGAATCAGATGCCGGGAATAAGAGGCCGGGAATCAGAGGTGGGGAATCAGAGTCCGGGAATCAGAGATGGGGAATCAGAGGCGGGGAATGAGATATGGGGAATCAGAGGCGGGGAATCAGAGGCGGTTAAACAGAGGCAGGGAATCAGATATGCGGAATCAGAGGTGGCGAATCAAAGGCGGTGAATCAGAGATGTGCAATCAGAGGCGGGGAATCAGAGGCATGGAATCAAACACGGGGAATCAGAGGCGGGGAATCAGAGCTGGGGAATCAGAGGCGGGGAATCAGAGTTGGGGAATCAGAGGCGGGGAATCAGATATGGGGAAACAGAGGCAGGGAATCAGACGCGGGGAAACAGAGGCGGGGAATCAGATATGGGGAATCAGAGATGGGGAATCAGAGGCGGGGAATCAGCGGTGGTGAATCAGACGCGGGGATTCAGAGGTTGGTAATCAGAGATGGGGAATCAGAGGCGGGGAATCAGAGGCCGGGAAACAGAGTTGGGGAATCATATATGGGGAATCAAAGGTGGGGAATAAGAGGCGGAGAATCAGAAGCAGGGAATCAGAGGCGGGGAATCAGAGGCCAGGAATCAGAAGCCAGGAATCAGAGGCCGGGAATCAGAGTTGGGGATTCAGAGGCGTGGAATCAGATATGGGGAAACAGAGGCGGGGAATCAGAGGCGGGCAAACAGAGGCGGGGAATCAGATATGGGGAATCAGAGGTGGGGAATCAGAGGTGGTGAATCTGAGATTGGGAATCACAGGCGGGGAATCAGAGGCAGGGAATCAGACGCGGGGAATCAGAGGCGGGGTATCAGATCTGGGGAATCAGAGGTGGGGAATCAGAGGTGGTGAATCTGAGATTGGGAATCACAGGCGGGGAATCAGAGGCAGGGAATCAGATGCTGGGAATCAGAGGCAGGGAATCAGATGAGGGGAATGAGAGGCGGGGAATCAGAGGTGGGGATTCAGAGGCGGGGAATCAGAGTTGGGGAATCAGAGGCAGGGAATTAGATATGGGGAAACAGAGGCGGGGAATCAGAGGCGGGGAAACAGAGGCGAGGTATCAGATATGGAGAATCAGAGATGGGGAATCAGAGGCAGGGAATCAGAATCAGAAGCGGGGAATCAGAGGCCGGGAATCAGAGGCCGGGAATCAGATGCCGGGAATAAGAGGCCGGGAATCAGAATTGGGGAATCAGAGTCCGGGAATCAGAGATGGGGAATCAGAGGCGGGGAATGAGATATGGGGAATCAGAGGCGGGGAATCAGAGGCGGGTAAACAGAGGCGGGGAATCAGATATGCGGAATCAGAGGTGGCGAATCAAAGGCGGTGAATCAGAGATGGGGAATCAGAGGCGGGGAATCAGAGGCATGGAATCAAACACGGGGAATCAGAGGCGGGGAATCAGAGCTGGGGAATCAGAGGCGGGGAATCAGAGTTGGGGAATCAGAGGCGGGGAATCAGATATGGGGAAACAGAGGCAGGGAATCAGAGGCGGGGAAACAGAGGCGGGGAATCAGATATGGGGAATCAGAGATGGGGAATCAGAGGCGGGGAATCAGCGGTGGTGAATCAGACGCGGGGATTCAGAGGTTGGAAATCAGAGATGGGGAATCAGAGGCGGGGAATCAGAGGCGGGGAAACAGAGTTGGGGAATCATATATGGGGAATCAAAGGTGGGGAATAAGAGGCGGAGAATCAGAAGCAGGGAATCAGAGGCGGGGAATCAGAGGCCAGGAATCAGAAGCCAGGAATCAGAGGCCGGGAATCAGAGTTGGGGATTCAGAGGCGTGGAATCAGATATGGGGAAACAGAGGCGGGGAATCAGAGGCGGGCAAACAGAGGCGGGGAATCAGATATGGGGAATCAGAGGTGGGGAATCAGTGGTGGTGAATCTGAGATTGGGAATCACAGGCGGGGAATCAGAGGCAGGGAATCAGACGCGGGGAATCAGAGGCGGGGAATCAGATCTGGGGAATCAGAGGCGGGGAATCAGAGTTGGGGAATCAGAGGCGGGAATCAGATATGGGGAAACAGAGGCAGGGGATCATAGGCGGGGAATCAGATATGGGGAATCAGAGGTGGGGAATCAGAGGTTAGGAATCAGAGGCAGGGAATCAGATGCTGGGAATCAGAGGCAGGGAATCAGATGAGGGGAATGAGAGGCGGGGAATCAGATGTGGGGATTCAGAGGCGGGGAATCAGAGTTGGGGAATCAGAGGCGGGGAATTAGATATGGGGAAACAGAGGCGGGGAATCAGAGACGGGGAAACAGAGGCGAGGTATCAGATATGGAGAATCAGAGATGGGGAATCAGAGGCAGGGAATCAGAATCAGAAGCGGGGAATCAGAGGCCAGGAATCAGAGGCCGGGAATCAGATGCCGGGAATAAGAGGCCGGGAGTCAGAGGTGGGGAATCAGAGTCCGGGAATCAGAGATGGGGAATCAGAGGCGGGGAATGAGATATGGGGAATCAGAGGCGGGGAATCAGAGGCGGGTATACAGAGGCGGGGAATCAGATATGCGGAATCAGATGTGGCGAATCAAAGGCGGTGAATCAGAGATGGGGAATCAGAGGCGGGGAATCAGAGTCATGGAATCTAACACGGGGAATTAGAGGCGGGGAATCAGAGCTGGGGATTCAGAGGCGGGGAATCAGAGTTGGGGATTCAGAGGCGGGGAATCAGATATGGGGAAACAGAGGCAGGGAATCAGAGGCGGGGAAACAGAGGCGGGGAATCAGATATGGGGAATCAGAGGTGGGGAATCAGAGTTTGGGAATCAGAGGCAGGGAATCAGAGGCGGGGAATCAGAGGTGGGGAATCAGAGGCAGGGAATCAGATGTGCGGAATCAGAGATGGGGAATCAGAGGCAGGGAATCAGAGGCGGGGAATCAGAGGCGGGGAATCAGAGGCCGGGAATCAGAGGCCGGGAATGAGAGGCCGGGAATCAGAGGCCGGTAGTCAGAGGCCGGGAATCAGAGGTGGGGAATCAGAGGCAGGGAATCAGAGCTGGGGAATCAGAGGCGGGGAATCAGAGCTGGGGAATCACAGGCGGGGAATCAGAGTTGGGGAATCAGAGGCGGGGAATCAGATATGGGGAAACAGGGGCGGGTATCAGAGGCGGTGAAACAGAGGCGGGGAATCAGATATGGGGAATCAGAGGTGGGGAATCAGAGGCCTGGAATCAGAGGCGTGGAATCAGAGGCAGGAAATCAGACACGGGGAATCAGAGGCTGGGAATCAGACGCGGGGAATCAGAGGCGGGGAATCAGAGCTGGGGAATCAGAGGCAGGGAATCAGAGGCTGGGAATCAGACGCGGGGAATCAGAGGCGGGGAATCAGAGCTGGGGAATCAGAGGCGGGGAATCAGAGCTGGGGAATCAGAGGCGGGGAATCAGAGGCGGGCAAACAGAGGCGGGGAATCAGATATGGGGAATCAGAGGTGGGGAATCAGAGGTGGTGAATCTGAGATTGGGAATCACAGGCGGGGTATCAGAGGCAGGGAATCAGACGCGGGGAATCAGAGGCGGGGTATCAGATCTGGGGAATCAGAGGCGGGGAATCAGAGTTGGGGAATCAGAGGCGGGGAATCAGATATGGGGAAACAGAGGCAGGGGAGCAGAGGCGGGGAATCAGATATGGGGAATCAGAAGTGGGGAATCAGAGGTTAGGAATCAGAGGCAGGGAATCAGATGCTGGGAATGAGAGGCAGGGAATCAGATGAGGGGAATGAGAGGCGGGGAATCAGAGGTGGGGATTCAGAGGCGGGGAATTAGATATGGGGAAACAGAGGCGGGGAATCGGAGGCGGGGAAACAGAGGTGAGGTATCAGATATGGAGAATCAGAGATGGGGAATCAGAGGCAGGGAATCAGAATCAGAAGCGGGGAATCAGAGGCCGGGAATCAGAGGCCGGGAATCAGATGCCGGGAATAAGAGGCCGGGAATCAGAGGTGGGGAATCAGAGTCCGGGAATCAGAGATGGGGAATCAGAGGCGGGGAATGAGATATGGGGAATCAGAGGCGGGGAATCAGAGGCGGTTAAACAGAGGCAGGGAATCAGATATGCGGAATCAGAGGTGGCGAATCAAAGGCGGTGAATCAGAGATGTGCAATCAGAGGCGGGGAATCAGAGGCATGGAATCAAACACGGGGAATCAGAGGCGGGGAATCAGAGCTGGGGAATCAGAGGCGGGGAATCAGAGTTGGGGAATCAGAGGCGGGGAATCAGATATGGGGAAACAGAGGCAGGGAATCAGACGCGGGGAAACAGAGGCGGGGAATCAGATATGGGGAATCAGAGATGGGGAATCAGAGGCGGGGAATCAGCGGTGGTGAATCAGACGCGGGGATTCAGAGGTTGGTAATCAGAGATGGGGAATCAGAGGCGGGGAATCAGAGGCCGGGAAACAGAGTTGGGGAATCATATATGGGGAATCAAAGGTGGGGAATAAGAGGCGGAGAATCAGAAGCAGGGAATCAGAGGCGGGGAATCAGAGGCCAGGAATCAGAAGCCAGGAATCAGAGGCCGGGAATCAGAGTTGGGGATTCAGAGGCGTGGAATCAGATATGGGGAAACAGAGGCGGGGAATCAGAGGCGGGCAAACAGAGGCGGGGAATCAGATATGGGGAATCAGAGGTGGGGAATCAGAGGTGGTGAATCTGAGATTGGGAATCACAGGCGGGGAATCAGAGGCAGGGAATCAGACGCGGGGAATCAGAGGCGGGGTATCAGATCTGGGGAATCAGAGGTGGGGAATCAGAGGTGGTGAATCTGAGATTGGGAATCACAGGCGGGGAATCAGAGGCAGGGAATCAGATGCTGGGAATCAGAGGCAGGGAATCAGATGAGGGGAATGAGAGGCGGGGAATCAGAGGTGGGGATTCAGAGGCGGGGAATCAGAGTTGGGGAATCAGAGGCAGGGAATTAGATATGGGGAAACAGAGGCGGGGAATCAGAGGCGGGGAAACAGAGGCGAGGTATCAGATATGGAGAATCAGAGATGGGGAATCAGAGGCAGGGAATCAGAATCAGAAGCGGGGAATCAGAGGCCGGGAATCAGAGGCCGGGAATCAGATGCCGGGAATAAGAGGCCGGGAATCAGAATTGGGGAATCAGAGTCCGGGAATCAGAGATGGGGAATCAGAGGCGGGGAATGAGATATGGGGAATCAGAGGCGGGGAATCAGAGGCGGGTAAACAGAGGCGGGGAATCAGATATGCGGAATCAGAGGTGGCGAATCAAAGGCGGTGAATCAGAGATGGGGAATCAGAGGCGGGGAATCAGAGGCATGGAATCAAACACGGGGAATCAGAGGCGGGGAATCAGAGCTGGGGAATCAGAGGCGGGGAATCAGAGTTGGGGAATCAGAGGCGGGGAATCAGATATGGGGAAACAGAGGCAGGGAATCAGAGGCGGGGAAACAGAGGCGGGGAATCAGATATGGGGAATCAGAGATGGGGAATCAGAGGCGGGGAATCAGCGGTGGTGAATCAGACGCGGGGATTCAGAGGTTGGAAATCAGAGATGGGGAATCAGAGGCGGGGAATCAGAGGCGGGGAAACAGAGTTGGGGAATCATATATGGGGAATCAAAGGTGGGGAATAAGAGGCGGAGAATCAGAAGCAGGGAATCAGAGGCGGGGAATCAGAGGCCAGGAATCAGAAGCCAGGAATCAGAGGCCGGGAATCAGAGTTGGGGATTCAGAGGCGTGGAATCAGATATGGGGAAACAGAGGCGGGGAATCAGAGGCGGGCAAACAGAGGCGGGGAATCAGATATGGGGAATCAGAGGTGGGGAATCAGTGGTGGTGAATCTGAGATTGGGAATCACAGGCGGGGAATCAGAGGCAGGGAATCAGACGCGGGGAATCAGAGGCGGGGAATCAGATCTGGGGAATCAGAGGCGGGGAATCAGAGTTGGGGAATCAGAGGCGGGAATCAGATATGGGGAAACAGAGGCAGGGGATCATAGGCGGGGAATCAGATATGGGGAATCAGAGGTGGGGAATCAGAGGTTAGGAATCAGAGGCAGGGAATCAGATGCTGGGAATCAGAGGCAGGGAATCAGATGAGGGGAATGAGAGGCGGGGAATCAGATGTGGGGATTCAGAGGCGGGGAATCAGAGTTGGGGAATCAGAGGCGGGGAATTAGATATGGGGAAACAGAGGCGGGGAATCAGAGACGGGGAAACAGAGGCGAGGTATCAGATATGGAGAATCAGAGATGGGGAATCAGAGGCAGGGAATCAGAATCAGAAGCGGGGAATCAGAGGCCAGGAATCAGAGGCCGGGAATCAGATGCCGGGAATAAGAGGCCGGGAGTCAGAGGTGGGGAATCAGAGTCCGGGAATCAGAGATGGGGAATCAGAGGCGGGGAATGAGATATGGGGAATCAGAGGCGGGGAATCAGAGGCGGGTATACAGAGGCGGGGAATCAGATATGCGGAATCAGATGTGGCGAATCAAAGGCGGTGAATCAGAGATGGGGAATCAGAGGCGGGGAATCAGAGTCATGGAATCTAACACGGGGAATTAGAGGCGGGGAATCAGAGCTGGGGATTCAGAGGCGGGGAATCAGAGTTGGGGATTCAGAGGCGGGGAATCAGATATGGGGAAACAGAGGCAGGGAATCAGAGGCGGGGAAACAGAGGCGGGGAATCAGATATGGGGAATCAGAGGTGGGGAATCAGAGTTTGGGAATCAGAGGCAGGGAATCAGAGGCGGGGAATCAGAGGTGGGGAATCAGAGGCAGGGAATCAGATGTGCGGAATCAGAGATGGGGAATCAGAGGCAGGGAATCAGAGGCGGGGAATCAGAGGCGGGGAATCAGAGGCCGGGAATCAGAGGCCGGGAATGAGAGGCCGGGAATCAGAGGCCGGTAGTCAGAGGCCGGGAATCAGAGGTGGGGAATCAGAGGCAGGGAATCAGAGCTGGGGAATCAGAGGCGGGGAATCAGAGCTGGGGAATCACAGGCGGGGAATCAGAGTTGGGGAATCAGAGGCGGGGAATCAGATATGGGGAAACAGGGGCGGGTATCAGAGGCGGTGAAACAGAGGCGGGGAATCAGATATGGGGAATCAGAGGTGGGGAATCAGAGGCCTGGAATCAGAGGCGTGGAATCAGAGGCAGGGAATCAGATGCGGGGAATCAGAGGCGGGGAATCAGAGCTGGGGAATCAGAGGCGGGGTATCAGAGTTGGGGAATCAGAGGCGGGGAATCAGAGTTGGGGAATCAGAGGCGGGGAATCAGATATGGGGAAACAGAGGCAGGGAATCAGAGGTGGGGAAACAGAGGCGGGGAATCAGATATGGGGAATCAGAGGTGGGGAATCAGAGGTTGGGAATCAGAGGCAGGGAATCAGAGGCGGGGAATCAGAGGCTGGGAATCAGAGGCAGGGAATCAGATGTGCGGAATCAGAGATGGGGAATCAGAGGCAGGGAATCAGAGGCGGGGCATCAAAGGCGGGGAATCAGAGGCCGGGAATCAGAGGTCGGGAATCAGAGGCCGGGAATCAGAGGCCGGTAGTCAGAGGCCGGGAATCAGAGGTGGGGAATCAGAGGCAGGGAATCAGAGATGGGGAATCAGAGGCGGGGAATCAGCGGTGGTGAATCAGACGCGGGGATTCAGAGGTTGTAAATCAGAGATGGGGAATCAGAGGCGGGGAATCAGAGGCGGGGAAACAGAGTTGGGGAATCATATATGGGGAATCAGAGGTGGGGAATAAGAGGCGGAGAATCAGAAGCAGGGAATCAGAGGCGGGGAATCAGAGGCCAGGAATCAGAAGCCAGGAATCAGAGGCCGGGAATCAGAGGTGGGGAATCAGAGGCCGGGAATCAGAGATGGGTAATCAGAGGTGGTGAATCAGAGATGGGGAATCAGAGGAAGGGACTCAGAGGCGGGGAATCAGACGCGGAGAATCAGTGGCGGGGAATCAGAGCTGGGGAATCAGAGTCGGGGAATCAGAGATGGGGAATTGGAGGCGGGGAATCAGAGGCATGGAATCAAACACGGGGAATCAGAGGCGGGGAATCAGAGCTGGGGAATCAGAGGCGGGGAATCAGAGTTGGGGATTCAGAGGCGGGGAATCAGATATGGGGAAACAGAGGCAGGGAATCAGAGGCGGGGAAACAGAGGCGGGGAATCAGATATGGGGAATCAGAGGTGGGGAATCAGAGTTTGGGAATCAGAGGCAGGGAATCAGAGGCGGGGAATCAGAGGTGGGGAATCATAGGCAGGGAATCAGATGTGCGGAATCAGAGATGGGGAATCAGAGGCAGGGAATCAGAGGTGGGGAATCAGAGGTGGGGAAAAAGAGGCCGGGAATCAGATATGGGGAATTAGAGGTGGGGAATCAGAGGTTGGGAATCAGAGGCAGGGAATCAGAGGCGGGGAATCAGAGGCGGGGAATCAGAGGCAGGGAATCAGATGTGCGGAATCAGAGATGGGGAATCAGAGGCAGGGAATCAGAGGCGGGGCATCAGAGGCGGGGAATCAGAGGCCGGGAATCAGAGGCCGGGAATGAGAGGCCGGGAATCAGAGGCCGGTAGTCAGAGGCCGGGAATCAGAGGTGGGGAATCAGAGGCAGGGAATCAGAGATGGGGAATCAGAGGCGGGGAATCAGCGGTGGTGAATCAGATGCGGGGATTCAGAGGTTGTAAATCAGAGATGGGGAATCAGAGGCGGGGAATCAGAGGAGGGGAAACAGAGTTGGGGAATCATATATGGGGAATCAGAGGTGGGGAATAAGAGGCGGAGAATCAGAAGCAGGGAATCAGAGGCGGGGAATCAGAGGCCAGGAATCAGAAGCCAGGAATCAGAGGCCGGGAATCAGAGGTGGGGAATCAGAGGCCGGGAATCAGAGATGGGGAATCAGAGGTGGTGAATCAGAGATGGGGAATCAGAGGAAGGGACTCAGAGGCGGGGAATCAGACGCAGAGAATCAGTGGCGGGGAATCAGAGCTGGGGATTCAGAGTCGGGGAATCAGAGATGGGGAATTGGAGGCGGGGAATCAGAGATGGGGAATAAGAGACGGGGAATCAGAGGCGGGGAAACATAGGTGGGGAGTCAGATTTGGGGAATCAGAGGTGGGGAATCAGACGTGGTGAAATGAGAGATGGGGAATCAGAGGCGGGGAATCAGAGGCAGGGAATCGGATGTGCGGAATCAGAGATGGGGAATCAGAGGTGGGGAATCAGAGGCGGTGTATCAGAGATGGGGAGTCAGAGGCGGGGAATCAGAGGCAGGAAATCAGACACGGGGAATCAGAGGCTGGGAATCAGACGCGGGGAATCAGAGGCGGGGAATCAGAGCTGGGGAATCAGAGGCAGGGAATCAGAGTTGGGGATTCAGATGCGTGGAAGCAGAGGCGGGGAATCAGAGCTGGGGAATCAGAGGTGGGGAATCAGAGGCAGGGAATCGGATGTGAGGAATCAGAGATGGGGAATCAGAGGTGGGGAATCAGAGGCGGTGTATCAGAGATGGGGAATCAGAGGCGGGGAATCAGAGGCAGGAAATCAGACACGGGGAATCAGAGGCTGGGAATCAGACGCGGGGAATCAGAGGCGGGGAATCAGAGCTGGGGAATCAGAGGCAGGGAATCAGAGGCTGGGAATCAGACGCGGGGAATCAGAGGCGGGGAATCAGAGCTGGGGAATCAGAGGCGGGGAATCAGAGCTGGGGAATCAGAGGCGGGGAATCAGAGGCGGGCAAACAGAGGCGGGGAATCAGATATGGGGAATCAGAGGTGGGGAATCAGAGGTGGTGAATCTGAGATTGGGAATCACAGGCGGGGAATCAGAGGCAGGGAATCAGACGCGGGGAATCAGAGGCGGGGTATCAGATCTGGGGAATCAGAGGCGGGGAATCAGAGTTGGGGAATCAGAGGCGGGGAATCAGATATGGGGAAACAGAGGCAGGGGAGCAGAGGCGGGGAATCAGATATGGGGAATCAGAAGTGGGGAATCAGAGGTTAGGAATCAGAGGCAGGGAATCAGATGCTGGGAATGAGAGGCAGGGAATCAGATGAGGGGAATGAGAGGCGGGGAATCAGAGGTGGGGATTCAGAGGCGGGGAATTAGATATGGGGAAACAGAGGCGGGGAATCGGAGGCGGGGAAACAGAGGTGAGGTATCAGATATGGAGAATCAGAGATGGGGAATCAGAGGCAGGGAATCAGAATCAGAAGCGGGGAATCAGAGGCCTGGAATCAGAGGCCGGGAATCAGATGCCGGGAATAAGAGGCCGGGAATCAGAGGTGGGGAATCAGAGTCCGGGAATCAGAGATGGGGAATCAGAGGCGGGGAATGAGATATGGGGAATCAGAGGCGGGGAATCAGAGGCGGTTAAACAGAGGCAGGGAATCAGATATGCGGAATCAGAGGTGGCGAATCAAAGGCGGTGAATCTGAGATGTGCAATCAGAGGCGGGGAATCAGAGGCATGGAATCAAACACGGGGAATCAGAGGCGGGGAATCAGAGCTGGGGAATCAGAGGCGGGGAATCAGAGTTGGGGAATCAGAGGCGGGGAATCAGATATGGGGAAACAGAGGCAGGGAATCAGACGCGGGGAAACAGAGGCGGGGAATCAGATATGGGGAATCAGAGATGGGGAATCAGAGGCGGGGAATCAGCGGTGGTGAATCAGACGCGGGGATTCAGAGGTTGGTAATCAGAGATGGGGAATCAGAGGCGGGGAATCAGAGGCCGGGAAACAGAGTTGGGGAATCATATATGGGGAATCAAAGGTGGGGAATAAGAGGCGGAGAATCAGAAGCAGGGAATCAGAGGCGGGGAATCAGAGGCCAGGAATCAGAAGCCAGGAATCAGAGGCCGGGAATCAGAGTTGGGGATTCAGAGGCGTGGAATCAGATATGGGGAAACAGAGGCGGGGAATCAGAGGCGGGCAAACAGAGGCGGGGAATCAGATATGGGGAATCAGAGGTGGGGAATCAGACGCGGGGAATCAGAGGCGGGGTATCAGATCTGGGGAATCAGAGGTGGGGAATCAGAGGTGGTGAATCTGAGATTGGGAATCACAGGCGGGGAATCAGAGGCAGGGAATCAGATGCTGGGAATCAGAGGCAGGGAATCAGATGAGGGGAATGAGAGGCGGGGAATCAGAGGTGGGGATTCAGAGGCGGGGAATCAGAGTTGGGGAATCAGAGGCAGGGAATTAGATATGGGGAAACAGAGGCGGGGAATCAGAGGCGGGGAAACAGAGGCGAGGTATCAGATATGGAGAATCAGAGATGGGGAATCAGAGGCAGGGAATCAGAATCAGAAGCGGGGAATCAGAGGCCGGGAATCAGAGGCCGGGAATCAGATGCCGGGAATAAGAGGCCGGGAATCAGAATTGGGGAATCAGAGTCCGGGAATCAGAGATGGGGAATCAGAGGCGGGGAATGAGATATGGGGAATCAGAGGCGGGGAATCAGAGGTGGGTAAACAGAGGCGGGGAATCAGATATGCGGAATCAGAGGTGGCGAATCAAAGGCGGTGAATCAGAGATGGGGAATCAGAGGCGGGGAATCAGAGGCATGGAATCAAACACGGGGAATCAGAGGCGGGGAATCAGAGCTGGGGAATCAGAGGCGGGGAATCAGAGTTGGGGAATCAGAGGCGGGGAATCAGATATGGGGAAACAGAGGCAGGGAATCAGAGGCGGGGAAACAGAGGCGGGGAATCAGATATTGGGAATCAGAGATGGGGAATCAGAGGCGGGGAATCAGCGGTGGTGAATCAGACGCGGGGATTCAGAGGTTGGAAATCAGAGATGGGGAATCAGAGGCGGGGAATCAGAGGCGGGGAAACAGAGTTGGGGAATCATATATGGGGAATCAAAGGTGGGGAATAAGAGGCGGAGAATCAGAAGCAGGGATTCAGAGGCGGGGAATCAGAGGCCAGGAATCAGAAGCCAGGAATCAGAGGCCGGGAATCAGAGTTGGGGATTCAGAGGCGTGGAATCAGATATGGGGAAACAGAGGCTGGGAATCAGAGGCGGGCAAACAGAGGCGGGGAATCAGATATGGGGAATCAGAGGTGGGGAATCAGAGGTGGTGAATCTGAGATTTGGAATCACAGGCGGGGAATCAGAGGCAGGGAATAAGACGCGGGGAATCAGAGGCGGGGAATCAGATCTGGGGAATCAGAGGCGGGGAATCAGAGTTGGGGAATCAGAGGCGGGAATCAGATATGGGGAAACAGAGGCAGGGGATCAGAGGCGGGGAATCAGATATGGGGAATCAGAGGTGGGGAATCAGAGGTTAGGAATCAGAGGCAGGGAATCAGATGCTGGGAATCAGAGGCAGGGAATCAGATGAGGGGAATGAGAGGCGGGGAATCAGAGGTGGGGATTCAGAGGCGGGGAATCACAGTTGGGGAAACAGAGGCGAGGTATCAGATATGGTGAATCAGTGATGGGGAATCAGAGGCAGGGAATCAGAATCAGAAGCGGGGAATCAGAGGCCGGGAATCAGAGGCCGGGAATCAGATGCCGGGAATAAGAGGCCGGGAATCAGAGGTGGGGAATCAGAGTCCGGGAATCAGAGATGGGGAATCAGAGGCGGGGAATGAGATATGGGGAATCAGAGGCGGGGAATCAGAGGCGGGTAAACAGAGGCGGGGAATCAGATATGCGGAATCAGAGGTGGCGAATCAAAGGCGGTGAATCAGAGATGGGGAATCAGAGGCGGGGAATCAGAGGCATGGAATCAAACACGGGGAATCAGAGGCGGGGAATCAGAGCTGGGGAATCAGAGGCGGGGTATCAGAGTTGGGGAATCAGAGCCGGGGAATCAGATATGGGGAAACAGAGGCAGGGAATCAGAGGCGGGGAAACAGAGGCGGGGAATCAGATATGGGGAATCAGAGATGGGGAATCAGAGGCGGGGAATCAGCGGTGGTGAATCAGACGCGGGGATTCAGAGGTTGGAAATCAGAGATGGGGAATCAGAGGCGGGGAATCAGAGGCGGGGAAACAGAGTTGGGGAATCATATATGGGGAATCAAAGGTGGGGAATAAGAGGCGGAGAATCAGAAGCAGGGAATCAGAGGCGGGGAATCAGAGGCCAGGAATCAGAAGCCAGGAATCAGAGGCCGGGAATCAGAGTTGGGGATTCAGAGGCGTGGAATCAGATATGGGGAAACAGAGGCGGGGAATCAGAGGCGGGCAAACAGAGGCGGGGAATCAGATATGGGGAATCAGAGGTGGGGAATCAGTGGTGGTGAATCTGAGATTGGGAATCACAGGCGGGGAATCAGAGGCAGGGAATCAGACGCGGGGAATCAGAGGCGGGGAATCAGATCTGGGGAATCAGAGGCGGGGAATCAGAGTTGGGGAATCAGAGGCGGGAATCAGATATGGGGAAACAGAGGCAGGGGATCAGAGGCGGGGAATCAGATATGGGGAATCAGAGGTGGGGAATCAGAGGTTAGGAATCAGAGGCAGGGAATCAGATGCTGGGAATCAGAGGCAGGGTATCAGATGAGGGGAATGAGAGGCGGGGAATCAGAGGTGGGGATTCAGAGGCGGGGAATCAGAGTTGGGGAATCAGAGGCGGGGAATTAGATATGGGGAAACAGAGGCGGGGAATCAGAGACGGGGAAACAGAGGCGAGGTATCAGATATGGAGAATCAGAGATGGGGAATCAGAGGCAGGGAATCAGAATCAGAAGCGGGGAATCAGAGGCCAGGAATCAGAGGCCGGGAATCAGATGCCGGGAATAAGAGGCCGGGAATCAGAGGTGGGGAATCAGAGTCCGGGAATCAGAGATGGGGAATCAGAGGCGGGGAATGAGATATGGGTAATCAGAGGCGGGGAATCAGAGGCGGGTAAACAGAGGCGGGGAATCAGATATGCGGAATCAGATGTGGCGAATCAAAGGCGGTGAATCAGAGATGGGGAATCAGAGGCGGGGAATCAGAGTCATGGAATAAAACACGGGGAATTAGAGGCGGGGAATCAGAGCTGGGGATTCAGAGGCGGGGAATCAGAGTTGGGGATTCAGAGGCGGGGAATCAGATATGGGGAAACAGAGGCAGGGAATCAGAGGCGGGGAAACAGAGGCGGGGAATCAGATATGGGGAATCAGAGGTGGGGAATCAGAGTTTGGGAATCAGAGGCAGGGAATCAGAGGCGGGGAATCAGAGGTGGGGAATCAGAGGCAGGGAATCAGATGTGCGGAATCAGAGATGGGGAATCAGAGGCAGGGAATCAGAGGCGGGGAATCAGAGGCGGGGAATCAGAGGCCGGGAATCAGAGGCCGGGAATGAGAGGCCGGGAATCAGAGGCCGGTAGTCAGAGGCCGGGAATCAGAGGTGGGGAATCAGAGGCAGGGAATCAGAGCTGGGGAATCAGAGGCGGGGAATCAGAGCTGGGGAATCACAGGCGGGGAATCAGAGTTGGGGAATCAGAGGCGGGGAATCAGATATGGGGAAACAGGGGCGGGTATCAGAGGCGGTGAAACAGAGGCGGGGAATCAGATATGGGGAATCAGAGGTGGGGAATCAGAGGCCTGGAATCAGAGGCGTGGAATCAGAGGCAGGGAATCAGATGCGGGGAATCAGAGGCGGGGAATCAGAGCTGGGGAATCAGAGGCGGGGAATCAGAGTTGGGAAATCAGAGGCGGGGAATCAGAGTTGGGGAATCAGAGGCGGGGAATCAGATATGGGGAAACAGAGGCAGGGAATCAGAGGTGGGGAAACAGAGGCGGGGAATCAGATATGGGGAATCAGAGGTGGGGAATCAGAGGTTGGGAATCAGAGGCAGGGAATCAGAGGCGGGGAATCAGAGGCTGGGAATCAGAGGCAGGGAATCAGATGTGCGGAATCAGAGATGGGGAATCAGAGGCAGGGAATCAGAGGCGGGGCATCAAAGGCGGGGAATCAGAGGCCGGGAATCAGAGGTCGGGAATCAGAGGCCGGGAATAAGAGGCCGGTAGTCAGAGGCCGGGAATCAGAGGTGGGGAATCAGAGGCAGGGGATCAGAGATGGGGAATCAGAGGCGGGGAATCAGCTGTGGTGAATCAGACGCGGGGATTCAGAGGTTGTAAATCAGAGATGGGGAATCAGAGGCGGGGAATCAGAGGCGGGGAAACAGAGTTGGGGAATCATATATGGGGAATCAGAGGTGGGGAATAAGAGGCGGAGAATCAGAAGCAGGGAATCAGAGGCGGGGAATCAGAGGCCAGGAATCAGAAGCCAGGAATCAGAGGCCGGGAATCAGAGGTGGGGAATCAGAGGCCGGGAATCAGAGATGGGTAATCAGAGGTGGTGAATCAGAGATGGGGAATCAGAGGAAGGGACTCAGAGGCGGGGAATCAGACGCGGAGAATCAGTGGCGGGGAATCAGAGCTGGGGAATCAGAGTCGGGGAATCAGAGATGGGGAATTGGAGGCGGGGAATCAGAGGCATGGAATCAAACACGGGGAATCAGAGGCGGGGAATCAGAGCTGGGGAATCAGAGGCGGGGAATCAGAGTTGGGGATTCAGAGGCGGGGAATCAGATATGGGGAAACAGAGGCAGGGAATCAGAGGCGGGGAAACAGAGGCGTGGAATCAGATATGGGGAATCAGAGGTGGGGAATCAGAGTTTGGGAATCAGAGGCAGGGAATCAGAGGCGGGGAATCAGAGGTGGGGAATCATAGGCAGGGAATCAGATGTGCGGAATAGAGATGGGGAATCAGAGGCAGGGAATCAGAGGCGGGGAATCAGAGGCGGGGAATCAGAGGCCGGGAATCAGATATGGGGAATTAGAGGTGGGGAATCAGAGGTTGGGAATCAGAGGCAGGGAATCAGAGGCGGGGAATCAGAGGCGGGGAATCAGAGGCAGGGAATCAGATGTGCGGAATCAGAGATGGGGAATCAGAGGCAGGGAATCAGAGGCGGGGCATCAGAGGCGGGGAATCAGAGGCCGGGAATCAGAGGCCGGGAATGAGAGGCCGGGAATCAGAGGCCGGTAGTCAGAGGCCGGGAATCAGAGGTGGGGAATCAGAGGCGGGGAATCAGAGCTGGGGAATCAGAGGCAGGGAATCAGAGTTGGGGATTCAGATGCGTGGAAGCAGAGGCGGGGAATCAGAGCTGGGGAATCAGAGGTGGGGAATCAGAGGCAGGGAATCGGATGTGAGGAATCAGAGATGGGGAATCAGAGGTGGGGAATCAGAGGCGGTGTATCAGAGATGGGGAATCAGAGGCGGGGAATCAGAGGCAGGAAATCAGACACGGGGAATCAGAGGCTGGGAATCAGACGCGGGGAATCAGAGGCGGGGAATCAGAGCTGGGGAATCAGAGGCAGGGAATCAGAGGCTGGGAATCAGACGCGGGGAATCAGAGGCGGGGAATCAGAGCTGGGGAATCAGAGGCGGGGAATCAGAGCTGGGGAATCAGAGGCGGGGAATCAGAGGCGGGCAAACAGAGGCGGGGAATCAGATATGGGGAATCAGAGGTGGGGAATCAGAGGTGGTGAATCTGAGATTGGGAATCACAGGCGGGGAATCAGAGGCAGGGAATCAGACGCGGGGAATCAGAGGCGGGGTATCAGATCTGGGGAATCAGAGGCGGGGAATCAGAGTTGGGGAATCAGAGGCGGGGAATCAGATATGGGGAAACAGAGGCAGGGGAGCAGAGGCGGGGAATCAGATATGGGGAATCAGAAGTGGGGAATCAGAGGTTAGGAATCAGAGGCAGGGAATCAGATGCTGGGAATGAGAGGCAGGGAATCAGATGAGGGGAATGAGAGGCGGGGAATCATAGGTGGGGATTCAGAGGCGGGGAATTAGATATGGGGAAACAGAGGCGGGGAATCGGAGGCGGGGAAACAGAGGTGAGGTATCAGATATGGAGAATCAGAGATGGGGAATCAGAGGCAGGGAATCAGAATCAGAAGCGGGGAATCAGAGGCCGGGAATCAGAGGCCGGGAATCAGATGCCGGGAATAAGAGGCCGGGAATCAGAGGTGGGGAATCAGAGTCCGGGAATCAGAGATGGGGAATCAGAGGCGGGGAATGAGATATGGGGAATCAGAGGCGGGGAATCAGAGGCGGTTAAACAGAGGCAGGGAATCAGATATGCGGAATCAGAGGTGGCGAATCAAAGGCGGTGAATCAGAGATGTGCAATCAGAGGCGGGGAATCAGAGGCATGGAATCAAACACGGGGAATCAGAGGCGGGGAATCAGAGCTGGGGAATCAGAGGCGGGGAATCAGAGTTGGGGAATCAGAGGCCGGGAATCAGATATGGGGAAACAGAGGCAGGGAATCAGAGGCGGGGAAACAGAGGCGGGGAATCAGATATGGGGAATCAGAGATGGGGAATCAGAGGCGGGGAATCAGCGGTGGTGAATCAGACGCAGGGATTCAGAGGTTGGTAATCAGAGATGGGGAATCAGAGGCGGGGAATCAGAGGCCGGGAAACAGAGTTGGGGAATCATATATGGGGAATCAAATGTGGGGAATAAGAGGCGGAGAATCAGAAGCAGGAAATCAGAGGCGGGGAATCAGAGGCCAGGAATCAGAAGCCAGGAATCAGAGGCCGGGAATCAGAGTTGGGGATTCAGAGGCGTGGAATCAGATATGGGGAAACAGAGGCGGGGAATCAGAGGCGGGCAAACAGAGGCGGGGAATCAGATATGGGGAATCAGAGGTGGGGAATCAGAGGTGGTGAATCTGAGATTGGGAATCACAGGCGGGGAATCAGAGGCAGGGAATCAGACGCGGGGAATCAGAGGCGGGGAATCAGATCTGGGGAATCAGAGGCGGGGAATCAGAGTTGGGGAATCAGAGGCGGGGAATCAGATATGGGGAAACAGAGGCAGGGGATCAGAGGCGGGGAATCAGATATGGGGAATCAGAGGTGGGGAATCAGAGGTTAGGAATCAGAGGCAGGGAATCAGATGCTGGGAATCAGAGGCAGGGAATCAGATGAGGGGAATGAGAGGCGGGGAATCAGAGGTGGGGATTCAGAGGCGGGGAATCAGAGTTGGGGAATCAGAGGCGGGGAATTAGATATGGGGAAACAGAGGCGGGGAATCAGAGGCGGGGAAACAGAGGCAAGGTATCAGATATGGAGAATCAGAGATGGGGAATCAGAGGCAGGGAATCAGAATCAGAAGCGGGGAATCAGAGGCCAGGAATCAGAGGCCGGGAATCAGATGCCGGGAATAAGAGGCCGGGAATCAGAGGTGGGGAATCAGAGTCCGGGAATCAGAGATGGGGAATCAGAGGCGGGGAATGAGATATGGGGAATCAGAGGCGGGGAATCAGAGGCGGGTATACAGAGGCGGGGAATCAGATATGCGGAATCAGATGTTGCGAATCAAAGGCGGTGAATCAGAGATGGGGAATCAGAGGCGGGGAATCAGAGGCATGGAATCAAACACGGGGAATCAGAGGCGGGGAATCAGAGCTGGGGAATCAGAGGCGGGGTATCAGAGTTGGGGATTCAGAGGCGGGGAATCAGATATGGGGAAACAGAGGCAGGGAATCAGAGGCGGGGAAACAGAGGCGGGGAATCAGATATGGGGAATCAGAGGTGGGGAATCAGAGTTTGGGAATCAGAGGCAGGAAATCAGAGGCGGGGAATCAGAGGTGGGGAATCAGAGGCAGGGAATCAGATGTGCGGAATCAGAGATGGGGAATCAGAGGCAGGGAATCAGAGGCGGGGAATCAGAGGCGGGGAATCAGAGGCCGGGAATCAGAGGCCGGGAATGAGAGGCCGGGAATGAGAGGCCGGTAGTCAGAGGCCGGGAATCAGAGGTGGGGAATCAGAGGCAGGGAATCAGAGCTGGGGAATCAGAGGAGGGGAATCAGAGCTGGGGAATCACAAGCGGGGATTCAGAGTTGGGGAATCAGAGGCGGGGAATCAGATATGGGGAAACAGGGGCGGGAATCAGAGGCGGTGAAACAGAGGCGGGGAATCAGATATGGGGAATCAGAGGTGGGGAATCAGAGGCCTGGAATCAGAGGCGTGGAATCAGAGGCAGGGAATCAGATGCGGGGAATCAGAGGCGGGGAATCAGAGCTGGGGAATCAGAGGCGGGGAATCAGAGTTGGGGAATCAGAGGCGGGGAATCAGAGTTGGGGAATCAGAGGCGGGGAATCAGATATGTGGAAACAGAGGCAGGGAATCAGAGGTGGGGAAACAGAGGCAGGGAATCAGATATGGGGAATCAGAGGTGGGGAATCAGAGGTTGGGAATCAGAGGCAGGGAATCAGAGGCGGGGAATCAGAGGCGGGGAATCAGAGGCAGGGAATCAGATGTGCGGAATCAGAGTTGGGGAATCAGAGGCAGGGAATCAGAGGCGGGGCATCAGAGGCGGGGAATCAGAGGCCGGGAATCAGAGGCCGGGAATGAGAGGCCGGGAATCAGAGGCCGGTAGTCAGAGGCCGGGAATCAGAGGTGGGGAATCAGAGGCAGGGAATCAGAGATGGGGAATCAGAGGCGGGGAATCAGCGGTAGTGAATCAGACGCGGGGATTCAGAGGTTGGAAATCAGAGATGGGGAATCAGAGGCGGGGAATCAGAGGCGGGGAAACAGAGTTGGGGAATCATATATGGGGAATCAGAGGTGGGGAATAAGAGGCGGAGAATCAGAAGCAGGGAATCAGAGGCGGGGAATCAGAGGCCAGGAATCAGAAGCCAGGAATCAGAGGCCGGGAATCAGAGGTGGGGAATCAGAGGCCGGGAATCAGAGATGGGGAATCAGAGGTGTTGAATCAGAGATGGGGAATCAGAGGAAGGGACTCAGAGGCGGGGAATCAGACGCGGAGAATCAGTGGCGGGGAATCAGAGCTGGGGAATAAGAGTCGGGGAATCAGACATGGGGAATTGGAGGCGGGGAATCAGAGATGGGGAATCAGAGACGGGGAATCAGAGGCGGGGAAACATAGGCGGGGAGTCAGATTTGGGGAATCAGAGGCGGGGAAATCAGAGGAAGGGATTCGGATGTGCGGAATCAGAGATGGGGAATCAGAGGTGGGGAATCAGAGGCGGTGTATCAGAGATGGGGAATCAGAGGCGGGGAATCAGAGGCAGGAAATCAGACACGGGGAATCAGAGGCTGGGAATCAGACGCGGGGAATCAGAGGCGGGGAATCAGAGCTGGGGAATCAGAGGCAGGGAATCAGAGTTGGGGATTCAGAGGCGTGGAATCAGATATGGGGAAACAGAGGCGGGGAATCAGAGGCGGGCAAACAGAGGCGGGGAATCAGATATGGGGAATCAGAGGTGGGGAATCAGAGGTGGTGAATCTGAGATTGGGAATCACAGGCGGGGAATCAGAGGCAGGGAATCAGACGCGGGGAATCTGAGGCGGGGAATCAGATATGGGGAAACAGAGGCAGGGGATCAGAGGCGGGGAATCAGATATGGGGAATCAGAGGTGGGGAATCAGAGGTTAGGAATCAGAGGCAGGGAATCAGATGCTGGGAATCAGAGGCAGGGAATCAGATGAGGGGAATGAGAGGCGGGGAATCAGAGGTGGGGATTCAGAGGCGGGGAATCAGAGTTGGGGAATCAGAGGCGGGGAATTAGATATGGGGAAACAGAGGCGGGGAATCAGAGGCGGGGAAACAGAGGCGAGGTATCAGATATGGAGAATCAGAGATGGGGAATCAGAGGCAGGGAATCAGAATCAGAAGCGGGGAATCAGAGGCCAGGAATCAGAGGCCGGGAATCAGATGCCGGGAATAAGAGGCCGGGAATCAGAGGTGGGGAATCAGAGTCCGGGAATCAGAGATGGGGAATCAGAGGCGGGGAAAGAGATATGGGGAATCAGAGGCGGGGAATCAGAGGCGGGTAAACAGAGGCGGGGAATCAGATATGCGGAATCAGATGTGGCGAATCAAAGGCGGTGAATCAGAGATGGGGAATCAGAGGCGGGGAATCAGAGGCATGGAATCAAACACGGGGAATCAGAGGCGGGGAATCAGAGCTGGGGAATCAGAGGCGGGGAATCAGAGTTGGGGATTCAGAGGCGGGGAATCAGATATGGGGAAACAGAGGCAGGGAATCAGAGGCGGGGAAACAGAGGCGGGGAAACAGATATGGGGAATCAGAGGTGGGGAATCAGAGTTTGGGAATCAGATGCCGGGAATAAGAGGCCGGGAATCAGAGGTGGGGAATCAGAGTCCGGGAATCAGAGATGGGGAATCAGAGGCGGGGAATGAGATATGGGGAATCAGAGGCGGGGAATCAGAGGCGGGTATACAGAGGCGGGGAATCAGATATGCGGAATCAGATGTTGCGAATCAAAGGCGGTGAATCAGAGATGGGGAATCAGAGGCGGGGAATCAGAGGCATGGAATCAAACACGGGGAATCAGAGGCGGGGAATCAGAGCTGGGGAATCAGAGGCGGGGAATCAGAGTTGGGGATTCAGAGGCGGGGAATCAGATATGGGGAAACAGAGGCAGGGAATCAGAGGCGGGGAAACAGAGGCGGGGAATCAGATATGGGGAATCAGAGGTGGGGAATCAGAGTTTGGGAATCAGAGGCAGGAAATCAGAGGCGGGGAATCAGAGGTGGGGAATCAGAGGCAGGGAATCAGATTTGCGGAATCAGAGATGGGGAATCAGAGGCCGGGAATCAGAGGCCGGGAATGAGAGGCCGGGAATCAGAGGCCGGTAGTCAGAGGCCGGGAATCAGAGGTGGGGAATCAGAGGCAGGGAATCAGAGCTGGGGAATCAGAGGCGGGGAATCAGAGCTGGGGAATCACAGGCGGGGATTCAGAGTTGGGGAATCAGAGGCGGGGAATCAGATATGGGGAAACAGGGGCGGGAATCAGAGGCGGTGAAACAGAGGCGGGGAATCAGATATGGGGAATCAGAGGTGGGGAATCAAAGGCCTGGAATCAGAGGCGTGGAATCAGAGGCAGGGAATCAGATGCGGGGAATCAGAGGCGGGGAATCAGAGCTGGGGAATCAGAGGCGGGGAATCAGAGTTGGGGAATCAGAGGCGGGGAATCAGAGTTGGGGAATCAGAGGCACGGAATCAGATATGTGGAAACAGAGGCAGGGAATCAGAGGTGGGGAAACAGAGGCGGGGAATCAGATATGGGGAATCAGAGGTGGGGAATCAGAGGTTGGGAATCAGAGGCAGGGAATCAGAGGCGGGGAATCAGAGGCGGGGAATCAGAGGCAGGGAATCAGATGTGCGGAATCAGAGATGGGGAATCAGAGGCAGGGAATCAGAGGCGGGGCATCAGAGGCGGGGAATCAGAGGCCGGGAATCAGAGGCCGGGAATGAGAGGCCGGGAATCAGAGGCCGGTAGTCAGAGGCCGGGAATCAGAGGTGGGGAATCAGAGGCAGGGAATCAGAGATGGGGAATCAGAGGCGGGGAATCAGCGGTAGTGAATCAGACGCGGGGATTCAGAGGTTGTAAATCAGAGATGGGGAATCAGAGGCGGGGAATCAGAGGCGGGGAAACAGAGTTGGGGAATCATATATGGGGAATCAGAGGTGGGGAATAAGAGGCGGAGAATCAGAGGCCGGGAATCAGAGGTGGGGAATCAGAGGCCGGGAATCAGAGATGGGGAATCAGAGGTGTTGAATCAGAAATGGGGAATCAGAGGAAGGGACTCAGAGGTGGGGAATCAGATGCGGAGAATCAGTGGCGGGGAATCAGAGCTGGGGAATAAGAGTCGGGGAATCAGAGATGGGGAATTGGAGGCGGGGAATCAGAGATGGGGAATCAGAGACGGGGAATCAGAGGCGGGGAATCAGAGGCGGGGAATGAGATATGGGGAATCAGAGGCGGGGAATCAGAGGCGGGTATACAGAGGCGGGGAATCAGATATGCGGAATCAGATGTTGCGAATCAAAGGCGGTGAATCAGAGATGGGGAATCAGAGGCGGGGAATCAGAGGCATGGAATCAAACACGGGGAATCAGAGGCGGGGAATCAGAGCTGGGGAATCAGAGGCGGGGAATCAGAGTTGGGGATTCAGAGGCGGGGAATCAGATATGGGGAAACAGAGGCAGGGAATCAGAGGCGGGGAAACAGAGGCGGGGAATCAGATATGGGGAATCAGAGGTGGGGAATCAGAGTTTGGGAATCAGAGGCAGGAAATCAGAGGCGGGGAATCAGAGGTGGGGAATCAGAGGCAGGGAATCAGATGTGCGGAATCAGAGATGGGGAATCAGAGGCCGGGAATCAGAGGCCGGGAATGAGAGGCCGGGAATCAGAGGCCGGTAGTCAGAGGCCGGGAATCAGAGGTGGGGAATCAGAGGCAGGGAATCAGAGCTGGGGAATCAGAGGCGGGGAATCAGAGCTGGGGAATCACAGGCGGGGATTCAGAGTTGGGGAATCAGAGGCGGGGAATCAGATATGGGGAAACAGGGGCGGGAATCAGAGGCGGTGAAACAGAGGCGGGGAATCAGATATGGGGAATCAGAGGTGGGGAATCAGAGGCCTGGAATCAGAGGCGTGGAATCAGAGGCAGGGAATCAGATGCGGGGAATCAGAGGCGGGGAATCAGAGCTGGGGAATCAGAGGCGGGGAATCAGAGTTGGGGAATCAGAGGCGGGGAATCAGAGTTGGGGAATCAGAGGCGCGGAATCAGATATGTGGAAACAGAGGCAGGGAATCAGAGGTGGGGAAACAGAGGCGGGGAATCAGATATGGGGAATCAGAGGTGGGGAATCAGAGGTTGGGAATCAGAGGCAGGGAATCAGAGGCGGGGAATCAGAGGCGGGGAATCAGAGGCAGGGAATCAGATGTGCGGAATCAGAGATGGGGAATCAGAGGCAGGGAATCAGAGGCGGGGCATCAGAGGCGGGGAATCAGAGGCCGGGAATCAGAGGCCGGGAATGAGAGGCCGGGAATCAGAGGCCGGTAGTCAGAGGCCGGGAATCAGAGGTGGGGAATCAGAGGCAGGGAATCAGAGATGGGGAATCAGAGGCGGGGAATCAGCGGTAGTGAATCAGACGCGGGGATTCAGAGGTTGTAAATCAGAGATGGGGAATCAGAGGCGGTGAATCAGAGGCGGGGAAACAGAGTTGGGGAATCATATATGGGGAATCAGAGGTGGGGAATAAGAGGCGGAGAATCAGAGGCCGGGAATCAGAGGTGGGGAATCAGAGGCCGGGAATCAGAGATGGGGAATCAGAGGTGTTGAATCAGAAATGGGGAATCAGAGGAAGGGACTCAGAGGTGGGGAATCAGATGCGGAGAATCAGTGGCGGGGAATCAGAGCTGGGGAATAAGAGTCGGGGAATCAGAGATGGGGAATTGGAGGCGGGGAATCAGAGATGGGGAATCAGAGACGGGGAATCAGAGGCGGGGAAACATAGGCGGGGAGTCAGATTTGTGGAATCAGAGGCGGGGAATCAGAGGAAGGGATTCGGATGTGCGGAATCAGAGATGGGGAATCAGAGGTGGGGAATCAGAGGCGGTGTATCAGAGATGGGGAATCAGAGGCGGGGAATCAGAGGCAGGAAATCAGACACGGGGAATCAGAGGCTGGGAATCAGACGCGGGGAATCAGAGGCGGGGAATCAGAGCTGGGGAATCAGAGGCAGGGAATCAGAGTTGGGGATTCAGAGGCGTGGAATCAGATATGGGGAAACAGAGGCGGGGAATCAGAGGCGGGCAAACAGAGGCGGGGAATCAGATATGGGGAATCAGAGGTGGGGAATCAGAGGTGGTGAATCTGAGATTGGGAATCACAGGCGGGGAATCAGAGGCAGGGAATCAGACGCGGGGAATCAGAGGCGGGGAATCAGATCTGGGGAATCAGAGGCGGGGAATCAGAGTTGGGGAATCAGAGGCGGGGAATCAGATATGGGGAAACAGAGGCAGGGGATCAGAGGCGGGGAATCAGATATGGGGAATCAGAGGTGGGGAATCAGAGGTTAGGAATCAGAGGCAGGGAATCAGATGCTGGGAATCAGAGGCAGGGAATCAGATGAGGGGAATGAGAGTCGGGGAATCAGAGGTGGGGTTCAGAGGCGGGGAATCAGAGTTGGGGAATCAGAGGCGGGGAATTAGATATGGGGAAACAGAGGCGGGGAATCAGAGGCGGGGAAACAGAGGCGAGGTATCAGATATGGAGAATCAGAGATGGGGAATCAGAGGCAGGGAATCAGAATCAGAAGCGGGGAATCAGAGGCCAGGAATCAGAGGCCGGGAATCAGATGCCGGGAATAAGAGGCCGGGAATCAGAGGTGGGGAATCAGAGTCCGGGAATCAGAGATGGGGAATCAGAGGCGGGGAATGAGATATGGGGAATCATGGCGGGGAATCAGAGGCGGGTAAACAGAGGCGGGGAATCAGATATGCGGAATCAGATGTGGCGAATCAAAGGCGGTGAATCAGAGATGGGGAATCAGAGGCGGGGAATCAGAGGCATGGAATCAAACACGGGGAATCAGAGGCGGGGAATCAGAGCTGGGGAATCAGAGGCGGGGAATCAGAGTTGGGGATTCAGAGGCGGGGAATCAGATATGGGGAAACAGAGGCAGGGAATCAGAGGCGGGGAAACAGAGGCGGGGAATCAGATATGGGGAATCAGAGGTGGGGAATCAGAGTTTGGGAATCAGAGGCAGGGAATCAGAGGCGGGGAATCAGAGGTGGGGAATCAGAGGCAGGGAATCAGATGTGCGGAATCAGAGATGGGGAATCAGAGGCAGGGAATCAGAGGCGGGGAATCAGAGGCGGGGAATCAGAGGCCGGGAATCAGAGGCCGGGAATGAGAGGCCGGGAATCAGAGGCCGGTAGTCAGAGGCCGGGAATCAGAGGTGGGGAATCAGTGGCAGGGAATCAGAGCTGGGGAATCAGAGGCGGGGAATCAGAGCTGGGGAATCACAGGCGGGGAATCAGAGTTGGGGAATCAGAGGCGGGGAATCAGATATGGGGAAACAGGGGTGGGAATCAGAGGCAGTGAAACAGAGGCGGGGAATCAGATGTGGGGAATCAGAGGTGGGGAATCAGAGGCCTGGAATCAGAGGCGTGGAATCAGAGGCAGGGAATCAGATGCGGGGAATCAGAGGCGGGGAATCAGAGCTGGGGAATCAGAGGCGGGGAATCAGAGTTGGGGAATCAGAGGCGGGGAATCAGAGTTGGGGAATCAGAGGCGGGGAATCAGATATGGGGAAACAGAGGCAGGGAATCAGAGGTGGGGAAACAGAGGCGGGGAATCAGATATGGGGAATCAGAGGTGGGGAATCAGAGGTTGGGAATCAGAGGCAGGGAATCAGAGGCGGGGAATCAGAGGTGGGGAATCAGAGGCAGGGAATCAGATGTGCGGAATCAGAGATGGGGAATCAGAGGCAGGGAATCAGAGGCGGGGCATCAGAGGCGGGGAATCAGAGGCCGGGAATCAGAGTCCGGGAATGAGAGGCCGGGATTCAGAGGCCTGTAGTCAGAGGCCGGGAATCAGAGGTGGGGAATCAGAGGCAGGGAATCAGAGATGGGGAATCAGAGGAGGGGAATCAGCGGTGGTGAATCAGACGCAGGGATTCAGAGGTTGTAAATCAGAGATGGGGAATCAGAGGCGGGGAATCAGAGGCGGGGAAACAGAGTTGGGGAATCATATATGGGGAATCAGAGGTGGGGAATAAGAGGCGGAGAATCAGAAGCAGGGAATCAGAGGCGGGGAATCAGAGGCCAGGAATCAGAAGCCAGGAATCAGAGGCCGGGAATCAGAGGTGGGGAATCAGAGGCCGGGAATCAGAGATGGGGAATCAGAGGTGGTGAATCAGAGATGGGGAATCAGAGGAAGGGAATCAGCGGCGGGGAATCAGACGCGGAGAATCAGTGTCGGGGAATCAGAGCTGGGGAATCAGAGTCGGGGAATCAGAGATGGGGAATTGGAGGCGGGGAATCAGAGATGGGGAATCAGAGACGGGGAATCAGAGGCGGGGAAACATAGGCGCGGAGTCAGATTTGGGGAATCAGAGGCGGGGAATCAGAGGCAGGGAATCAGAGATGGGGAATTGGAGGCGGGGAATCAGAGATGGGGAATCAGAGACGGGGAATCAGAGGCGGGGAATCAGAGCTGTGGAATCAGAGTCGGGGAATCAGAGATGGGGAATTGGAGGCGGGGAATCAGAGATGGGGAATCAGAGACGGGGAATCAGAGGCGGGGAAACATAGGCGGGGAGTCAGATTTGGGGAATCAGAGGCGGGGAATCAGAGGCAGGGAATCGGATGTGCGGAATCAGAGATGGGGAATCAGAGGTGGGGAATCAGAGGCGGTGTATCAGAGATGGGGAATCAGAGGCAGGAAATCAGACACGGGGTATCAGAGGCTGGGAATCAGACGCGGGGAATCAGAGGCGGGGAATCAGAGCTGGGGAATCAGAGGCAGGGAATCAGAGTTGGGGATTCAGAGGCGTGGAATCAGATATGGGGAAACAGAGGCGGGGAATCAGAGGCGGGCAAACAGAGGCGGGGAATCAGATATGGGGAATCAGAGGTGGGGAATCAGAGGTGGTGAATCTGAGATTGGGAATCACAGGCGGGGAATCAGAGGCAGGGAATCAGACGCGGGGAATCAGAGGCGGGGAATTAGATCTGGGGAATCAGAGGCGGGGAATCAGAGTTGGGGAATCAGAGGCGGGGAATCAGATATGGGGAAACAGAGGCAGGCGATCAGAGGCGGGGAATCAGATATGGGGAATCAGAGGTGGGGAATCAGAGGTTAGGAATCAGAGGCAGGGAATCAGATGCTGGGAATCAGAGGCAGGGAATCAGATGAGGGGAATGAGAGGCGGGGAATCAGAGGTGGGGATTCAGAGGCAGCGAATCAGAGTTGGGGAATCAGAGGCGGGGAATTAGATATGGGGAAACAAAGGCGGGGAATCAGAGGCGGGGAAACAGAGGCGAGGTATCAGACATGGAGAATCAGAGATGGGGAATCAGAGGCAGGGAATCAGAATTAGAAGCGGGGAATCAGAGGCCGGGAATCAGAGGCCGGGAATCAGATGCCGGGAATAAGAAGCCGGGAATCAGAGGTGGGGAATCAGAGTCCGGGAATCAGAGATGGGGAATCAGAGGCGGGGAATGAGATATGGGGAATCAGAGGCGGGGAATCAGAGGTGGGTAAACAGAGGCGGGGAATCAGATATGCGGAATCAGAGGTGGCGAATCAAAGGTGGTGAATCAGAGATGGGGAATCAGAGGCGGGGAATCAGAGGCATGGAATCAAACACGGGGAATCAGAGGCGGGGAATCAGAGCTGGGGAATCAGAGGCGGGGAATCAGAGTTGGGGAATCAGAGGCGGGGAATAAGATATGGGGAAACAGAGGCAGGGAATCAGAGGCGGGGAAACAGATGCGGGGAATCAGATATGGGGAATCAGACGTGGGGAATCAGAGGCAGGGAATCAGAGGCAGGGAATCAGAGGCGGGGAATCAGAGGCGGGGAATCAGAGGCAGGGAATCAGATGTGCGGAATATGAGATGGGGAATCAGAGGCAGAGAATCAGAGGCGGGGAATCAGAGGCGGGGAATCAGAGGCCGGGAATCAGAGGCCGGGAATGAGAGGCCGGGAATCAGAGGCCGGTAGTCAGAGGCCGGGAATCAGAGGTGGGGAATCAGAGGCAGGGAATCAGAGATGGGGAATCTGAGTCGTGGAATCAGCGGTGGTGAATCAGACGCGGGGATTCAGATGTTGTAAATCAGAGATGGGGAATCAGAGGCGGGGAATCAGAGGCGGGGAATCAGAGTTGGGGAATCATATATGGGGAATCAGAGGTTGGGAATAAGAGGCGGAGAATCAGAAGCACGGAATCAGAGGCGGGGAATCAGAGGCCAGGAATCAGAAGCCAGGAATCAGAGGCCGGGAATCAGAGGTGGGGAATCAGAGATGGGGAATCAGAGGAAGGGACTTAGAGGCGGGGAATCAGATGCGGGGAATCAGTGGCGGGGAATCAGAGCTGGGGAATCAGAGTCGGGGAAACAGAGATGGGGAATTTGAGGCGGGGAATCAGAGATGGGGAATCAGAGACGGGGAATCAGAGGTGGGGAAACATAGGCGGGGAGTCAGATTTGGGGAATCTGAGGTGGGGAATCAGAGGTGGTGAAATGAGAGATGGGGAATCAGAGGCGGGGAATCAGAGGCAGGGAATCAGACGCGGGGAATCAGAGGCGGGGAATCAGAGCTGGGGAATCAGAGGCGGGGAATCAGAGTTGGGGAATAAGGGGCGGGGAATCAGATATGGGGAATCAGAAGCGGGGAATCAGAGGTGGGGAAACAGAGGCGGGGAATCAGATATGGGTAATCAGAGGTGGGGAATCAGGGGCGTGGAATCAGAGGCAGGGAATTAGATGTGGTGAATCAGAGATGGGGAATCAGAGGCAGGGAATCAGAATTACAAGCGGGGTATCAGAGGCCGTGAATCAGAGGCAGGGAATCAGAGGCAAGGATCAAACACGGGGAATCAGAGGCTGGGAATCAGAGCTGGGGAATCAGAGGCGGGGAATCAGAACTGGGGAATCACAGGCGGGGTATCAGAGTTGGGGAATCAGAGGTGGGGTATCAGATATAGGGAAACAGAGGCGGGGAATCAGAGGCGGTGAAACAGAGGCGGGGAATCAGATATGGGGAATCAGAGGTGGGGAATCAGAGGTTGGGAATCAGAGGCCTGGAATCAGAGGCGGGGACTCAGAGGCAGGGAATCAGATGCGGGGAATCAGAGGCGGGGAATCAGAGATGGGGAATCAGAGGCGGGGAATCAGAGTTGGGGAATCAGAGGCGGGGAAACAGATATGGGGAAACAGAGGTGGGGAATCAGAGGCGGGGAAACAGAGGCGGGGAATCAGATATGGGGAATCAGAGGTGGGGAATCAGAGGTTGGGTATCAGAGGCGGGGAATCAGAGGCGGGGAATCATAGGCAGGGAATCGGATGTGCGGAATCAGAGATGGGGAATCAGAGGCCGGGAATCAGAGGTGGTGAATCAGAGATGGGTAATCAGAGGCGGGGAATCAGAGGCAGGGATTCAGACGTGGGGAATCAGAGGCGGGGAATCATAGCTGGCGAATCAGAGGCGGGAATCAGAGGTGGGCAATAAGAGGCGGGGAATCAGATATGGGGAATAAGAGGCAGGGAATCAGAGGCAGGGATTCAGAGGCAGGGAATCAGAGGCGGGGAATCAGAGGTTGGGAATCAGAGGCAGGGAATCAGAGGCAGGGATTCAGAGGCAGGGAATCAGAGGCGGGGAATCAGAGGTGGGGAATCAGAGGTTGGGAATCAGAGGCAGGGAATCAGAGGCGGGGAATCAGAGGCATTGAATCAGATGTGCGGAATCAGAGGCCGGGAATCAGAGATGAGGAATCAGAGGCGGGGAATCAGATATGGGGAAACAGAGGCAGGGGATCAGAGGCGGGGAATCAGATATGGGGAATCAGAGGTGGGGAATCAGAGGTTAGGAATCAGAGGCAGGGAATCAGATGCTGGGAATCAGAGGCAGGGAATCAGATGAGGGGAATGAGAGGCGGGGAATCAGAGGTGGGGATTCAGAGGCGGGGAATCAGAGTTGGGGAATCAGAGGCGGGGAATTAGATATGGGGAAACAGAGGCGGGGAATCAGAGGCGGGGAAACAGAGGCGAGGTATCAGATATGGAGATTCAGAGATGGGGAATCAGAGGCAGGGAATCAGAATCAGAAGCGGGGAATCAGAGGCCAGGAATCAGAGGCCGGGAATCAGATGCCGGGAATAAGAGGCCGGGAATCAGAGGTGGGGAATCAGAGTCCGGGAATCAGAGATGGGGAATCAGAGGCGGGGAATGAGATATGGGGAATCAGAGGCGGGGAATCAGAGGCGGGTAAACAGAGGTGGGGAATCAGATATGCGGAATCAGATGTGGCGAATCAAAGGCGGTGAATCAGAGATGGGGAATCAGAGGCGGGGAATCAGAGTCATGGAATCAAACACGGGGAATCAGAGGCGGGGAATCAGAGCTGGGGAATCAGAGGCGGGGAATCAGAGTTGGGGATTCAGAGGCGGGGAATCAGATATGGGGAAACAGAGGCAGGGAATCAGAGGCGGGGAAACAGAGGCGGGGAATCAGATATGGGGAATCAGAGGTGGGGAATCAGAGTTTGGGAATCAGAGTTTGGGAATCAGAGGCGGGGAATCAGAGGTGGGGAATCAGAGGCAGGGAATCAGATGTGCGGAATCAGAGATGGGGAATCAGAGGCAGGGAATCAGAGGCGGGGAATCAGAGGCGGGGAATCAGAGGCCGGGAATCAGAGGCCGGGAAGGAGAGGCAGGGAATCAGAGGCCGGTAGTCAGAGGCCGGGAATCAGAGGTGGGGAATCAGAGGCAGGGAATCAGAGCTGGGGAATCAGAGGCGGGGAATCAGAGCTGGGGAATCACAGGCGGGGAATCAGAGTTGGGGAATCAGAGGCGGGGAATCAGATATGGGGAAACAGGGGCGGGAATCAGAGGCGGTGAAACAGAGGCGGGGAATCAGATGTGGGGAATCAGAGGTGGGGAATCAGAGGCCTGGAATCAGAGGCGTGGAATCAGAGGCAGGGAATCAGATGCGGGGAATCAGAGGCGGGGAATCAGAGCTGGGGAATCAGAGGCGGGGAATCAGAGATGGGGAATCAGAGGCGGGGAATCAGAGTTGGGGAATCAGAGGCGGGGAATCAGATATGGGGAAACAGAGGCAGGGAATCAGAGGTGGGGAAACAGAGGCGGGGAATCAGATATGGGGAATCAGAGGTGGGGAATCAGAGGTTGGGAATCAGAGGCAGGGAATCAGAGGCGGGGAATCAGAGGCGGGGAATCAGAGGCAGGGAATCAGATGTACGGAATCAGAGATGGGGAATCAGAGGCAGGGAATCAGAGGAGGGGCATCAGAGGCGGGGAATCAGAGGCCGGGAATCAGAGGCCGGGAATGAGAGGCCGGGAATCAGAGGCCGGTAGTCAGAGGCCGGGAATCAGAGGTGGGGAATCAGAGGCAGGGAATCAGAGATGGGGAATCAGAGGCGGGGAATCAGCGGTGGTGAATCAGACGCGGGGATTCAGAGGTTGTAAATCAGAGATGTGGAATCAGAGGCGGGGAATCAGTTGCGGGGAATCAGAGCTGGGGAATCAGAGTCGGGGAATCAGAGATGGGGAATTTGAGGCGGGGAATCAGAGATGGGGAATCAGAGACGGGGAATCAGAGGTGGGGAAACATAGGCGGGGAGTCAGATTTGGGGAATCTGAGGTGGGGAATCAGAGGTGGTGAAATGAGAGATGGGGAATCAGAGGCGGGGAATCAGAGGCAGGGAATCAGACGCGGGGAATCAGAGGCGGGGAATCAGAGCTGGGGAATCAGAGGCGGGGAATCAGAGTTGGGGAATAAGGGGCGGGGAATCAGATATGGGGAATCAGAAGCGGGGAATCAGAGGTGGGGAAACAGAGGCGGGGAATCAGATATGGGTAATCAGAGGTGGGGAATCAGGGGCGTGGAATCAGAGGCAGGGAATTAGATGTGGTGAATCAGAGATGGGGAATCAGAGGCAGGGAATCAGAATTACAAGCGGGGTATCAGAGGCCGTGAATCAGAGGCAGGGAATCAGAGGCAAGGATCAAACACGGGGAATCAGAGGCTGGGAATCAGAGCTGGGGAATCAGAGGCGGGGAATCAGAACTGGGGAATCACAGGCGGGGTATCAGAGTTGGGGAATCAAAGGTGGGGTATCAGATATGGGGAAACAGAGGCGGGGAATCAGAGGCGGTGAAACAGAGGCGGGGAATCAGATATGGGGAATCAGAGGTGGGGAATCAGAGGTTGGGAATCAGAGGCCTGGAATCAGAGGCGGGGACTCAGAGGCAGGGAATCAGATGCGGGGAATCAGAGGCGGGGAATCAGAGATGGGGAATCAGAGGCGGGGAATCAGAGTTGGGGAATCAGAGGCGGGGAAACAGATATGGGGAAACAGAGGTGGGGAATCAGAGGCGGGGAAACAGAGGCGGGGAATCAGATATGGGGAATCAGAGGTGGGGAATCAGAGGTTGGGAATCAGAGGCGGGGAATCAGAGGCGGGGAATCATAGGCAGGGAATCGGATGTGCGGAATCAGAGATGGGGAATCAGAGGCCGGGAATCAGAGGTGGTGAATCAGAGATGGGTAATCAGAGGCGGGGAATCAGAGGCAGGGATTCAGACGTGGGGAATCAGAGGCGGGGAATCATAGCTGGCGAATCAGAGGCGGGAATCAGAGGTGGGCAATAAGAGGCGGGGAATCAGATATGGGGAATAAGAGGCAGGGAATCAGAGGCAGGGATTCAGAGGCAGGGAATCAGAGGCGGGGAATCAGAGGTTGGGAATCAGAGGCAGGGAATCAGAGGCAGGGATTCAGAGGCAGGGAATCAGAGGCGGGGAATCAGAGGTGGGGAATCAGAGGTTGGGAATCAGAGGCAGGGAATCAGAGGCGGGGAATCAGAGGCATTGAATCAGATGTGCGGAATCAGAGGCCGGGAATCAGAGATGAGGAATCAGAGGCGGGGAATCAGATATGGGGAAACAGAGGCAGGGGATCAGAGGCGGGGAATCAGATATGGGGAATCAGAGGTGGGGAATCAGAGGTTAGGAATCAGAGGCAGGGAATCAGATGCTGGGAATCAGAGGCAGGGAATCAGATGAGGGGAATGAGAGGCGGGGAATCAGATATGGGGAAACGGGGGCGGGAATCAGAGGCGGTGAAACAGAGGCGGGGAATCAGATGTGGGGAATCAGAGGTGGGGAATCAGAGGCCTGGAATCAGAGGCGTGGAATCAGAGGCAGGGAATCAGATGCGGGGAATCAGAGGCGGGGAATCAGAGCTGGGGAATCAGAGGCGGGGAATCAGAGATGGGGAATCAGAGGCGGGGAATCAGAGGCAGGGAATCAGAGGCGGGGAATCAGATATGGGGAAACAGAGGCAGGGAATCAGAGGTGGGGAAACAGAGGCGGGGAATCAGATATGGGGAATCAGAGGTGGGGAATCAGAGGTTGTAAATCAGAGATGTGGAATCAGAGGCGGGGAATCAGAGGCCGGGAATCAGAGGTGGGGAATCAGAGGCAGGGAATCAGAGATTGGGAATCAGAGGCGGGGAATCAGCGGTGGTGAATCAGACGCGGGGATTCAGAGGTTGTAAATCAGAGATGTGGAATCAGAGGCGGAGAATCAGAGGCGGGGAAACAGAGTTGGGGAATCATATATGGGGAATCAGAGGTGGGGAATAAGAGGCGGAGAATCAGAAGCAGGGAATCAGAGGCGGGGAATCAGAGGCCAGGAATCAGAAGCCAGGAATCAGAGGCCGGGAATCAGAGGTGGGGAATCAGAGGCCGGGAATCAGAGATGGGGAATCAGAGGTGGTGAATCAGAGATGGGGAATCAGAGGAAGGGACTCAGCGGCGGGGAATCAGACGCGGAGAATCAGTGGCGTGGAATCAGAGCTGGGGAATCAGAGTCGGGGAATCAGAGATGGGGAATTGGAGGCGGGGAATCAGAGATGGGGAATCAGAGACGGGGAATCAGAGGCGGGGAAACATAGGCGGGGAGTCAGATTTGGGGAATCAGAGGCGGGGAATCAGAGGCAGGGAATCGGATGTGCGGAATCAGAGATGGGGAATCAGAGGTGGGGAATCAGAGGCGGTGTATCAGAGATGGGGAATCAGAGGCGGGGAATCAGAGGCAGGAAATCAGACACGGGGAATCAGAGGCTGGGAATCAGACGCGGGGAATCAGAGGCGGGGAATCAGAGCTGGGGAATCAGAGGCAGGGAATCAGAGTTGGGCATTCAGAGGCGTGGAATCAGATATGGGGAATCAGAGGCGGGGAATCAGAGGCGGGCAAACAGAGGCGGGGAATCAGATATGGGGAATCAGAGGTGGGGAATCAGAGGTGGTGAATCTGAGATTGGGAATCACAGGCGGGGAATCAGAGGCAGGGAATCAGACGCGGGGAATCAGAGGCGGGGAATCAGATCTGGGGAATCAGAGGCGGGGAATCAGAGTTGGGGAATCAGAGGCGGGGAATCAGATATGTGGAAACAGAGGCAGGCGATCAGAGGCGGGGAATCAGATATGGGGAATCAGAGGTGGGGAATCAGAGGTTAGGAATCAGAGGCAGGGAATCAGATGCTGGGAATCAGAGGCAGGGAATCAGATGAGGGGAATGAGAGGCTGGGAATCAGAGGTGGGGATTCAGAGGCAGCGAATCAGAGTTGGGGAATCAGAGGCGGGGAATTAGATATGGGGAAACAGAGGCGGGGAATCAGAGGCGGGGAAACAGAGGCGAGGTATCAGACATGGAGAATCAGAGATGGGGAATCAGAGGCAGGGAATCAGAATTAGAAGCGGGGAATCAGAGGCCGGGAATCAGAGGCCGGGAATCAGATGCCGGGAATAAGAAGCCGGGAATCAGAGGTGGGGAATCAGAGTCCGGGAATCAGAGATGGGGAATCAGAGGCGGGGAATGAGATATGGGGAATCAGAGGCGGGGAATCAGAGGTGGGTAAACAGAGGCGGGGAATCAGATATGCGCAATCAGAGGTGGCGATTCAAAGGCGGTGACTCAGAGATGGGGAATCAGAGGCGGGGAATCAGAGGCATGGAATCAAACACGGGGAATCAGAGGCGGGGAATCAGAGCTGGGCAATCAGAGGCGGGGAATCAGAGTTGGGGAATCAGAGGCGGGGAATAAGATATGGGGAAACAGAGGCAGGGAATCAGAGGCGGGGAAACAGATGCGGGGAATCAGATATGGGGAATCAGACGTGGGGAATCAGAGTTTGGGAATCAGAGGCAGGGAATCAGAGGCGGGGAATCAGAAGCGGGGAATCAGAGGCAGGGAATCAGATGTGCGGAATCAGAGATGGGGAATCAGAGGCAGGGAATCAGAGGCGGGGAATCAGAGGCGGGGAATCAGAGGCCGGGAATCAGAGGCCGGGAATGAGAGGCCGGGAATCAGAGGCCGGTAGTCAGAGGCCGGGAATCAGAGGTGGGGAATCAGAGGCAGGGAATCAGAGATGGGGAATCTGAGTCGTGGAATCAGCGGTGGTGAATCAGACTCGGGGATTCAGAGGTTGTAAATCAGAGATGGGGAATCAGAGGCGGGGAATCAGAGGCTGGGAATCAGAGTTGGGGAATCATATATGGGGAATCAGAGGTGGGGAATAAGAGGCGGAGAATCAGAAGCAGGGAATCAGAGGCAGGGAATCAAACACGGGGAATCAGAGGCGGGGAATCAGAGTTGGGGAATCAGAGGCGGGGAATCAGATATGGGGAAACAGAGGCGGGGAATCAGAGGCGGGGTAACAGACGCAGGGAATCACATATGGGGAATCAGAGGTGGGGAATCAGAGGCAGGGAATCAGAGGCAGGGAATCAGAGGCGGGGAATCAGAGGCGGGTAATCAGAGGCAGGGAATCAGAGGCAGGGATTCAGAGGCAGGGAATCAGAGGCGGGGAATCAGAGGTGGGGAATCAGAGGTTGGGAATCAGAGGCAGGGAATCAGAGGCGGGGAATCAGAGGCATGGAATCAGATGTGCGGAATCAGAGATGGGGAATCAGAGGCAGGGAATCAGAGGCGGGGAATCAGAGGCGTGGAATCAGAGTCCGGGAATCAGAGGCCGGGAATGAGAGGCCGGGAATCAGAGGTGGGGAATCAGAGGCCGGGAATCAGAGATGCGGAATCAGATGCGGGGATTCAGAGGTTGTAAATCAGAGATGGGGAATCAGAGGCGGGGAATCAGAGGCGGGGAAACAGAGGTGGGGAATCAGATATGGGGAATCAGATATGGGGAATCAAAGGCGGTGAATCAGAGATGGGGAATCAGAGGCGGGGAATCAGAGGCGGGAAATCAGAGCTGGGGAATCCGAGGTGGGGAATCAGAGTTGGGGAATCAGAGGCGGGGAATCAGATATGGGGAAACAGAGGTGGGGAATCAGAGGCGGGGAAACAGAGGCGGGGAATCAGATATGGGGAATCAGAGGCAGGGAATCAGATGTGCGGAATCAGAGATGGGGAATCAGAGGCAGGGAATCAGAGGCGGGGAATCAGAGGCGGGGAATCAGAGTCCTGGAATCAGAGGCCGGGAATGAGAGGCCGGGAATCAGAAGCCGGTAATCAGAGGCCGGGAATCAGAGGTGGGGAATCAGATGCAGGGAATCAGAGATGGGGAATCAGAGGCGGGGAATCAGCGGTGGTGAATCAGACGCGGGGATTCAGAGGTTGTAAATCAGAGATGGGGAATCAGAGGAGGGGAATCAGAGGCGGGGAAACAGAGTTGGGGAATCATATATGGGGAATCAGAGGTGGGGAATAAGAGGCTGAGAATCAGAAGCAGGGAATCAGAGGCGGGGAATCAGAGGCCGGGAATCAGAAGCCAGGAATCAGAGGCCGGGAATCAGAGGTGGGGAATCAGAGGCCGGGAATCAGAGATGGGGAATGAGAGGTGGTGAATCAGAGATGGGGAGTCAGAGGAAGGGACTCAGAGGCGGGGAATCAGACGCGGGGAATCAGTGGCCGGGAATCAGAGCTGGGGAATCAGAGGCGGGGAATCAGACGCGGGGAATCAGTGGCCTGGAATCAGAGCTGGGGAATCAGAGGCGGGGAATCAGAGATGGGGAATCGGAGGCGGGGAATCAGAGATAGCAAATCAGAGATGGGGAATCAGAGGCGGGGAAACAGAGGCGGGGAGTCAGATTTGGGGAATCAGAGGTGGCGAATCAGAGGTGGTGTAATGAGTGATGGGGAATCAGAGGCGGGGAATCAGAGGCAGGGAATCAGACGCGGGGAATCAGAGGCTGGGTATTAGAGGCTGGGAATCAGAGCTGGGGAATCAGAGGTTGGGAATCAGAGGCCTGGAATCAGAGGCGGGCAATCAGAGGCAGGGAATCAGATGCGGGGAATCAGAGTTGGGGAATCAGAGGCGGGGAATCAGATATGGGGAAACAGAGGTGGGGAATCAGAGGCGGGGAAACAGAGGCGGGGAATCAGATATGGGGAATCAGAGGTGGGGAATCAGAGGTTGGGAATCAGATGCGGGGAATCAGAGGCGGGGAATCATAGGCAGGGAATCGGATGTGCGGAATCAGAGATGGGGAATCAGAGGCCGGGAATCATAGCTGGCGAATCAGACGCGGGGAATCAGAGGTGGGCAATCAGAGGCGGGGAATCAGATATGGGGAATCAGAGGCGGGGAATCAGAGGCGGGGAAACAGAGGCGGGGAATCAGATATGGGGAATCAGAGGTGGGGAATCAGAGGTTGTGAATCAGAGATGGGGAATCAGAGGCGGGGAATCAGAGGCAGGGAATCAGACGCGGGGAATCAGAGGCGGGGATTCAGATATGGGGAAACAGAGGCGGGGAATCAGAGGCGGGGAAACAGAGGCGGGGAATCAGATATGGGGAATCAGAGGTGGGGAATCAGAGTTTAGGAATCAGAGGCAGGGAATCAGAGGCGGGGAATCAGAGGCGGGGAATCAGAGGCAGGGAATCAGAGGCAGGGATTCAGAGGCAGGGAATCAGAGGCGGGGAATCAGAGGTGGGGAATCAGAGGTTGGGAATCAGAGGCAGGGAATCAGAGGCGGGGAATCAGAGGCATGGAATCAGATGTGCGGAATCAGAGATGGGGAATCAGAGGCAGGGAATCAGAGGCGGGGAATCAGAGGCGTGGAATCAGAGTCCGGGAATCAGAGGCCGGGAATGAGAGGCCGGGAATCAGAGGCCGGGAATCAGAGGCCGGGAATCAGAGGTGGGGAATCAGAGCCGGGAATCAGAGATGCGGAATCAGATGCGGGGATTCAGAGGTTGTAAATCAGAGGCGGGGAATCAGAGGCGGGGAAACAGAGGTGGGGAATCAGATATGGGGAATCAGATATGGGGAATCAAAGGCGGTGAATCAGAGATGGGGAATCAGAGGAGGGGAATCAGAGGCGGGGAATCAGAGCTGGGGAATCAGAGGCGGGGAATCAGAGTTGGGGAATCAGAGGCGGGGAATCAGATATGGGGAAACAGAGGTGGGGAATCAGAGGCGGGGAAACAGAGGCGGGGAATCAGATATGGGGAATCAGAGGCAGGGAATCAGATGTGCGGAATCAAAGATGGGGAATCAGAAGCAGGGAATCAGAGGCGGGGAATCAGAGGCGGGGAATCAGAGTCCGGGAATCAGAGGCCGGGAATGAGAGGCCGGGAATCAGAAGCCGGTAATCAAAGGCCGGGAATCAGAGGTGGGGAATCAGATGCAGGGAATCAGAGATGGGGAATCAGAGGCGGGGAATCAGCGGTGGTGAATCAGACGCGGGGATTCAGAGGTTGTAAATCAGAGATGGGGAATCAGAGGAGGGGAATCAGAGGCGGGGAAACAGAGTTGGGGAATCAGATATGGGGAATCAGAGGTGGGGAATAAGAGGCTGAGAATCAGAAGCAGGGAATCAGAGGCGGGGAATCAGAGGCCGGGAATCAGAAGCCAGGAATCAGAGGCCGGGAATCAGAGGTGGGGAATCAGAGGCCGGGAATCAGAGATGGGGAATGAGAGGAGGTGAATCAGAGATGGGGAGTCAGAGGAAGGGACTCAGAGGCGGGGAATCAGACGCGGGGAATCAGTGGCCGGGAATCAGAGCTGGGGAATCAGAGGCGGGGAATCAGACGCGGGGAATCAGTGGTCTGGAATCAGAGCTGGGGAATCAGAGGCGGGGAATCAGAGATGGGGAATCGGAGGCGGGGAATCAGAGATGGCAAATCAGAGATGGGGAATCAGAGGCGGGGAAACAGAGGCGGGGAGTCAGATTTGGGGAATCAGAGGTGGGGAATCAGAGGTGGTGTAATGAGTGAAGGGGAATCAGAGGCGGGGAATCGGAGGCAGGGAATCAGACGCGGGGAATCAGAGGCTGGGAATCAGAGGCTGGGAATCAGAGCTGGGGAATCAGAGGTTAGGAATCAGAGGTGGTTAATCAGAGATGGGTAATCAGAGGCGGGGAATCAGAGGCAGGGATTCAGACGTGGGGAATCAGAGGCGGCGAATCATAGCTGGCGAATCAGAGGCGGGAATCAGAGGTGGGCAATAAGAGGCGGGGAATCAGATATGGGGAATCAGAGGCAGGGAATCAGAGGCAGGGAATCAGAGGTTGGGAATCAGAGGCAGGGAATCAGAGGCAGGGATTCAGAGGCAGGGAATCAGAGGCGGGGAATCAGAGGTGGGGAATCAGAGGTTGGGAATCAGAGGCAGGGAATCAGAGGCGGGGAATCAGAGGCATGGAATCAGATGTGCGGAATCAGAGATGGGGAATCAGAGGCAGGGAATCAGAGGCGGGGAATCAGAGGCGTGGAATCAGAGTCCGGGAATCAGAGGCCGGGAATGAGTGGCCGGGAATCAGAGGCCAGGAATCAGAGGCCGGGAATCAGAGGTGGGGAATCAGAGGCCGGGAATCAGAGATGCGGAATCAGATGCGGGGATTCAGAGGTTGTAAATCAGAGATGGGGAATCAGAGGCGGGGAATCAGAGGCGGGGAAACAGAGGCGTGGAATCAGAGGCAGGGAATCAGATGCGGGGAATCAGAGGCGGGGAATCAGAGCTGGGGAATCAGAGGCGGGGAATCAGAGATGGGGAATCAGAGGCGGGGAATCAGAGTTGGGGAATCAGAGGCGGGGAATCAGATATGGGGAAACAGAGGCAGGGAATCAGAGGTGGGGAAACAGAGGCGGGGAATCAGATATGGGGAATCAGAGGTGGGGAATCAGAGGTTGGGAATCAGAGGCAGGGAATCAGAGGCGGGGAATCAGAGGCGGGGAATCAGAGGCAGGGAATCAGATGTACGGAATCAGAGATGGGGAATCAGAGGCAGGGAATCAGAGGAGGGGCATCAGAGGCGGGGAATCAGATGTGCGGAATCAGAGATGGGGAATCAGAGGCGGGGAATCAGATATGGGGAAACAGAGGCAGGGAATCAGAGGTGGGGCATCAGAGGCATGGAATCAGATGTGCGGAATCAGAGATGGGGAATCAGAGCTGGGGAATCAGAGGCGGGGCATCAGAGGCATGGAATCAGATGTGCGGAATCAGAGATGGGGATTCAGAGCTGGGGAATCAGAGGCGGGGAATCAGAGATGGGGAATCAGAGGCGGGGAATCAGAGTTGGGGAATCAGAGGCGGGGAATCAGATATGGGGAAACAGAGGCAGGGAATCAGAGGTGGGGAAACAGAGGCGGGGAATCAGATATGGGGAATCAGAGGTGGGGAATCAGAGGTTGGGAATCAGAGGCAGGGAATCAGAGGCGGGGAATCAGAGGCGGGGAATCAGAGGCAGGGAATCAGATGTACGGAATCAGAGATGGGGAATCAGAGGCAGGGAATCAGAGGAGGGGCATCAGAGGCATGGAATCAGATGTGCGGAATCAGAGATGGGGAATCAGAGGCAGGGAATCAGAGGCGGGGAATCAGAGGCGTGGAATCAGAGTCCGGGAATCAGAGGCCGGGAATGAGAGGCCGGGAATCAGAGGTGGGGAATCAGAGGCCGGGAATCAGAGATGCGGAATCAGATGCGGGGATTCAGAGGTTGTAAATCAGACATGGGGAATCAGAGGCGGGGAATCAGAGGCGGGGAAACAGAGGTGGGGAATCAGATATGGGGTATCAGATATGGGGAATCAAAGGCGGTGAATCAGAGATGGGGAATCAGAGGCGGGGAATCAGAGGCGGGAAATCAGAGCTGGGGAATCCGAGGTGGGGAATCAGAGTTGGGGAATCAGAGGCGGGGAATCAGATATGGGGAAACAGAGGTGGGGAATCAGAGGCGGGGAAACAGAGGCGGGGAATCAGATATGGGGAATCAGAGGCAGGGAATCAGATGTGCGGAATCAGAGATGGGGAATCAGAGGCAGGGAATCAGAGGCGGGGAATCAGAGGCGGGGAATCAGAGTCCTGGAATCAGAGGCCGGGAATGAGAGGCCGGGAATCAGAAGCCGGTAATCAGAGGCCGGGAATCAGAGGTGGGGAATCAGATGCAGGGAATCAGAGATGGGGAATCAGAGGCGGGGAATCAGCGGTGGTGAATCAGACGCGGGGATTCAGAGGTTGTAAATCAGAGATGGGGAATCAGAGGAGGGGAATCAGAGGCGGGGAAACAGAGTTGGGGAATCATATATGGGGAATCAGAGGTGGGGAATAAGAGGCTGAGAATCAGAAGCAGGGAATCAGAGGCGGGGAATCAGAGGCCGGGAATCAGAAGCCAGGAATCAGAGGCCGGGAATCAGAGGTGGGGAATCAGAGGCCGGGAATCAGAGATGGGGAATGAGAGGTGGTGAATCAGAGATGGGGAGTCAGAGGAAGGGACTCAGAGGCGGGGAATCAGACGCGGGGAATCAGTGGCCGGGAATCAGAGCTGGGGAATCAGAGGCGGGGAATCAGACGCGGGGAATCAGTGGCCTGGAATCAGAGCTGGGGAATCAGAGGCGGGGAATCAGAGATGGGGAATCGGAGGCGGGGAATCAGAGATAGCAAATCAGAGATGGGGAATCAGAGGCGGGGAAACAGAGGCGGGGAGTCAGATTTGGGGAATCAGAGGTGGCGAATCAGAGGTGGTGTAATGAGTGATGGGGAATCAGAGGCGGGGAATCAGAGGCAGGGAATCAGACGCGGGGAATCAGAGGCTGGGTATTAGAGGCTGGGAATCAGAGCTGGGGAATCAGAGGTTGGGAATCAGAGGCCTGGAATCAGAGGCGGGCAATCAGAGGCAGGGAATCAGATGCGGGGAATCAGAGTTGGGGAATCAGAGGCGGGGAATCAGATATGGGGAAACAGAGGTGGGGAATCAGAGGCGGGGAAACAGAGGCGGGGAATCAGATATGGGGAATCAGAGGTGGGGAATCAGAGGTTGGGAATCAGATGCGGGGAATCAGAGGCGGGGAATCATAGGCAGGGAATCGGATGTGCGGAATCAGAGATGGGGAATCAGAGGCCGGGAATCATAGCTGGCGAATCAGACGCGGGGAATCAGAGGTGGGCAATCAGAGGCGGGGAATCAGATATGGGGAATCAGAGGCGGGGAATCAGAGGCGGGGAAACAGAGGCGGGGAATCAGATATGGGGAATCAGAGGTGGGGAATCAGAGGTTGTGAATCAGAGATGGGGAATCAGAGGCGGGGAATCAGAGGCAGGGAATCAGACGCGGGGAATCAGAGGCGGGGATTCAGATATGGGGAAACAGAGGCGGGGAATCAGAGGCGGGGAAACAGAGGCGGGGAATCAGATATGGGGAATCAGAGGTGGGGAATCAGAGTTTAGGAATCAGAGGCAGGGAATCAGAGGCGGGGAATCAGAGGCGGGGAATCAGAGGCAGGGAATCAGAGGCAGGGATTCAGAGGCAGGGAATCAGAGGCGGGGAATCAGAGGTGGGGAATCAGAGGTTGGGAATCAGAGGCAGGGAATCAGAGGCGGGGAATCAGAGGCATGGAATCAGATGTGCGGAATCAGAGATGGGGAATCAGAGGCAGGGAATCAGAGGCGGGGAATCAGAGGCGTGGAATCAGAGTCCGGGAATCAGAGGCCGGGAATGAGAGGCCGGGAATCAGAGGCCGGGAATCAGAGGCCGGGAATCAGAGGTGGGGAATCAGAGCCGGGAATCAGAGATGCGGAATCAGATGCGGGGATTCAGAGGTTGTAAATCAGAGGCGGGGAATCAGAGGCGGGGAAACAGAGGTGGGGAATCAGATATGGGGAATCAGATATGGGGAATCAAAGGCGGTGAATCAGAGATGGGGAATCAGAGGAGGGGAATCAGAGGCGGGGAATCAGAGCTGGGGAATCAGAGGCGGGGAATCAGAGTTGGGGAATCAGAGGCGGGGAATCAGATATGGGGAAACAGAGGTGGGGAATCAGAGGCGGGGAAACAGAGGCGGGGAATCAGATATGGGGAATCAGAGGCAGGGAATCAGATGTGCGGAATCAAAGATGGGGAATCAGAAGCAGGGAATCAGAGGCGGGGAATCAGAGGCGGGGAATCAGAGTCCGGGAATCAGAGGCCGGGAATGAGAGGCCGGGAATCAGAAGCCGGTAATCAAAGGCCGGGAATCAGAGGTGGGGAATCAGATGCAGGGAATCAGAGATGGGGAATCAGAGGCGGGGAATCAGCGGTGGTGAATAAGACGCGGGGATTCAGAGGTTGTAAATCAGAGATGGGGAATCAGAGGAGGGGAATCAGAGGCGGGGAAACAGAGTTGGGGAATCAGATATGGGGAATCAGAGGTGGGGAATAAGAGGCTGAGAATCAGAAGCAGGGAATCAGAGGCGGGGAATCAGAGGCCGGGAATCAGAAGCCAGGAATCAGAGGCCGGGAATCAGAGGTGGGGAATCAGAGGCCGGGAATCAGAGATGGGGAATGAGAGGAGGTGAATCAGAGATGGGGAGTCAGAGGAAGGGACTCAGAGGCGGGGAATCAGACGCGGGGAATCAGTGGCCGGGAATCAGAGCTGGGGAATCAGAGGCGGGGAATCAGACGCGGGGAATCAGTGGTCTGGAATCAGAGCTGGGGAATCAGAGGCGGGGAATCAGAGATGGGGAATCGGAGGCGGGGAATCAGAGATGGCAAATCAGAGATGGGGAATCAGAGGCGGGGAAACAGAGGCGGGGAGTCAGATTTGGGGAATCAGAGGTGGGGAATCAGAGGTGGTGTAATGAGTGATGGGGAATCAGAGGCGGGGAATCGGAGGCAGGGAATCAGACGCGGGGAATCAGAGGCTGGGAATCAGAGGCTGGGAATCAGAGCTGGGGAATCAGAGGTTAGGAATCAGAGGTGGTTAATCAGAGATGGGTAATCAGAGGCGGGGAATCAGAGGCAGGGATTCAGACGTGGGGAATCAGAGGCGGCGAATCATAGCTGGCGAATCAGAGGCGGGAATCAGAGGTGGGCAATAAGAGGCGGGGAATCAGATATGGGGAATCAGAGGCAGGGAATCAGAGGCAGGGAATCAGAGGTTGGGAATCAGAGGCAGGGAATCAGAGGCAGGGATTCAGAGGCAGGGAATCAGAGGCGGGGAATCAGAGGTGGGGAATCAGAGGTTGGGAATCAGAGGCAGGGAATCAGAGGCGGGGAATCAGAGGCATGGAATCAGATGTGCGGAATCAGAGATGGGGAATCAGAGGCAGGGAATCAGAGGCGGGGAATCAGAGGCGTGGAATCAGAGTCCGGGAATCAGAGGCCGGGAATGAGTGGCCGGGAATCAGAGGCCAGGAATCAGAGGCCGGGAATCAGAGGTGGGGAATCAGAGGCCGGGAATCAGAGATGCGGAATCAGATGCGGGGATTCAGAGGTTGTAAATCAGAGATGGGGAATCAGAGGCGGGGAATCAGAGGCGGGGAAACAGAGGTGGGGAATCAGATATGGGGAATCAGATATAGGGAATCAAAGGCGGTGAATCAGAGATGGGGAATCAGAGGCGGGGAATCAGAGGCGGGGAATCAGAGCTGGGGAATCAGAGGCGGGGAATCAGAGTTGGGGAATCAGAGGCGGGGAATCAGATATGGGGAAACAGAGGTGGGGAATCAGAGGCGGGGAAACAGAGGCGGGGAATCAGATATGGGGAATCAGAGGTGGGGAATCAGAGGTTGGGAATCAGAGGCAGGGAATCAGAGGCGGGGAAACAGAGGCGGGGAATCAGATATGGGGTATCAGATGTGGCGAATCAAAGGCGGTGAATCAGAGATGGGGAATCAGAGGCGGGGAATCAGAGGCATGGAATCAAACACGGGGAATCAGAGGCGGGGAATCAGAGCTGGGGAATCAGAGGCGGGGAATCAGAGTTGGGGATTCAGAGGCGGGGAATCAGATATGGGGAAACAGAGGCAGGGAATCAGAGGCGGGGAAACAGAGGCGGGGAATCAGATATGGGGAATCAGAGGTGGGGAATCAGAGTTTGGGAATCAGAGGCAGGGAATCAGAGGCGGGGAATCAGAGGTGGGGAATCAGAGGCAGGGAATCAGATGTGCGGAATCAGAGATGGGGAATCAGAGGCAGGGAATCAGAGGCGGGGAATCAGAGGCGGGGAATCAGAGGCCGGGAATCAGAGGCCGGGAATGAGAGGCAGGGAATCAGAGGCCGGTAGTCAGAGGCCGGGAATCAGAGGTGGGGAATCAGAGGCAGGGAATCAGAGCTGGGGAATCAGAGGCGGGGAATCAGAGCTGGGGAATCACAGGCGGGGAATCAGAGTTGGGGAATCAGAGGCGGGGAATCAGATATGGGGAAACAGGGGCGGGAATCAGAGGCGGTGAAACAGAGGCGGGGAATCAGATGTGGGGAATCAGAGGTGGGGAATCAGAGGCCTGGAATCAGAGGCGTGGAATCAGAGGCAGGGAATCAGATGCGGGGAATCAGAGGCGGGGAATCAGAGCTGGGGAATCAGAGGCGGGGAATCAGAGATGGGGAATCAGAGGTTGGGAATCAGATGCGGGGAATCAGAGGCGGGGAATCAGAGGTGGTGAATCAGAGGTTGGGAATCAGATGCGGGGAATCAGAGGCGGGGAATCATAGGCAGGGAATCGGATGTGCGGAATCAGAGATGGGGAATCAGAGGCCGGGAATCATAGCTGGCGAATCAGACGCGGGGAATCAGAGGTGGGCAATCAGAGGCGGGGAATCAGATATGGGGAATCAGAGGCGGGGAATCAGAGGCGGGGAAACAGAGGCGGGGAATCAGATATGGGGAATCAGAGGTGGGGAATCAGAGGTTGTGAATCAGAGATGGGGAATCAGAGGCGGGGAATCAGAGGCAGGGAATCAGACGCGGGGAATCAGAGGCGGGGATTCAGATATGGGGAAACAGAGGCGGGGAATCAGAGGCGGGGAAACAGAGGCGGGGAATCAGATATGGGGAATCAGAGGTGGGGAATCAGAGTTTAGGAATCAGAGGCAGGGAATCAGAGGCGGGGAATCAGAGGCGGGGAATCAGAGGCAGGGAATCAGAGGCAGGGATTCAGAGGCAGGGAATCAGAGGCGGGGAATCAGAGGTGGGGAATCAGAGGTTGGGAATCAGAGGCAGGGAATCAGAGGCGGGGAATCAGAGGCATGGAATCAGATGTGCGGAATCAGAGATGGGGAATCAGAGGCAGGGAATCAGAGGCGGGGAATCAGAGGCGTGGAATCAGAGTCCGGGAATCAGAGGCCGGGAATGAGAGGCCGGGAATCAGAGGCCGGGAATCAGAGGCCGGGAATCAGAGGTGGGGAATCAGAGCCGGGAATCAGAGATGCGGAATCAGATGCGGGGATTCAGAGGTTGTAAATCAGAGGCGGGGAATCAGAGGCGGGGAAACAGAGGTGGGGAATCAGATATGGGGAATCAGATATGGGGAATCAAAGGCGGTGAATCAGAGATGGGGAATCAGAGGAGGGGAATCAGAGGCGGGGAATCAGAGCTGGGGAATCAGAGGCGGGGAATCAGAGTTGGGGAATCAGAGGCGGGGAATCAGATATGGGGAAACAGAGGTGGGGAATCAGAGGCGGGGAAACAGAGGCGGGGAATCAGATATGGGGAATCAGAGGCAGGGAATCAGATGTGCGGAATCAAAGATGGGGAATCAGAAGCAGGGAATCAGAGGCGGGGAATCAGAGGCGGGGAATCAGAGTCCGGGAATCAGAGGCCGGGAATGAGAGGCCGGGAATCAGAAGCCGGTAATCAAAGGCCGGGAATCAGAGGTGGGGAATCAGATGCAGGGAATCAGAGATGGGGAATCAGAGGCGGGGAATCAGCGGTGGTGAATCAGACGCGGGGATTCAGAGGTTGTAAATCAGAGATGGGGAATCAGAGGAGGGGAATCAGAGGCGGGGAAACAGAGTTGGGGAATCAGATATGGGGAATCAGAGGTGGGGAATAAGAGGCTGAGAATCAGAAGCAGGGAATCAGAGGCGGGGAATCAGAGGCCGGGAATCAGAAGCCAGGAATCAGAGGCCGGGAATCAGAGGTGGGGAATCAGAGGCCGGGAATCAGAGATGGGGAATGAGAGGAGGTGAATCAGAGATGGGGAGTCAGAGGAAGGGACTCAGAGGCGGGGAATCAGACGCGGGGAATCAGTGGCCGGGAATCAGAGCTGGGGAATCAGATGCGGGGAATCAGACGCGGGGAATCAGTGGTCTGGAATCAGAGCTGGGGAATCAGAGGCGGGGAATCAGAGATGGGGAATCGGAGGCGGGGAATCAGAGATGGCAAATCAGAGATGGGGAATCAGAGGCGGGGAAACAGAGGCGGGGAGTCAGATTTGGGGAATCAGAGGTGGGGAATCAGAGGTGGTGTAATGAGTGATGGGGAATCAGAGGCGGGGAATCGGAGGCAGGGAATCAGACGCGGGGAATCAGAGGCTGGGAATCAGAGGCTGGGAATCAGAGCTGGGGAATCAGAGGTTAGGAATCAGAGGTGGTTAATCAGAGATGGGTAATCAGAGGCGGGGAATCAGAGGCAGGGATTCAGACGTGGGGAATCAGAGGCGGCGAATCATAGCTGGCGAATCAGAGGCGGGAATCAGAGGTGGGCAATAAGAGGCGGGGAATCAGATATGGGGAATCAGAGGCAGGGAATCAGAGGCAGGGAATCAGAGGTTGGGAATCAGAGGCAGGGAATCAGAGGCAGGGATTCAGAGGCAGGGAATCAGAGGCGGGGAATCAGAGGTGGGGAATCAGAGGTTGGGAATCAGAGGCAGGGAATCAGAGGCGGGGAATCAGAGGCATGGAATCAGATGTGCGGAATCAGAGATGGGGAATCAGAGGCAGGGAATCAGAGGCGGGGAATCAGAGGCGTGGAATCAGAGTCCGGGAATCAGAGGCCGGGAATGAGTGGCCGGGAATCAGAGGCCAGGAATCAGAGGCCGGGAATCAGAGGTGGGGAATCAGAGGCCGGGAATCAGAGATGCGGAATCAGATGCGGGGATTCAGAGGTTGTAAATCAGAGATGGGGAATCAGAGGCGGGGAATCAGAGGCGGGGAAACAGAGGCGTGGAATCAGAGGCAGGGAATCAGATGCGGGGAATCAGAGGCGGGGAATCAGAGCTGGGGAATCAGAGGCGGGGAATCAGAGATGGGGAATCAGAGGCGGGGAATCAGAGTTGGGGAATCAGAGGCGGGGAATCAGATATGGGGAAACAGAGGCAGGGAATCAGAGGTGGGGAAACAGAGGCGGGGAATCAGATATGGGGAATCAGAGGTGGGGAATCAGAGGTTGGGAATCAGAGGCAGGGAATCAGAGGCGGGGAATCAGAGGCGGGGAATCAGAGGCAGGGAATCAGATGTACGGAATCAGAGATGGGGAATCAGAGGCAGGGAATCAGAGGAGGGGCATCAGAGGCGGGGAATCAGATGTGCGGAATCAGAGATGGGGAATCAGAGGCGGGGAATCAGATATGGGGAAACAGAGGCAGGGAATCAGAGGTGGGGCATCAGAGGCATGGAATCAGATGTGCGGAATCAGAGATGGGGAATCAGAGCTGGGGAATCAGAGGCGGGGCATCAGAGGCATGGAATCAGATGTGCGGAATCAGAGATGGGGATTCAGAGCTGGGGAATCAGAGGCGGGGAATCAGAGATGGGGAATCAGAGGCGGGGAATCAGAGTTGGGGAATCAGAGGCGGGGAATCAGATATGGGGAAACAGAGGCAGGGAATCAGAGGTGGGGAAACAGAGGCGGGGAATCAGATATGGGGAATCAGAGGTGGGGAATCAGAGGTTGGGAATCAGAGGCAGGGAATCAGAGGCGGGGAATCAGAGGCGGGGAATCAGAGGCAGGGAATCAGATGTAAGGAATCAGAGATGGGGAATCAGAGGCAGGGAATCAGAGGAGGGGCATCAGAGGCATGGAATCAGATGTGCGGAATCAGAGATGGGGAATCAGAGGCAGGGAATCAGAGGCGGGGAATCAGAGGCGTGGAATCAGAGTCCGGGAATCAGAGGCCGGGAATGAGAGGCCGGGAATCAGAGGTGGGGAATCAGAGGCCGGGAATCAGAGATGCGGAATCAGATGCGGGGATTCAGAGGTTGTAAATCAGAGATGGGGAATCAGAGGCGGGGAATCAGAGGCGGGGAAACAGAGGTGGGGAATCAGATATGGGGAATCAGATATGGGGAATCAAAGGCGGTGAATCAGAGATGGGGAATCAGAGGCGGGGAATCAGAGGCGGGAAATCAGAGCTGGGGAATCCGAGGTGGGGAATCAGAGTTGGGGAATCAGAGGCGGGGAATCAGATATGGGGAAACAGAGGTGGGGAATCAGAGGCGGGGAAACAGAGGCGGGGAATCAGATATGGGGAATCAGAGGCAGGGAATCAGATGTGCGGAATCAGAGATGGGGAATCAGAGGCAGGGAATCAGAGGCGGGGAATCAGAGGCGGGGAATCAGAGTCCTGGAATCAGAGGCCGGGAATGAGAGGCCGGGAATCAGAAGCCGGTAATCAGAGGCCGGGAATCAGAGGTGGGGAATCAGATGCAGGGAATCAGAGATGGGGAATCAGAGGCGGGGAATCAGCGGTGGTGAATCAGACGCGGGGATTCAGAGGTTGTAAATCAGAGATGGGGAATCAGAGGAGGGGAATCAGAGGCGGGGAAACAGAGTTGGGGAATCATATATGGGGAATCAGAGGTGGGGAATAAGAGGCTGAGAATCAGAAGCAGGGAATCAGAGGCGGGGAATCAGAGGCCGGGAATCAGAAGCCAGGAATCAGAGGCCGGGAATCAGAGGTGGGGAATCAGAGGCCGGGAATCAGAGATGGGGAATGAGAGGTGGTGAATCAGAGATGGGGAGTCAGAGGAAGGGACTCAGAGGCGGGGAATCAGACGCGGGGAATCAGTGGCCGGGAATCAGAGCTGGGGAATCAGAGGCGGGGAATCAGACGCGGGGAATCAGTGGCCTGGAATAAGAGCTGGGGAATCAGAGGCGGGGAATCAGAGATGGGGAATCGGAGGCGGGGAATCAGAGATAGCAAATCAGAGATGGGGAATCAGAGGCGGGGAAACAGAGGCGGGGAGTCAGATTTGGGGAATCAGAGGTGGCGAATCAGAGGTGGTGTAATGAGTGATGGGGAATCAGAGGCGGGGAATCAGAGGCAGGGAATCAGACGCGGGGAATCAGAGGCTGGGTATTAGAGGCTGGGAATCAGAGCTGGGGAATCAGAGGTTGGGAATCAGAGGCCTGGAATCAGAGGCGGGCAATCAGAGGCAGGGAATCAGATGCGGGGAATCAGAGTTGGGGAATCAGAGGCGGGGAATCAGATATGGGGAAACAGAGGTGGGGAATCAGAGGCGGGGAAACAGAGGCGGAGAATCAGATATGGGGAATCAGAGGTGGGGAATCAGAGGTTGGGAATCAGATGCGGGGAATCAGAGGCGGGGAATCATAGGCAGGGAATCGGATGTGCGGAATCAGAGATGGGGAATCAGAGGCCGGGAATCATAGCTGGCGAATCAGACGCGGGGAATCAGAGGTGGGCAATCAGAGGCGGGGAATCAGATATGGGGAATCAGAGGCGGGGAATCAGAGGCGGGGAAACAGAGGCGGGGAATCAGATATGGGGAATCAGAGGTGGGGAATCAGAGGTTGTGAATCAGAGATGGGGAATCAGAGGCGGGGAATCAGAGGCAGGGAATCAGACGCGGGGAATCAGAGGCGGGGATTCAGATATGGGGAAACAGAGGCGGGGAATCAGAGGCGGGGAAACAGAGGCGGGGAATCAGATATGGGGAATCAGAGGTGGGGAATCAGAGTTTAGGAATCAGAGGCAGGGAATCAGAGGCGGGGAATCAGAGGCGGGGAATCAGAGGCAGGGAATCAGAGGCAGGGATTCAGAGGCAGGGAATCAGAGGCGGGGAATCAGAGGTGGGGAATCAGAGGTTGGGAATCAGAGGCAGGGAATCAGAGGCGGGGAATCAGAGGCATGGAATCAGATGTGCGGAATCAGAGATGGGGAATCAGAGGCAGGGAATCAGAGGCGGGGAATCAGAGGCGTGGAATCAGAGTCCGGGAATCAGAGGCCGGGAATGAGAGGCCGGGAATCAGAGGCCGGGAATCAGAGGCCGGGAATCAGAGGTGGGGAATCAGAGCCGGGAATCAGAGATGCGGAATCAGATGCGGGGATTCAGAGGTTGTAAATCAGAGGCGGGGAATCAGAGGCGGGGAAACAGAGGTGGGGAATCAGATATGGGGAATCAGATATGGGGAATCAAAGGCGGTGAATCAGAGATGGGGAATCAGAGGAGGGGAATCAGAGGCGGGGAATCAGAGCTGGGGAATCAGAGGCGGGGAATCAGAGTTGGGGAATCAGAGGCGGGGAATCAGATATGGGGAAACAGAGGTGGGGAATCAGAGGCGGGGAAACAGAGGCGGGGAATCAGATATGGGGAATCAGAGGCAGGCAATCAGATGTGCGGAATCAAAGATGGGGAATCAGAAGCAGGGAATCAGAGGCGGGGAATCAGAGGCGGGGAATCAGAGTCCGGGAATCAGAGGCCGGGAATGAGAGGCCGGGAATCAGAAGCCGGTAATCAAAGGCCGGGAATCAGAGGTGGGGAATCAGATGCAGGGAATCAGAGATGGGGAATCAGAGGCGGGGAATCAGCGGTGGTGAATCAGACGCGGGGATTCAGAGGTTGTAAATCAGAGATGGGGAATCAGAGGAGGGGAATCAGAGGCGGGGAAACAGAGTTGGGGAATCAGATATGGGGAATCAGAGGTGGGGAATAAGAGGCTGAGAATCAGAAGCAGGGAATCAGAGGCGGGGAATCAGAGGCCGGGAATCAGAAGCCAGGAATCAGAGGCCGGGAATCAGAGGTGGGGAATCAGAGGCCGGGAATCAGAGATGGGGAATGAGAGGAGGTGAATCAGTGATGGGGAGTCAGAGGAAGGGACTCAGAGGCGGGGAATCAGACGCGGGGAATCAGTGGCCGGGAATCAGAGCTGGGGAATCAGAGGCGGGGAATCAGACGCGGGGAATCAGTGGTCTGGAATCAGAGCTGGGGAATCAGAGGCGGGGAATCAGAGATGGGGAATCGGAGGCGGGGAATCAGAGATGGCAAATCAGAGATGGGGAATCAGAGGCGGGGAAACAGAGGCGGGGAGTCAGATTTGGGGAATCAGAGGTGGGGAATCAGAGGTGGTGTAATGAGTGATGGGGAATCAGAGGCGGGGAATCGGAGGCAGGGAATCAGACGCGGGGAATCAGAGGCTGGGAATCAGAGGCTGGGAATCAGAGCTGGGGAATCAGAGGTTAGGAATCAGAGGTGGTTAATCAGAGATGGGTAATCAGAGGCGGGGAATCAGAGGCAGGGATTCAGACGTGGGGAATCAGAGGCGGCGAATCATAGCTGGCGAATCAGAGGCGGGAATCAGAGGTGGGCAATAAGAGGCGGGGAATCAGATATGGGGAATCAGAGGCAGGGAATCAGAGGCAGGGAATCAGAGGTTGGGAATCAGAGGCAGGGAATCAGAGGCAGGGATTCAGAGGCAGGGAATCAGAGGCGGGGAATCAGAGGTGGGGAATCAGAGGTTGGGAATCAGAGGCAGGGAATCAGAGGCGGGGAATCAGAGGCATGGAATCAGATGTGCGGAATCAGAGATGGGGAATCAGAGGCAGGGAATCAGAGGCGGGGAATCAGAGGCGTGGAATCAGAGTCCGGGAATCAGAGGCCGGGAATGAGTGGCCGGGAATCAGAGGCCAGGAATCAGAGGCCGGGAATCAGAGGTGGGGAATCAGAGGCCGGGAATCAGAGATGCGGAATCAGATGCGGGGATTCAGAGGTTGTAAATCAGAGATGGGGAATCAGAGGCGGGGAATCAGAGGCGGGGAAACAGAGGTGGGGAATCAGATATGGGGAATCAGATATAGGGAATCAAAGGTGGTGAATCAGAGATGGGGAATCAGAGGCGGGGAATCAGAGGTGGGGAATCAGAGCTGGGGAATCAGAGGCGGGGAATCAGAGTTGGGGAATCAGAGGCGGGGAATCAGATATGGGGAAACAGAGGTGGGGAATCAGAGGCGGGGAAACAGAGGCGGGGAATCAGATATGGGGAATCAGAGGTGGGGAATCAGAGGTTGGGAATCAGAGGCAGGGAATCAGAGGCGGGGAAACAGAGGCGGGGAATCAGATATGGGGTATCAGATGTGGCGAATCAAAGGCGGTGAATCAGAGATGGGGAATCAGAGGCGGGGAATCAGAGGCATGGAATCAAACACGGGGAATCAGAGGCGGGGAATCAGAGCTGGGGAATCAGAGGCGGGGAATCAGAGTTGGGGATTCAGAGGCGGGGAATCAGATATGGGGAAACAGAGGCAGGGAATCAGAGGCGGGGAAACAGAGGCGGGGAATCAGATATGGGGAATCAGAGGTGGGGAATCAGAGTTTGGGAATCAGAGGCAGGGAATCAGAGGCGGGGAATCAGAGGTGGGGAATCAGAGGCAGGGAATCAGATGTGCGGAATCAGAGATGGGGAATCAGAGGCAGGGAATCAGAGGCGGGGAATCAGAGGCGGGGAATCAGAGGCCGGGAATCAGAGGCCGGGAATGAGAGGCAGGGAATCAGAGGCCGGTAGTCAGAGGCCGGGAATCAGAGGTGGGGAATCAGAGGCAGGGAATCAGAGCTGGGGAATCAGAGGCGGGGAATCAGAGCTGGGGAATCACAGGCGGGGAATCAGAGTTGGGGAATCAGAGGCGGGGAATCAGATATGGGGAAACAGGGGCGGGAATCAGAGGCGGTGAAACAGAGGCGGGGAATCAGATGTGGGGAATCAGAGGTGGGGAATCAGAGGCCTGGAATCAGAGGCGTGGAATCAGAGGCAGGGAATCAGATGCGGGGAATCAGAGGTGGGGAATCAGAGCTGGGGAATCAGAGGCGGGGAATCAGAGATGGGGAATCAGAGGCGGGGAATCAGAGTTGGGGAATCAGAGGCGGGGAATCAGATATGGGGAAACAGAGGCAGGGAATCAGAGGTGGGGAAACAGAGGCGGGGAATCAGATATGGGGAATCAGAGGTGGGGAATCAGAGGTTGGGAATCAGAGGCAGGGAATCAGAGGCGGGGAATCAGAGGCGGGGAATCAGAGGCAGGGAATCAGATGTACGGAATCAGAGATGGTGAATCAGAGGCAGGGAATCAGAGGAGGGGCATCAGAGGCGGGGAATCAGAGGCCGGGAATCAGAGGCCGGGAATGAGAGGCCGGGAATCAGAGGCCGGTAGTCAGAGGCCGGGAATCAGAGGTGGGGAATCAGAGGCAGGGAATCAGAGATGGGGAATCAGAGGCGGGGAATCAGCGGTGGTGAATCAGACGCGGGGATTCAGAGGTTGTAAATCAGAGATGGGGAATCAGAGGCGGGGAATCAGAGGCGGGGAAACAGAGTTGGGGAATCATATATGGGGAATCAGAGGTGGGGAATAAGAGGCGGAGAATCAGAAGCAGGGAATCAGAGGCGGGGAATCAGAGGCCAGGAATCAGAAACCAGGAATCAGAGGCTGGGAATCAGAGGTGGGGAATCAGAGGCCGGGAATCAGAGATGGGGAATCAGAGGTGGTGAATCAGAGATGGGGAATCAGAGGAAGGGACTCAGCGGCGGGGAATCAGACGCGGAGAATCAGTGGCGGGGAATCAGAGCTGGGGAATCAGAGTCGGGGAATCAGAGATGGGGAATTGGAGGCGGGGAATCAGAGATGGGGAATCAGAGACGGGGAATCAGAGGCGGGGAAACATAGGCGGGGAGTCAGATTTGGGGAATCAGAGGCGGGGAATCAGAGGCAGGGAATCGGATGTGCGGAATCGGAGATGGGGAATCAGAGGTGGGGAATCAGAGGCGGTGTATCAGAGATGGGGAATCAGAGGCGGGGAATCAGAGGCAGGAAATCAGACACGGGGAATCAGAGGCTGGGAATCAGACGCGGGGAATCAGAGGCGGGGAATCAGAGCTGGGGAATCAGAGGCAGGGAATCAGAGTTGGGCATTCAGAGGCGTGGAATCAGATATGGGGAAACAGAGGCGGGGAATCAGAGGCGGGCAAACAGAGGCGGGGAATCAGATATGGGGAATCAGAGGTGGGGAATCAGAGGTGGTGAATCTGAGATTGGGAATCACAGGCGGGGAATCAGAGGCAGGGAATCAGACGCGGGGAATCAGAGGCGGGGAATCAGATCTGGGGAATCAGAGGCGGGGAATCAGAGTTGGGGAATCAGAGGCGGGGAATCAGATATGTGGAAACAGAGGCAGGCGATCAGAGGCGGGGAATCAGATATGGGGAATCAGAGGTGGGGAATCAGAGGTTAGGAATCAGAGGCAGGGAATCAGATGCTGGGAATCAGAGGCAGGGAATCAGATGAGGGGAATGAGAGGCGGGGAATCAGAGGTGGGGATTCAGAGGCAGCGAATCAGAGTTGGGGAATCAGAGGCGGGGAATTAGATATGGGGAAACAGAGGCGGGGAATCAGAGGCGGGGAAACAGAGGCGAGGTATCAGACATGGAGAATCAGAGATGGGGAATCAGAGGCAGGGAATCAGAATTAGAAGCGGGGAATCAGAGGCCGGGAATCAGAGGCCGGGAATCAGATGCCGGGAATAAGAAGCCGGGAATCAGAGGTGGGGAATCAGAGTCCGGGAATCAGAGATGGGGAATCAGAGGCGGGGAATGAGATATGGGGAATCAGAGGCGGGGAATCAGAGGTGGGTAAACAGAGGCGGGGAATCAGATATGCGCAATCAGAGGTGGCGATTCAAAGGCGGTGAATCAGAGATGGGGAATCAGAGGCGGGGAATCAGAGGCATGGAATCAAACACGGGGAATCAGAGGCGGGGAATCAGAGCTGGGCAATCAGAGGCGGGGAATCAGAGTTGGGGAATCAGAGGCGGGGAATAAGATATGGGGAAACAGAGGCAGGGAATCAGAGGCGGGGAAACAGATGCGGGGAATCAGATATGGGGAATCAGACGTGGGGAATCAGAGTTTGGGAATCAGAGGCAGGGAATCAGAGGCGGGGAATCAGAAGCGGGGAATCAGAGGCAGGGAATCAGATGTGCGGAATCAGAGATGGGGAATCAGAGGCAGGGAATCAGAGGCGGGGAATCAGAGGCGGGGAATCAGAGGCCGGGAATCAGAGGCCGGGAATGAGAGGCCGGGAATCAGAGGCCGGTAGTCAGAGGCCGGGAATCAGAGGTGGGGAATCAGAGGCAGGGAATCAGAGATGGGGAATCTGAGTCGTGGAATCAGCGGTGGTGAATCAGACGCGGGGATTCAGAGGTTGTAAATCAGAGATGGGGAATCAGAGGCGGGGAATCAGAGGCGGGGAATCAGAGTTGGGGAATCATATATGGGGAATCAGAGGTGGGGAATAAGAGGCGGAGAATCAGAAGCAGGGAATCAGAGGCGGGGAATCAGAGGCCAGGAATCAGAAGCCAGGAATCAGAGGCCGGGAATCAGAGGTGGGGAATCACAGATGGGGAATCAGAGGAAGGGACTTAGAGGCGGGGAATCAGATGCGGTGAATCAGTGGTGGGGAATCAGAGCTGGGGAATCAGAGTCGGGGAATCAGAGATGGGGAATTTGAGGCGGGGAATCAGAGATGGGGAATCAGAGACGGGGAATCAGAGGTGGGGAAACATAGGCGGGGAGTCAGATTTGGGGAATCTGAGGTGGGGAATCAGATGCGGGGAATCAGAGGCAGGGAATCAGACGCGGGGAATCAGAGGTGGGGAATCAGAGCTGGGGAATCAGAGGCGGGGAATCAGAGTTGGGGAATAAGGGGCGGGGAATCAGATATGGGGAATCAGAAGAGGGGAATCAGAGGTGGGGAAACAGAGGCGGGGAATCAGATATGGGTAATCAGAAGTGGGGAATCAGGGGCGTGGAATCAGAGGCAGGGAATTAGATGTGGTGAATCAGAGATGGGGAATCAGAGGCAGGGAATCAGAATTACAAGCGGGGTATCAGAGGCCGTGAATCAGAGGCAGGGAATCAGAGGCAAGGATCAAACACGGGGAATCAGAGGCTGGGAATCAGAGCTGGGGAATCAGAGGCGGGGAATCAGAACTGGGGAATCACAGGCGGGGTATCTGAGTTGGGGAATCAGAGGCGGGGTATCAGATATGGGGAAACAGAGGCGGGGAATCAGAGGCGGTGAAACAGAGGCGGGGAATCAGATATGGGGAATCAGAGGCAGGGAATCAGAGGCAGGGAATCAGAGGTTGGGAATCAGAGGCAGGGAATCAGAGGCAGGGATTCAGAGGCAGGGAATCAGAGGCGGGGAATCAGAGGTGGGGAATCAGAGTTTGGGAATCAGAGGCAGGGAATCAGAGGCGGGGAATCAGAGGCATGGAATCAGATGTGCGGAATCAGAGATGGGGAATCAGAGGCAGGGAATCAGAGGCGGGGAATCAGAGGCGTGGAATCAGAGTCCGGGAATCAGAGGCCGGGAATGAGTGGCCGGGAATCAGAGGCCAGGAATCAGAGGCCGGGAATCAGAGGTGGGGAATCAGAGGCCGGGAATCAGAGATGCGGAATCAGATGCGGGGATTCAGAGGTTGTAAATCAGAGATGGGGAATCAGAGGCGGGGAATCAGAGGCGGGGAAACAGAGGTGGGGAATCAGATATGGGGAATCAGATATGGGGAATCAAAGGCGGTGAATCAGAGATGGGGAATCAGAGGCGGGGAATCAGAGGCGGGGAATCAGAGCTGGGGAATCAGAGGCGGGGAATCAGAGTTGGGGAATCAGAGGCGGGGAATCAGATATGGGGAAACAGAGGTGGGGAATCAGAGGCGGGGAAACAGAGGCGGGGAATCAGATATGGGGAATCAGAGGTGGGGAATCAGAGGTTGGGAATCAGAGGCAGGGAATCAGAGGCGGGGAAACAGAGGCGGGGAATCAGATATGGGGAATCAGAGGTGGCGAATCAAAGGCGGTGAATCAGAGATGGGGAATCAGAGGCGGGGAATCAGAGGCAGGGAATCAAACACGGGGAATCAGAGGCGGGGAATCAGAGTTGGGGAATCAGAGGCGGGGAATCAGATATGGGGAAACAGAGGCGGGGAATCAGAGGCGGGGAAACAGACGCAGGGAATCACATATGGGGAATCAGAGGTGGGGAATCAGAGGCAGGGAATCAGAGGCAGGGAATCAGAGGCGGGGAATCAGAGGCGGGGAATCAGAGGCAGGGAATCAGAGGCAGGGATTCAGAGGCAGGGAATCAGAGGCGGGGAATCAGAGGTGGGGAATCAGAGGTTGGGAATCAGAGGCAGGGAATCAGAGGCGGGGAATCAGAGGCATGGAATCAGATGTGCGGAATCAGAGATGGGGAATCAGAGGCAGGGAATCAGAGGCGGGGAATCAGAGATGTGGAATCAGAGTCCGGGAATCAGAGGCCGGGAATGAGAGGCCGGGAATCAGAGGTGGGGTATCAGAGGCCGGGAATCAGAGATGCGGAATCAGATGCGGGGATTCAGAGGTTGTAAATCAGAGATGGGGAATCAGAGGCGGGGAATCAGAGGCGGGGAAACAGAGGTGGGGAATCAGATATGGGGAATCAGATATGGGGAATCAAAGGCGGTGAATCAGAGATGGGGAATCAGAGGCGGGGAATCAGAGGCGGGAAATCAGAGCTGGGGAATCAGAGGTGGGGAATCAGAGTTGGGGAATCAGAGGCGGGGAATCAGATATGGGGAAACAGAGGTGGGGAATCAGAGGCGGGGAAACAGAGGCGGGGAATCAGATATGGGGAATCAGAGGCAGGGAATCAGATGTGCGGAATCAGAGATGGGGAATCAGAGGCAGGGAATCAGAGGCGGGGAATCAGAGGCGGGGAATCAGAGTCCGGGAATCAGAGGCCGGGAATGAGAGGCCGGGAATCAGAAGCCGGTAATCAGAGGCCGGGAATCAGAGGTGGGGAATCAGATGCAGGGAATCAGAGATGGGGAATCAGAGGCGGGGAATCAGCGGTGGTGAATCAGACGCGGGGATTCAGAGGTTGTAAATCAGAGATGGGGAATCAGAGGAGGGGAATCAGAGGCGGGGAAACAGAGTTGGGGAATCATATATGGGGAATCAGAGGTGGGGAATAAGAGGCTGAGAATCAGAAGCAGGGAATCAGAGGCCGGGAATCAGAGGCCGGGAATCAGAAGCCAGGAATCAGAGGCCGGGAATCAGAGGTGGGGAATCAGAGGCCGGGAATCAGAGATGGGGAATGAGAGGTGGTGAATCAGAGATAGGGAGTCAGAGGAAGGGACTCAGAGGCGGGGAATCAGACGCGGGGAATCAGTGGCCGGGAATCAGAGCTGGGGAATCAGAGGCGGGGAATCAGACGCGGGGAATCAGTGGCCTGGAATCAGAGCTGGGGAATCAGAGGCGGGGAATCAGAGATGGGCAATCGGAGGCGGGGAATCAGAGATAGCAAATCAGAGATGGGGAATCAGAGGCGGGGAAACAGAGGCGGGGAGTCAGATTTGGGGAATCAGAGGTGGGGAATCAGAGGTGGTGTAATGAGTGATGGGGAATCAGAGGCGGGGAATCAGAGGCAGGGAATCAGACGCGGGGAATCAGAGGCTGGGAATTAGAGGCTGGGAATCAGAGCTGGGGAATCAGAGGTTGGGAATCAGAGGCCTGGAATCAGAGGCGGGCAATCAGAGGCAGGGAATCAGATGCGGGGAATCAGAGTTGGGGAATCAGAGGCGGGGAATCAGATATGGGGAAACAGAGGTGGGGAATCAGAGGCGGGGAAACAGAGGCGGGGAATTTGATATGGGGAATCAGAGGTGGGGAATCAGAGGTTGGGAATCAGATGCGGGGAATCAGAGGCGGGGAATCATAGGCAGGGAATCGGATGTGCGGAATCAGAGATGGGGAATCAGAGGCCGGGAATCATAGCTGGCGAATCAGACGCGGGGAATCAGAGGTGGGCAATCAGAGGCGGGGAATCAGATATGGGGAATCAGAGGCGGGGAATCAGAGGCGGGGAAACAGAGGCGGGGAATCAGATATGGGGAATCAGAGGTGGGGAATCAGAGGTTGTGAATCAGAGATGGGGAATCAGAGGCGGGGAATCAGAGGCAGGGAATCAGACGCGGGGAATCAGAGGCGGGGATTCAGATATGGGGAAACAGAGGCGGGGAATCAGAGGCGGGGAAACAGAGGCGGGGAATCAGATATGGGGAATCAGAGGTGGGGAATCAGAGTTTGGGAATCAGAGGCAGGGAATCAGAGGCGGGGAATCAGAGGCGGGGAATCAGAGGCAGGGAATCAGAGGCAGGGATTCAGAGGCAGGGAATCAGAGGCGGGGAATCAGAGGTGGGGAATCAGAGGTTGGGAATCAGAGGCAGGGAATCAGAGGCGGGGAATCAGAGGCATGGAATCAGATGTGCGGAATCAGAGATGGGGAATCAGAGGCAGGAAATCAGAGGCGGGGAATCAGAGGCGTGGAATCAGAGTCCGGGAATCAGAGGCCGGGAATGAGAGGCCGGGAATCAGAGGCCGGGAATCAGAGGCCGGGAATCAGAGGTGGGGAATCAGAGCCGGGAATCAGAGATGCGGAATCAGATGCGGGGATTCAGACGTTGTAAATCAGAGGCGGGGAATCAGAGGCGGGGAAACAGAGGTGGGGAATCAGATATGGGGAATCAGATATGGGGAATCAAAGGCGGTGAATCAGAGATGGGGAATCAGAGGCGGGGAATCAGAGGCGGGGAATCAGAGGCGGGGAATCAGAGCTGGGGAATCAGAGGCGGGGAATCAGAGTTGGGGAATCAGAGGCGGGGAATCAGATATGGGGAAACAGAGGTGGGGAATCAGAGGCGGGGAAACAGAGGCGGGGAATCAGATATGGGGAATCAGAGGCAGGGAATCAGATGTGCGGAATCAAAGATGGGGAATCAGAAGCAGGGAATCAGAGGCGGGGAATCAGAGGCGGGGAATCAGAGTCTGGGAATCAGAGGCCGGGAATGAGAGGCCGGGAATCAGAAGCCGGTAATCAAAGGCCGGGAATCAGAGGTGGGGAATCAGATGCAGGGAATCAGAGATGGGGAATCAGAGGCGGGGAATCAGCGGTGGTGAATCAGACGCGGGGATTCAGAGGTTGTAAATCAGAGATGGGGAATCAGAGGAGGGGAATCAGAGGCGGGGAAACAGAGTTGGGGAATCAGATATGGGGAATCAGAGGTGGGGAATAAGAGGCTGAGAATCAGAAGCAGGGAATCAGAGGCGGGGAATCAGAGGCCGGGAATCAGAAGCCAGGAATCAGAGGCCGGGAATCAGAGGTGGGGAATCAGAGGCCGGGAATCAGAGATGGGGAATGAGAGGAGGTGAATCAGAGATGGGGAGTCAGAGGAAGGGACTCAGAGGCGGGGAATCAGACGCGGGGAATCAGTGGCCGGGAATCAGAGCTGGGGAATCAGAGGCGGGGAATCAGACGCGGGGAATCAGTGGTCTGGAATCAGAGCTGGGGAATCAGAGGCGGGGAATCAGAGATGGGGAATCGGAGGCGGGGAATCAGAGATGGCAAATCAGAGATGGGGAATCAGAGGCGGGGAAACAGAGGCGGGGAGTCAGATTTGGGGAATCAGAGGTGGGGAATCAGAGGTGGTGTAATGAGTGATGGGGAATCAGAGGCGGGGAATCGGAGGCAGGGAATCAGACGCGGGGAATCAGAGGCTGGGAATCAGAGGCTGGGAATCAGAGCTGGGGAATCAGAGGTTAGGAATCAGAGGTGGTTAATCAGAGATGGGTAATCAGAGGCGGGGAATCAGAGGCAGGGATTCAGACGTGGGGAATCAGAGGCGGCGAATCATAGCTGGCGAATCAGAGGCGGGAATCAGAGGTGGGCAATAAGAGGCGGGGAATCAGATATGGGGAATCAGAGGCAGGGAATCAGAGGCAGGGAATCAGAGGTTGGGAATCAGAGGCAGGGAATCAGAGGCAGGGATTCAGAGGCAGGGAATCAGAGGCGGGGAATCAGAGGTGGGGAATCAGAGGTTGGGAATCAGAGGCAGGGAATCAGAGGCGGGGAATCAGAGGCATGGAATCAGATGTGCGGAATCAGAGATGGGGAATCAGAGGCAGGGAATCAGAGGCGGGGAATCAGAGGCGTGGAATCAGAGTCCGGGAATCAGAGGCCGGGAATGAGTGGCCGGGAATCAGAGGCCAGGAATCAGAGGCCGGGAATCAGAGGTGGGGAATCAGAGGCCGGGAATCAGAGATGCGGAATCAGATGCGGGGATTCAGAGGTTGTAAATCAGAGATGGGGAATCAGAGGCGGGGAATCAGAGGCGGGGAAACAGAGGTGGGGAATCAGATATGGGGAATCAGATATGGGGAATCAAAGGCGGTGAATCAGAGATGGGGAATCAGAGGCGGGGAATCAGAGGCGGGGAATCAGAGCTGGGGAATCAGAGGCGGGGAATCAGAGTTGGGGAATCAGAGGCGGGGAATCAGATATGGGGAAACAGAAATGGGGAATCAGAGGCGGGGAAACAGAGGCGGGGAATCAGATATGGGGAATCAGAGGTGGGGAATCAGAGGTTGGGAATCAGAGGCAGGGAATCAGAGGCGGGGAAACAGAGGCGGGGAATCAGATATGGGGAATCAGAGGTGGCGAATCAAAGGCGGTGAATCAGAGATGGGGAATCAGAGGCGGGGAATCAGAGGCAGGGAATCAAACACGGGGAATCAGAGGCGGGGAATCAGAGTTGGGGAATCAGAGGCGGGGAATCAGATATGGGGAAACAGAGGCGGGGAATCAGAGGCGGGGAAACAGACGCAGGGAATCACATATGGGGAATCAGAGGTGGGGAATCAGAGGCAGGGAATCAGAGGCAGGGAATCAGAGGCGGGGAATCAGAGGCGGGGAATCAGAGGCAGGGAATCAGAGGCAGGGATTCAGAGGCAGGGAATCAGAGGCGGGGAATCAGAGGTGGGGAATCAGAGGTTGGGAATCAGAGGCAGGGAATCAGAGGCGGGGAATCAGAGGCATGGAATCAGATGTGCGGAATCAGAGATGGGGAATCAGAGGCAGGGAATCAGAGGCGGGGAATCAGAGGCGTGGAATCAGAGTCCGGGAATCAGAGGCCGGGAATGAGAGGCCGGGAATCAGAGGTGGGGAATCAGAGGCCGGGAATCAGAGATGCGGAATCAGATGCGGGGATTCAGAGGTTGTAAATCAGAGATGGGGAATCAGAGGCAGGGAATCAGAGGCGGGGAAACAGAGGTGGGGAATCAGATATGGGGAATCAGATATGGGGAATCAAAGGCGGTGAATCAGAGATGGGGAATCAGAGGCGGGGAATCAGAGGCGGGAAATCAGAGCTGGGGAATCAGAGGTGGGGAATCAGAGTTGGGGAATCAGAGGCGGGGAATCAGATATGGGGAAACAGAGGTGGGGAATCAGAGGCGGGGAAACAGAGGCGGGGAATCAGATATGGGGAATCAGAGGCAGGGAATCAGATGTGCGGAATCAGAGATGGGGAATCAGAGGCAGGGAATCAGAGGCGGGGAATCAGAGGCGGGGAATCAGAGTCCGGGAATCAGAGGCCGGGAATGAGAGGCCGGGAATCAGAAGCCGGTAATCAGAGGCCGGGAATCAGAGGTGGGGAATCAGATGCAGGGAATCAGAGATGGGGAATCAGACGCGGGGATTCAGAGGTTGTAAATCAGAGATGGGGAATCAGAGGAGGGGAATCAGAGGCGGGGAAACAGAGTTGGGGAATCATATATGGGGAATCAGAGGTGGGGAATAAGAGGCTGAGAATCAGAAGCAGGGAATCAGAGGCGGGGAATCAGAGGCCGGGAATCAGAAGCCAGGAATCAGAGGCCGGGAATCAGAGGTGGGGAATCAGAGGCCGGGAATCAGAGATGGGGAATGAGAGGTGGTGAATCAGAGATGGGGAGTCAGAGGAAGGGACTCAGAGGCGGGGAATCAGACGCGGGGAATCAGTGGCCGGGAATCAGAGCTGGGGAATCAGAGGCGGGGAATCAGAGGCAGGGAATCAGACGCGGGGAATCAAAGGCTGGGAATTAGAGGCTGGGAATCAGAGCTGGGGAATCAGAGGTTGGGAATCAGAGGCCTGGAATCAGAGGCGGGCAATCAGAGGCGGGGAATCAGATATGGGGAAACAGAGGTGGGGAATCAGAGGCGGGGAAACAGAGGCGGGGAATCAGATATGGGGAATCAGAGGTGGGGAATCAGAGGTTGGGAATCAGATGCGGGGAATCAGAGGCGGGGAATCATAGGCAGGGAATCGGATGTGCGGAATCAGAGATGGGGAATCAGAGGCCGGGAATCATAGCTGGCGAATCAGACGCGGGGAATCAGAGGTGGGCAATCAGAGGCGGGGAATCAGGTATGGGGAATCAGAGGCGGGGAATCAGAGGCGGGGAAACAGAGGCGGGGAATCAGATATGGGGAATCAGAGGTGGGGAATCAGAGGTTGTGAATCAGAGATGGGGAATCAGAGGCGGGGAATCAGAGGCAGGGAATCAGACGCGGGGAATCAGAGGCGGGGATTCAGATATGGGGAAACAGAGGCGGGGAATCAGAGGCGGGGAAACAGAGGCGGGGAATCAGATATGGGGAATCAGAGGTGGGGAATCAGAGTTTGGGAATCAGAGGCAGGGAATCAGAGGCGGGGAATCAGAGGCGGGGAATCAGAGGCAGGGAATCAGAGGCAGGGATTCAGAGGCAGGGAATCAGAGGCGGGGAATCAGAGGTGGGGAATCAGAGGTTGGGAATCAGAGGCAGGGAATCAGAGGCGGGGAATCAGAGGCATGGAATCAGATGTGCGGAATCAGAGATGGGGAATCAGAGGCAGGGAATCAGAGGCGGGGAATCAGAGGCGTGGAATCAGAGTCCGGGAATCAGAGGCCGGGAATGAGAGGCCGGGAATCAGAGGCCGGGAATCAGAGGCCGGGAATCAGAGGTGGGGAATCAGAGCCGGGAATCAGAGATGCGGAATCAGATGCGGGGATTCAGAGGTTGTAAATCAGAGGCGGGGAATCAGAGGCGGGGAAACAGAGGTGGGGAATCAGATATGGGGAATCAGATATGGGGAATCAAAGGCGGTGAATCAGAGATGGGGTATCAGAGGCGGGGAATCAGAGGCGGGGAATCAGAGCTGGGGAATCAGAGGCGGGGAATCAGAGTTGGGGAATCAGAGGCGGGGAATCAGATATGGGGAAACAGAGGTGGGGAATCAGAGGCGGGGAAACAGAGGCGGGGAATCAGATATGGGGAATCAGAGGCAGGGAATCAGATGTGCGGAATCAAAGATGGGGAATCAGAAGCAGGGAATCAGAGGCGGGGAATCAGAGGCGGGGAATCAGAGTCTGGGAATCAGAGGCCGGGAATGAGAGGCCGGGAATCAGAAGCCGGTAATCAAAGGCCGGGAATCAGAGGTGGGGAATCAGATGCAGGGAATCAGAGATGGGGAATCAGAGGCGGGGAATCAGCGGTGGTGAATCAGACGCGGGGATTCAGAGGTTGTAAATCAGAGATGGGGAATCAGAGGAGGGGAATCAGAGGCGGGGAAACAGAGTTGGGGAATCAGATATGGGGAATCAGAGGTGGGGAATAAGAGGCTGAGAATCAGATGCAGGGAATCAGAGGCGGGGAATCAGAGGCCGGGAATCAGAAGCCAGGAATCAGAGGCCGGGAATCAGAGGTGGGGAATGAGAGGAGGTGAATCAGAGATGGGGAGTCAGAGGAAGGGACTCAGAGGCGGGGAATCAGACGCGGGGAATCAGTGGCCGGGAATCAGAGCTGGGGAATCAGAGGCGGGGAATCAGACGCGGGGAATCAGTGGTCTGGAATCAGAGCTGGGGAATCAGAGGCGGGGAATCAGAGATGGGGAATCGGAGGCGGGGAATCAGAGATGGCAAATCAGAGATGGGGAATCAGAGGCGGGGAAACAGAGGCGGGGAGTCAGATTTGGGAATCAGAGGTGGGGAATCAGAGGTGGTGTAATGAGTGATGGGGAATCAGAGGCGGGGAATCGGAGGCAGGGAATCAGACACGGGGAATCAGAGGCTGGGAATCAGAGGCTGGGAATCAGAGCTGGGGAATCAGAGGTTGGGAATCAGAGGCCTGGAATCAGAGGCGGGCAATCAGAGGCAGGGAATCAGATGCGGGGAATCAGAGTTGGGGAATCAGAGGCGGGGAATCAGATATGGGGAAACAGAGGTGGGGAATCAGAGGCGGGGAAACAGAGGCGGGGAATCAGATATGGGGAATCAGAGGTGGGGAATCAGAGGTTGGGATTCAGATGCGGGGAATCAGAGGCGGGGAATCATAGGCAGGGAATCGGATGTGCGGAATCAGAGATGGGGAATCAGAGGCCGGGAATCATAGCTGGCGAATCAGAGGCGGGGAATCGGAGGTGGGCAATCAGAGGCGGGGAATCAGATATGGGGAATCAGAGGCGGGGAATCAGAGGCGGGGAAACAGAGGCGGGGAATCAGATACGGGGAATCAGATGTGGGGAATCAGAGGTTTTGAATCAGAGATGGGGAATCAGAGGCGGGGAATCAGAGGCAGGGAATCAGACGCGGGGAATCAGAGGCGGGGATTCAGAGCTGGGAATCAGAGGCGGGGAATCAGAGTTGGGGAATCAGAGGCGGTGAATCAGATATGGGGAATCAGAGGCGGGGAATCAGAGGCGGGGAAACAGAGGCGGGGAATCAGATATGGGGAATCAGAGGTGGGGAATCAGGGGCAGGGAATAAGTGGCAGGGAATCAGAGGCGGGGAATCAGAGGCGGGGAATCAGAGGCAGGCAAACAGAGGCGGGGTATCAGATATGGGGAATCAGAGGTGGGGAATTAGACGTGGTGAATCAGAGATGGGGAATTACAGGCGGGGAATCAGAGGCAGGGAATAGAACGCGGGGAATCAGAGGCGGGGAATCAGAGCTGGGGAATCAGAGGCGGGGAATCATAGTTGGGAATTAGAGGCGGGGAATCAGATATGGGGAAACAGAGGTGGGGAATCAGAGGCGGGGAAAGAGAGGCGGGGAATCAGATATGGGGAATCAGATGCGGGGAATCAGAGGCAGGGAATCAGAGCTGGGGAATCAGAGGCGGGGAATCAGAGTTGGGGCATCAGAGGTGGGGAATTAGATATGGGGAAACAGAGGCGGGGAATCAGAGGCGGGGAAACAGAGGCGGGGAATCAGATATGGGGAATCAGAGGTGGGGAATCAGAGGCAGGGAATCAGATGTGCGGAATCAGAGATGGGGAATCAGAGGCGGGGAATCAGAGGCAGGGAATCAGATGTGCGGAATCAGAGATGGGGAATCAGAGGCAGGGAATCAGAGGCGGGGCATCAGAGGCGGGGAATCAGAGGCCGGAAATCAGAGGCCGGGAATGAGAGGCCGGGAATCAGAGGCCGGTAGTCAGAGGCCGGGAATCAGAGGTGGGGAATCAGAGGCAGGGAATCAGAGATGGGGAATCCGAGGCGGGGAATCAGCGGTGGTGAATCAGACGCGGGGATTCAGAGGTTGTAAATCAGAGATGGGGAATCAGAGGCGGGGAATCAGAGGCGGGGAAACAGAGTTGGGGAATCATATATGGGGAATCAGAGGTGGGGAATAAGTGGCGGAGAATCAGAAGCAGGGAATCAGAGGCGGGGAATCAGAGGCCAGGAATCAGAAGCCAGGAATCAGAGGCCGGGAATCAGAGGTGGGGAATCAGAGGCCGGGAATCAGAGATGGGGAATCAGAGGTGGTGAATCAGAGATGGGGAATCAGAGGAAGGGACTCAGCGGCGGGGAATCAGACGCGGAGAATCAGTGGCGGGGAATCAGAGCTGGGGAATCAGAGTCGGGGAATCAGAGATGGGGAATTGGAGGCGGGGAATCAGAGATGGGGAATCAGAGACGGGGAATCAGAGGCGGGGAAACATAGGCGGGGAGTCAGATTTGGGGAATCAGAGGCGGGGAATCAGAGGCAGGGAATCGGATGTGCGGAATCAGAGATGGGGAATCAGAGGTGGGGAATCAGAGGCGGTGTATCAGAGATGGGGAATCAGAGGCGGGGAATCAGAGGCAGGAAATCAGACACGGGGAATCAGAGGCTGGGAATCAGACGCGGGGAATCAGAGGCGGGGAATCAGAGCTGGGGAATCAGAGGCAGGGAATCAGAGTTGGGGATTCAGAGGCGTGGAATCAGATATGGGGAAACAGAGGCGGGGAATCAGAGGCGGGCAAACAGAGGCGGGGAATCAGATATGGGGAATCAGAGGTGGGGAATCAGAGGTGGTGAATCTGAGATTGGGAATCACAGGCGGGGAATCAGAGGCAGGGAATCAGACGCGGGGAATCAGAGGCGGGGAATCAGATCTGGGGAATCAGAGGCGGGGAATCAGAGTTGGGGATTCAGAGGCGGGGAATCAGATATGGGGAAACAGAGGCAGACGATCAGAGGCGGGGAATCAGATATGGGGAATCAGAGGTGGAGAATCAGAGGTTAGGAATCAGAGGCAGGGAATCAGATGCTGGGAATCAGAGGCAGGGAATCAGATGAGGGGAATGAGAGGCGGGGAATCAGAGGTGGGGATTCAGAGGCAGCGAATCAGAGTTGGGGAATCAGAGGCGGGGAATTAGATATGGGGAAACAGAGGCGGGGAATCAGAGGCGGGGAAACAGAGGCGAGGTATCAGACATGGAGAATCAGAGATGGGGAATCAGAGGCAGGGAATCAGAATTAGAAGCGGGGAATCAGAGGCCGGGAATCAGAGGCCGGGAATCAGATGCCGGGAATAAGAAGCCGGGAATCAGAGGTGGGGAATCAGAGTCCGGGAATCAGAGATGGGGAATCAGAGGCGGGGAATGAGATATGGGGAAACAGAGGCGGGGAATCAGAGGCGGGGAAACAGAGGCGAGGTATCAGACATGGAGAATCAGAGATGGGGAATCAGAGGCAGGGAATCAGAATTAGAAGCGGGGAATCAGAGGCCGGGAATCAGAGGCCGGGAATCAGATGCCGGGAATAAGAAGCCGGGAATCAGAGGCGGGGAAAGAGAGGCGGGGAATCAGATATGGGGAATCAGATGTGGGGAATCAGAGGCAGGGAATCAGAGCTGGGGAATCAGAGGCGGGGAATCAGAGTTGGGGCATCAGAGGTGGGGAATTAGATATGGGGAAACAGAGGCGGGGAATCAGAGGCGGGGAAACAGAGGCGGGGAATCAGATATGGGGAATCAGAGGTGGGGAATCAGAGGCAGGGAATCAGATGTGCGGAATCAGAGATGGGGAATCAGAGGCGGGGAATCAGAGGCAGGGAATCAGATGTGCGGAATCAGAGATGGGGAATCAGAGGCAGGGAATCAGAGGCGGGGCATCAGAGGCGGGGAATCAGAGGCCGGAAATCAGAGGCCGGGAATGAGAGGCCGGGAATCAGAGGCCGGTAGTCAGAGGCCGGGAATCAGAGGTGGGGAATCAGAGGCAGGGAATCAGAGATGGGGAATCCGAGGCGGGGAATCAGCGGTGGTGAATCAGACGCGGGGATTCAGAGGTTGTAAATCAGAGATGGGGAATCAGAGGCGGGGAATCAGAGGCGGGGAAACAGAGTTGGGGAATCATATATGGGGAATCAGAGGTGGGGAATAAGTGGCGGAGAATCAGAAGCAGGGAATCAGAGGCGGGGAATCAGAGGCCAGGAATCAGAAGCCAGGAATCAGAGGCCGGGAATCAGAGGTGGGGAATCAGAGGCCGGGAATCAGAGATGGGGAATCAGAGGTGGTGAATCAGAGATGGGGAATCAGAGGAAGGGACTCAGCGGCGGGGAATCAGACGCGGAGAATCAGTGGCGGGGAATCAGAGCTGGGGAATCAGAGTCGGGGAATCAGAGATGGGGAATTGGAGGCGGGGAATCAGAGATGGGGAATCAGAGACGGGGAATCAGAGGCGGGGAAACATAGGCGGGGAGTCAGATTTGGGGAATCAGAGGCGGGGAATCAGAGGCAGGGAATCGGATGTGCGGAATCAGAGATGGGGAATCAGAGGTGGGGAATCAGAGGCGGTGTATCAGAGATGGGGAATCAGAGGCGGGGAATCAGAGGCAGGAAATCAGACACGGGGAATCAGAGGCTGGGAATCAGACGCGGGGAATCAGAGGCGGGGAATCAGAGCTGGGGAATCAGAGGCAGGGAATCAGAGTTGGGGATTCAGAGGCGTGGAATCAGATATGGGGAAACAGAGGCGGGGAATCAGAGGCGGGCAAACAGAGGCGGGGAATCAGATATGGGGAATCAGAGGTGGGGAATCAGAGGTGGTGAATCTGAGATTGGGAATCACAGGCGGGGAATCAGAGGCAGGGAATCAGACGCGGGGAATCAGAGGCGGGGAATCAGATCTGGGGAATCAGAGGCGGGGAATCAGAGTTGGGGATTCAGAGGCGGGGAATCAGATATGGGGAAACAGAGGCAGACGATCAGAGGCGGGGAATCAGATATGGGGAATCAGAGGTGGAGAATCAGAGGTTAGGAATCAGAGGCAGGGAATCAGATGCTGGGAATCAGAGGCAGGGAATCAGATGAGGGGAATGAGAGGCGGGGAATCAGAGGTGGGGATTCAGAGGCAGCGAATCAGAGTTGGGGAATCAGAGGCGGGGAATTAGATATGGGGAAACAGAGGCGGGGAATCAGAGGCGGGGAAACAGAGGCGAGGTATCAGACATGGAGAATCAGAGATGGGGAATCAGAGGCAGGGAATCAGAATTAGAAGCGGGGAATCAGAGGCCGGGAATCAGAGGCCGGGAATCAGATGCCGGGAATAAGAAGCCGGGAATCAGAGGTGGGGAATCAGAGTCCGGGAATCAGAGATGGGGAATCAGAGGCGGGGAATGAGATATGGGGAATCAGAGGCGGGGAATCAGAGGTGGGTAAACAGAGGCGGGGAATCAGATATGCGGAATCAGAGGTGGCAAATCAAAGGCGGTGAATCAGAGATGGGGAATCAGAGGCGGGGAATCAGAGGCATGGAATCAAACACGGGGAATCAGAGGCGGGGAATCAGAGCTGGGGAATCAGAGGCGGGGAATCAGAGTTGGGGAATCATATATGGGGAATCAGAGGTGGGGAATAAGAGGCGGAGAATCAGAAGCAGGGAATCAGAGGCGGGGAATCAGAGGCCAGGAATCAGAAGCCAGGAATCAGAGGCCGGGAATCAGAGGTGGGGAATCAGAGGCCGGGAATCAGAGATGGGGAATCAGAGGTGGTGAATCAGAGATGGGGAATCAGAGGAAGGGACTCAGCGGCGGGGAATCAGACGCGGAGAATCAGTGGCGGGGAATCAGAGCTGGGGAATCAGAGTCGGGGAATCAGAGATGGGGAATTGGAGGCGGGGAATCAGAGATGGGGAATCAGAGACGGGGAATCAGAGGCGGGGAAACATAGGCGGGGAGTCAGATTTGGGGAATCAGAGGCGGGGAATCAGAGGCAGGGAATCGGATGTGCGGAATCAGAGATGGGGAATCAGAGGCGGGGAATCAGAGGCGGGGAATCAGAGGCAGGGAATCAGAGGCAGGGATTCAGAGGCAGGGAATCAGAGGCGGGGAATCAGAGGTGGGGAATCAGAGGTTGGGAATCAGAGGCAGGGAATCAGAGGCGGGGAATCAGAGGCATGGAATCAGATGTGCGGAATCAGAGATGGGGAATCAGAGGCAGGGAATCAGAGGCGGGGAATCAGAGGCGTGGAATCAGAGTCCGGGAATCAGAGGCCGGGAATGAGAGGCCGGGAATCAGAGGTGGGGAATCAGAGGCCGGGAATCAGAGATGCGGAATCAGATGCGGGGATTCAGAGGTTGTAAATCATAGATGGGGAATCAGAGGCAGGGAATCAGAGGCGGGGAAACAGAGGTGGGGAATCAGATATGGGGAATCAGATATGGGGAATCAAAGGCGGTGAATCAGAGATGGGGAATCAGAGGCGGGGAATCAGAGGCGGGAAATCAGAGCTGGGGAATCAGAGGTGGGGAATCAGAGTTGGGGAATCAGAGGCGGGGAATCAGATATGGGGAAACAGAGGTGGGGAATCAGAGGCGGGGAAACAGAGGCGGGGAATCAGATATGGGGAATCAGAGGCAGGGAATCAGATGTGCGGAATCAGAGATGGGGAATCAGAGGCAGGGAATCAGAGGCGGGGAATCAGAGGCGGGGAATCAGAGTCCGGGAATCAGAGGCCGGGAATGAGAGGCCGGGAATCAGAAGCCGGTAATCAGAGGCCGGGAATCAGAGGTGGGGAATCAGATGCAGGGAATCAGAGATGGGGAATCAGACGCGGGGATTCAGAGGTTGTAAATCAGAGATGGGGAATCAGAGGAGGGGAATCAGAGGCGGGGAAACAGAGTTGGGGAATCATATATGGGGAATCAGAGGTGGGGAATAAGAGGCTGAGAATCAGAAGCAGGGAATCAGAGGCGGGGAATCAGAGGCCGGGAATCAGAAGCCAGGAATCAGAGGCCGGGAATCAGAGGTGGGGAATCAGAGGCCGGCAATCAGAGATGGGGAATGAGAGGTGGTGAATCAGAGATGGGGAGTCAGAGGAAGGGACTCAGAGGCGGGGAATCAGACGCGGGGAATCAGTGGCCGGGAATCAGAGCTGGGGAATCAGAGGCGGGGAATCAGAGGCAGGGAATCAGACGCGGGGAATCAAAGGCTGGGAATTAGAGGCTGGGAATCAGAGCTGGGGAATCAGAGGTTGGGAATCAGAGGCCTGGAATCAGAGGCGGGCAATCAGAGGCGGGGAATCAGATATGGGGAAACAGAGGTGGGGAATCAGAGGCGGGGAAACAGAGGCGGGGAATCAGATATGTGGAATCAGAGGTGGGGAATCAGAGGTTGGGAATCAGATGCGGGGAATCAGAGGCGGGGAATCATAGGCAGGGAATCGGATGTGCGGAATCAGAGATGGGGAATCAGAGGCCGGGAATCATAGCTGGCGAATCAGACGCGGGGAATCAGAGGTGGGCAATCAGAGGCGGGGAATCAGATATGGGGAATCAGAGGCGGGGAATCAGAGGCGGGGAAACAGAGGCGGGGAATCAGATATGGGGAATCAGAGGTGGGGAATCAGAGGTTGTGAATCAGAGATGGGGAATCAGAGGCGGGGAATCAGAGGCAGGGAATCAGACGCGGGGAATCAGAGGCGGGGATTCAGATATGGGGAAACAGAGGCGGGGAATCAGAGGCGGGGAAACAGAGGCGGGGAATCAGATATGGGGAATCAGAGGTGGGGAATCAGAGTTTGGGAATCAGAGGCAGGGAATCAGAGGCGGGGAATCAGAGGCGGGGAATCAGAGGCAGGGAATCAGAGGCAGGGATTCAGAGGCAGGGAATCAGAGGCGGGGAATCAGAGGTGGGGAATCAGAGGTTGGGAATCAGAGGCAGGGAATCAGAGGCGGGGAATCAGAGGCATGGAATCAGATGTGCGGAATCAGAGATGGGGAATCAGAGGCAGGGAATCAGAGGCGGGGAATCAGAGGCGTGGAATCAGAGTCCGGGAATCAGAGGCCGGGAATGAGAGGCCGGGAATCAGAGGCCGGGAATCAGAGGCCGGGAATCAGAGGTGGGGAATCAGAGCCGGGAATCAGAGATGCGGAATCAGATGCGGGGATTCAGAGGTTGTAAATCAGAGGCGGGGAATCAGAGGCGGGGAAACAGAGGTGGGGAATCAGATATGGGGAATCAGATATGGGGAATCAAAGGCGGTGAATCAGAGATGGGGAATCAGAGGCGGGGAATCAGAGGCGGGGAATCAGAGCTGGGGAATCAGAGGCGGGGAATCAGAGTTGGGGAATCAGAGGCGGGGAATCAGATATGGGGAAACAGAGGTGGGGAATCAGAGGCGGGGAAACAGAGGCGGGGAATCAGATATGGGGAATCAGAGGCAGGGAATCAGATGTGCGGAATCAAAGATGGGGAATCAGAAGCAGGGAATCAGAGGCGGGGAATCAGAGGCGGGGAATCAGAGTCTGGGAATCAGAGGCCGGGAATGATAGGCCGGGAATCAGAAGCCGGTAATCAAAGGCCGGGAATCAGAGGTGGGGAATCAGATGCAGGGAATCAGAGATGGGGAATCAGAGGCGGGGAATCAGCGGTGGTGAATCAGACGCGGGGATTCAGAGGTTGTAAATCAGAGATGGGGAATCAGAGGAGGGGAATCAGAGGCGGGGAAACAGAGTTGGGGAATCAGATATGGGGAATCAGAGGTGGGGAATAAGAGGCTGAGAATCAGATGCAGGGAATCAGAGGCGGGGAATCAGAGGCCGGGAATCAGAAGCCAGGAATCAGAGGCCGGGAATCAGAGGTGGGGAATGAGAGGAGGTGAATCAGAGATGGGGAGTCAGAGGAAGGGACTCAGAGGCGGGGAATCAGACGCGGGGAATCAGTGGCCGGGAATCAGAGCTGGGGAATCAGAGGCGGGGAATCAGACGCGGGGAATCAGTGGTCTGGAATCAGAGCTGGGGAATCAGAGGCGGGGAATCAGAGATGGGGAATCGGAGGCGGGGAATCAGAGATGGCAAATCAGAGATGGGGAATCAGAGGCGGGGAAACAGAGGCGGGGAGTCAGATTTGGGAATCAGAGGTGGGGAATCAGAGGTGGTGTAATGAGTGATGGGGAATCAGAGGCGGGGAATCGGAGGCAGGGAATCAGACACGGGGAATCAGAGGCTGGGAATCAGAGGCTGGGAATCAGAGCTGGGGAATCAGAGGTTGGGAATCAGAGGCCTGTAATCAGAGGCGGGCAATCAGAGGCAGGGAATCAGATGCGGGGAATCAGAGTTGGGGAATCAGAGGCGGGGAATCAGATATGGGGAAACAGAGGTGGGGAATCAGAGGCGGGGAAACAGAGGCGGGGAATCAGATATGGGGAATCAGAGGTGGGGAATCAGAGGTTGGGATTCAGATGCGGGGAATCAGAGGCGGGGAATCATAGGCAGGGAATCGGATGTGCGGAATCAGAGATGGGGAATCAGAGGCCGGGAATCATAGCTGGCGAATCAGAGGCGGGGAATCGGAGGTGGGCAATCAGAGGCGGGGAATCAGATATGGGGAATCAGAGGCGGGGAATCAGAGGCGGGGAAACAGAGGCGGGGAATCAGATACGGGGAATCAGATGTGGGGAATCAGAGGTTTTGAATCAGAGATGGGGAATCAGAGGCGGGGAATCAGAGGCAGGGAATCAGACGCGGGGAATCAGAGGCGGGGATTCAGAGCTGGGAATCAGAGGCGGGGAATCAGAGTTGGGGAATCAGAGGCGGTGAATCAGATATGGGGAATCAGAGGCGGGGAATCAGAGGCGGGGAAACAGAGGCGGGGAATCAGATATGGGGAATCAGAGGTGGGGAATCAGGGGCAGGGAATAAGTGGCAGGGAATCAGAGGCGGGGAATCAGAGGCGGGGAATCAGAGGCAGGCAAACAGAGGCGGGGTATCAGATATGGGGAATCAGAGGTGGGGAATTAGACGTGGTGAATCAGAGATGGGGAATTACAGGCGGGGAATCAGAGGCAGGGAATAGAACGCGGGGAATCAGAGGCGGGGAATCAGAGCTGGGGAATCAGATATGGGGAATCAGATGCGGGGAATCAGAGGCAGGGAATCAGAGCTGGGGAATCAGAGGCGGGGAATCAGAGTTGGGGCATCAGAGGTGGGGAATTAGATATGGGGAAACAGAGGCGGGGAATCAGAGGCGGGGAAACAGAGGCGGGGAATCAGATATGGGGAATCAGAGGTGGGGAATCAGAGGCAGGGAATCAGATGTGCGGAATCAGAGATGGGGAATCAGAGGCGGGGAATCAGAGGCAGGGAATCAGATGTGCGGAATCAGAGATGGGGAATCAGAGGCAGGGAATCAGAGGCGGGGCATCAGAGGCGGGGAATCAGAGGCCGGAAATCAGAGGCCGGGAATGAGAGGCCGGGAATCAGAGGCCGGTAGTCAGAGGCCGGGAATCAGAGGTGGGGAATCAGAGGCAGGGAATCAGAGATGGGGAATCCGAGGCGGGGAATCAGCGGTGGTGAATCAGACGCGGGGATTCAGAGGTTGTAAATCAGAGATGGGGAATCAGAGGCGGGGAATCAGAGGCGGGGAAACAGAGTTGGGGAATCATATATGGGGAATCAGAGGTGGGGAATAAGTGGCGGAGAATCAGAAGCAGGGAATCAGAGGCGGGGAATCAGAGGCCAGGAATCAGAAGCCAGGAATCAGAGGCCGGGAATCAGAGGTGGGGAATCAGAGGCCGGGAATCAGAGATGGGGAATCAGAGGTGGTGAATCAGAGATGGGGAATCAGAGGAAGGGACTCAGCGGCGGGGAATCAGACGCGGAGAATCAGTGGCGGGGAATCAGAGCTGGGGAATCAGAGTCGGGGAATCAGAGATGGGGAATTGGAGGCGGGGAATCAGAGATGGGGAATCAGAGACGGGGAATCAGAGGCGGGGAAACATAGGCGGGGAGTCAGATTTGGGGAATCAGAGGCGGGGAATCAGAGGCAGGGAATCGGATGTGCGGAATCAGAGATGGGGAATCAGAGGTGGGGAATCAGAGGCGGTGTATCAGAGATGGGGAATCAGAGGCGGGGAATCAGAGGCAGGAAATCAGACACGGGGAATCAGAGGCTGGGAATCAGACGCGGGGAATCAGAGGCGGGGAATCAGAGCTGGGGAATCAGAGGCAGGGAATCAGAGTTGGGGATTCAGAGGCGTGGAATCAGATATGGGGAAACAGAGGCGGGGAATCAGAGGCGGGCAAACAGAGGCGGGGAATCAGATATGGGGAATCAGAGGTGGGGAATCAGAGGTGGTGAATCTGAGATTGGGAATCACAGGCGGGGAATCAGAGGCAGGGAATCAGACGCGGGGAATCAGAGGCGGGGAATCAGATCTGGGGAATCAGAGGCGGGGAATCAGAGTTGGGGATTCAGAGGCGGGGAATCAGATATGGGGAAACAGAGGCAAACGATCAGAGGCGGGGAATCAGATATGGGGAATCAGAGGTGGAGAATCAGAGGTTAGGAATCAGAGGCAGGGAATCAGATGCTGGGAATCAGAGGCAGGGAATCAGATGAGGGGAATGAGAGGCGGGGAATCAGAGGTGGGGATTCAGAGGCAGCGAATCAGAGTTGGGGAATCAGAGGCGGGGAATTAGATATGGGGAAACAGAGGCGGGGAATCAGAGGCGGGGAAACAGAGGCGAGGTATCAGACATGGAGAATCAGAGATGGGGAATCAGAGGCAGGGAATCAGAATTAGAAGCGGGGAATCAGAGGCCGGGAATCAGAGGCCGGGAATCAGATGCCGGGAATAAGAAGCCGGGAATCAGAGGTGGGGAATCAGAGTCCGGGAATCAGAGATGGGGAATCAGAGGCGGGGAATGAGATATGGGGAATCAGAGGCGGGGAATCAGAGGTGGGTAAACAGAGGCGGGGAATCAGATATGCGGAATCAGAGGTGGCAAATCAAAGGCGGTGAATCAGAGATGGGGAATCAGAGGCGGGGAATCAGAGGCATGGAATCAAACACGGGGAATCAGAGGCGGGGAATCAGAGCTGGGGAATCAGAGGCGGGGAATCAGAGTTGGGGAATCATATATGGGGAATCAGAGGTGGGGAATAAGAGGCGGAGAATCAGAAGCAGGGAATCAGAGGCGGGGAATCAGAGGCCAGGAATCAGAAGCCAGGAATCAGAGGCAGGGAATAGAACGCGGGGAATCAGAGGCGGGGAATCAGAGCTGGGGAATCAGAGGCGGGGAATCATAGTTGGGAATTAGAGGCGGGGAATCAGATATGGGGAAACAGAGGTGGGGAATCAGAGGCGGGGAAAGAGAGGCGGGGAATCAGATATGGGGAATCAGATGCGGGGAATCAGAGGCAGGGAATCAGAGCTGGGGAATCAGAGGCGGGGAATCAGAGTTGGGGCATCAGAGGTGGGGAATTAGATATGGGGAAACAGAGGCAGGGAATCAGAGGCGGGGAAACAGAGGCGGGGAATCAGATATGGGGAATCAGAGGTGGGGAATCAGAGGCAGGGAATCAGATGTGCGGAATCAGAGATGGGGAATCAGAGGCGGGGAATCAGAGGCAGGGAATCAGATGTGCGGAATCAGAGATGGGGAATCAGAGGCAGGGAATCAGAGGCGGGGCATCAGAGGCGGGGAATCAGAGGCCGGAAATCAGAGGCCGGGAATGAGAGGCCGGGAATCAGAGGCCGGTAGTCAGAGGCCGGGAATCAGAGGTGGGGAATCAGAGGCAGGGAATCAGAGATGGGGAATCCGAGGCGGGGAATCAGCGGTGGTGAATCAGACGCGGGGATTCAGAGGTTGTAAATCAGAGATGGGGAATCAGAGGCGGGGAATCAGAGGCGGGGAAACAGAGTTGGGGAATCATATATAGGGAATCAGAGGTGGGGAATAAGTGGCGGAGAATCAGAAGCAGGGAATCAGAGGCGGGGAATCAGAGGCCAGGAATCAGAAGCCAGGAATCAGAGGCCGGGAATCAGAGGTGGGGAATCAGAGGCCGGGAATCAGAGATGGGGAATCAGAGGTGGTGAATCAGAGATGGGGAATCAGAGGAAGGGACTCAGCGGCGGGGAATCAGACGCGGAGAATCAGTGGCGGGGAATCAGAGCTGGGGAATCAGAGTCGGGGAATCAGAGATGGGGAATTGGAGGCGGGGAATCAGAGATGGGGAATCAGAGACGGGGAATCAGAGGCGGGGAAACATAGGCGGGGAGTCAGATTTGGGGAATCAGAGGCGGGGAATCAGAGGCAGGGAATCGGATGTGCGGAATCAGAGATGGGGAATCAGAGGTGGGGAATCAGAGGCGGTGTATCAGAGATGGGGAATCAGAGGCGGGGAATCAGAGGCAGGAAATCAGACACGGGGAATCAGAGGCTGGGAATCAGACGCGGGGAATCAGAGGCGGGGAATCAGAGCTGGGGAATCAGAGGCAGGGAATCAGAGTTGGGGATTCAGAGGCGTGGAATCAGATATGGGGAAACAGAGGCGGGGAATCAGAGGCGGGCAAACAGAGGCGGGGAATCAGATATGGGGAATCAGAGGTGGGGAATCAGAGGTGGTGAATCTGAGATTGGGAATCACAGGCGGGGAATCAGAGGCAGGGAATCAGACGCGGGGAATCAGAGGCGGGGAATCAGATCTGGGGAATCAGAGGCGGGGAATCAGAGTTGGGGATTCAGAGGCGGGGAATCAGATATGGGGAAACAGAGGCAGACGATCAGAGGCAGGGAATCAGATATGGGGAATCAGAGGTGGAGAATCAGAGGTTAGGAATCAGAGGCAGGGAATCAGATGCTGGGAATCAGAGGCAGGGAATCAGATGAGGGGAATGAGAGGCGGGGAATCAGAGGTGGGGATTCAGAGGCAGCGAATCAGAGTTGGGGAATCAGAGGCGGGGAATTAGATATGGGGAAACAGAGGCGGGGAATCAGAGGCGGGGAAACAGAGGCGAGGTATCAGACATGGAGAATCAGAGATGGGGAATCAGAGGCAGGGAATCAGAATTAGAAGCGGGGAATCAGAGGCCGGGAATCAGAGGCCGGGAATCAGATGCCGGGACTAAGAAGCCGGGAATCAGAGGTGGGGAATCAGAGTCCGGGAATCAGAGATGGGGAATCAGAGGCGGGGAATGAGATATGGGGAATCAGAGGCGGGGAATCAGAGGTGGGTAAACAGAGGCGGGGAATCAGATATGCGGAATCAGAGGTGGCAAATCAAAGGCGGTGAATCAGAGATGGGGAATCAGAGGCGGGGAATCAGAGGCATGGAATCAAACACGGGGAATCAGAGGCGGGGAATCAGAGCTGGGGAATCAGAGGCGGGGAATCAGAGTTGGGGAATCATATATGGGGAATCAGAGGTGGGGAATAAGAGGCGGAGAATCAGAAGCAGGGAATCAGAGGCGGGGAATCAGAGGCCAGGAATCAGAAGCCAGGAATCAGAGGCCGGGAATCAGAGGTGGGGAATCAGAGGCCGGGAATCAGAGATGGGGAATCAGAGGTGGTGAATCAGAGATGGGGAATCAGAGGAAGGGACTCAGCGGCGGGGAATCAGACGCGGAGAATCAGTGGCGGGGAATCAGAGCTGGGGAATCAGAGTCGGGGAATCAGAGATGGGGAATTGGAGGCGGGGAATCAGAGATGGGGAATCAGAGACGGGGAATCAGAGGCGGGGAAACATAGGCGGGGAGTCAGATTTGGGGAATCAGAGGCGGGGAATCAGAGGCAGGGAATCGGATGTGCGGAATCAGAGATGGGGAATCAGAGGCGGGGAATCAGAGGCGGGGAATCAGAGGCAGGGAATCAGAGGCAGGGATTAAGAGGCAGGGAATCAGAGGCGGGGAATCAGAGGTGGGGAATCAGAGGTTGGGAATCAGAGGCAGGGAATCAGAGGCGGGGAATCAGAGGCATGGAATCAGATGTGCGGAATCAGAGATGGGGAATCAGAGGCAGGGAATCAGAGGCGGGGAATCAGAGGCGTGGAATCAGAGTCCGGGAATCAGAGGCCGGGAATGAGAGGCCGGGAATCAGAGGTGGGGAATCAGAGGCCGGGAATCAGAGATGCGGAATCAGATGCGGGGATTCAGAGGTTGTAAATCAGAGATGGGGAATCAGAGGCAGGGAATCAGAGGCGGGGAAACAGAGGTGGGGAATCAGATATGGGGAATCAGATATGGGGAATCAAAGGCGGTGAATCAGAGATGGGGAATCAGAGGCGGGGAATCAGAGGCGGGAAATCAGAGCTGGGGAATCAGAGGTGGGGAATCAGAGTTGGGGAATCAGAGGCGGGGAATCAGATATGGGGAAACAGAGGTGGGGAATCAGAGGCGGGGAAACAGATGCGGGGAATCAGATATGGGGAATCAGAGGCAGGGAATCAGATGTGCGGAATCAGAGATGGGGAATCAGAGGCAGGGAATCAGAGGCGGGGAATCAGAGGCGGGGAATCAGAGTCCGGGAATCAGAGGCCGGGAATGAGAGGCCGGGAATCAGAAGCCGGTAATCAGAGGCCGGGAATCAGAGGTGGGGAATCAGATGCAGGGAATCAGAGATGGGGAATCAGACGCGGGGATTCAGAGGTTGTAAATCAGAGATGGGGAATCAGAGGAGGGGAATCAGAGGCGGGGAAACAGAGTTGGGGAATCATATATGGGGAATCAGAGGTGGGGAATAAGAGGCTGAGAATCAGAAGCAGGGAATCAGAGGCGGGGAATCAGAGGCCGGGAATCAGAAGCCAGGAATCAGAGGCCGGGAATCAGAGGTGGGGAATCAGAGGCCGGGAATCAGAGATGGGGAATGAGAGGTGGTGAATCAGAGATGGGGAGTCAGAGGAAGGGACTCAGAGGCGGGGAATCAGACGCGGGGAATCAGTGGCCGGGAATCAGAGCTGGGGAATCAGAGGCGGGGAATCAGAGGCAGGGAATCAGACGCGGGGAATCAAAGGCTGGGAATTAGAGGCTGGGAATCAGAGCTGGGGAATCAGAGGTTGGGAATCAGAGGCCTGGAATCAGAGGCGGGCAATCAGAGGCGGGGAATCAGATATGGGGAAACAGAGGTGGGGAATCAGAGGCGGGGAAACAGAGGCGGGGAATCAGATATGGGGAATCAGAGGTGGGGAATCAGAGGTTGGGAATCAGATGCGGGGAATCAGAGGCGGGGAATCATAGGCAGGGAATCGGATGTGCGGAATCAGAGATGGGGAATCAGAGGCCGGGAATCATAGCTGGCGAATCAGACGCGGGGAATCAGAGGTGGGCAATCAGAGGCGGGGAATCAGATATGGGGAATCAGAGGCGGGGAATCAGAGGCGGGGAAACAGAGGCGGCGAATCAGATATGGGGAATCAGAGGTGGGGAATCAGAGGTTGTGAATCAGAGATGGGGAATCAGAGGCGGGGAATCAGAGGCAGGGAATCAGACGCGGGGAATCAGAGGCGGGGATTCAGATATGGGGAAACAGAGGCGGGGAATCAGAGGCGGGGAAACAGAGGCGGGGAATCAGATATGGGGAATCAGAGGTGGGGAATCAGAGTTTGGGAATCAGAGGCAGGGAATCAGAGGCGGGGAATCAGAGGCGGGGAATCAGAGGCAGGGAATCAGAGGCAGGGATTCAGAGGCAGGGAATCAGAGGCGGGGAATCAGAGGTGGGGAATCAGAGGTTGGGAATCAGAGGCAGGGAATCAGAGGCGGGGAATCAGAGGCATGGAATCAGATGTGCGGAATCAGAGATGGGGAATCAGAGGCAGGGAATCAGAGGCGGGGAATCAGAGGCGTGGAATCAGAGTCCGGGATCAGAGGCCGGGAATGAGAGGCCGGGAATCAGAGGCCGGGAATCAGAGGCCGGGAATCAGAGGTGGGGAATCAGAGCCGGGAATCAGAGATGCGGAATCAGATGCGGGGATTCAGAGGTTGTAAATCAGAGGCGGGGAATCAGAGGCGGGGAAACAGAGGTGGGGAATCAGATATGGGGAATCAGATATGGGGAATCAAAGGCGGTGAATCAGAGATGGGGAATCAGAGGCGGGGAATCAGAGGCGGGGAATCAGAGCTGGGGAATCAGAGGCGGGGAATCAGAGTTGGGGAATCAGAGGCGGGGAATCAGATATGGGGAAACAGAGGTGGGGAATCAGAGGCGGGGAAACAGAGGCGGGGAATCAGATATGGGGAATCAGAGGCAGGGAATCAGATGTGCGGAATCAAAGATGGGGAATCAGAAGCAGGGAATCAGAGGCGGGGAATCAGAGGCGGGGAATCAGAGTCTGGGAATCAGAGGCCGGGAATGAGAGGCCGGGAATCAGAAGCCGGTAATCAAAGGCCGGGAATCAGAGGTGGGGAATCAGATGCAGGGAATCAGAGATGGGGAATCAGAGGCGGGGAATCAGCGGTGGTGAATCAGACGCGGGGATTCAGAGGTTGTAAATCAGAGATGGGGAATCAGAGGAGGGGAATCAGAGGCGGGGAAACAGAGTTGGGGAATCAGATATGGGGAATCAGAGGTGGGGAATAAGAGGCTGAGAATCAGATGCAGGGAATCAGAGGCGGGGAATCAGAGGCCGGGAATCAGAAGCCAGGAATCAGAGGCCGGGAATCAGAGGTGGGGAATGAGAGGAGGTGAATCAGAGATGGGGAGTCAGAGGAAGGGACTCAGAGGCGGGGAATCAGACGCGGGGAATCAGTGGCCGGGAATCAGAGCTGGGGAATCAGAGGCGGGGAATCAGACGCGGGGAATCAGTGGTCTGGAATCAGAGCTGGGGAATCAGAGGCGGGGAATCAGAGATGGGGAATCGGAGGCGGGGAATCAGAGATGGCAAATCAGAGATGGGGAATCAGAGGCGGGGAAACAGAGGCGGGGAGTCAGATTTGGGAATCAGAGGTGGGGAATCAGAGGTGGTGTAATGAGTGATGGGGAATCAGAGGCGGGGAATCGGAGGCAGGGAATCAGACACGGGGAATCAGAGGCTGGGAATCAGAGGCTGGGAATCAGAGCTGGGGAATCAGAGGTTGGGAATCAGAGGCCTGGAATCAGAGGCGGGCAATCAGAGGCAGGGAATCAGATGCGGGGAATCAGAGTTGGGGAATCAGAGGCGGGGAATCAGATATGGGGAAACAGAGGTGGGGAATCAGAGGCGGGGAAACAGAGGCGGGGAATCAGATATGGGGAATCAGAGGTGGGGAATCAGAGGTTGGGATTCAGATGCGGGGAATCAGAGGCGGGGAATCATAGGCAGGGAATCGGATGTGCGGAATCAGAGATGGGGAATCAGAGGCCGGGAATCATAGCTGGCGAATCAGAGGCGGGGAATCGGAGGTGGGCAATCAGAGGCGGGGAATCAGATATGGGGAATCAGAGGCGGGGAATCAGAGGCGGGGAAACAGAGGCGGGGAATCAGATACGGGGAATCAGATGTGGGGAATCAGAGGTTTTGAATCAGAGATGGGGAATCAGAGGCGGGGAATCAGAGGCAGGGAATCAGACGCGGGGAATCAGAGGCGGGGATTCAGAGCTGGGAATCAGAGGCGGGGAATCAGAGTTGGGGAATCAGAGGCGGTGAATCAGATATGGGGAATCAGAGGCGGGGAATCAGAGGCGGGGAAACAGAGGCGGGGAATCAGATATGGGGAATCAGAGGTGGGGAATCAGGGGCAGGGAATAAGTGGCAGGGAATCAGAGGCGGGGAATCAGAGGCGGGGAATCAGAGGCAGGCAAACAGAGGCGGGGTATCAGATATGGGGAATCAGAGGTGGGGAATTAGACGTGGTGAATCAGAGATGGGGAATTACAGGCGGGGAATCAGAGGCAGGGAATAGAACGCGGGGAATCAGAGGCGGGGAATCAGAGCTGGGGAATCAGAGGCGGGGAATCATAGTTGGGAATTAGAGGCGGGGAATCAGATATGGGGAAACAGAGGTGGGGAATCAGAGGCGGGGAAAGAGAGGCGGGGAATCAGATATGGGGAATCAGATGCGGGGAATCAGAGGCAGGGAATCAGAGCTGGGGAATCAGAGGCGGGGAATCAGAGTTGGGGCATCAGAGGTGGGGAATTAGATATGGGGAAACAGAGGCGGGGAATCAGAGGCGGGGAAACAGAGGCGGGGAATCAGATATGGGGAATCAGAGGTGGGGAATCAGAGGCAGGGAATCAGATGTGCGGAATCAGAGATGGGGAATCAGAGGCGGGGAATCAGAGGCAGGGAATCAGATGTGCGGAATCAGAGATGGGGAATCAGAGGCAGGGAATCAGAGGCGGGGCATCAGAGGCGGGGAATCAGAGGCCGGAAATCAGAGGCCGGGAATGAGAGGCCGGGAATCAGAGGCCGGTAGTCAGAGGCCGGGAATCAGAGGTGGGGAATCAGAGGCAGGGAATCAGAGATGGGGAATCCGAGGCGGGGAATCAGCGGTGGTGAATCAGACGCGGGGATTCAGAGTTTGTAAATCAGAGATGGGGAATCAGAGGCGGGGAATCAGAGGCGGGGAAACAGAGTTGGGGAATCATATATGGGGAATCAGAGGTGGGGAATAAGTGGCGGAGAATCAGAAGCAGGGAATCAGAGGCGGGGAATCAGAGGCCAGGAATCAGAAGCCAGGAATCAGAGGCCGGGAATCAGAGGTGGGGAATCAGAGGCCGGGAATCAGAGATGGGGAATCAGAGGTGGTGAATCAGAGATGGGGAATCAGAGGAAGGGACTCAGCGGCGGGGAATCAGACGCGGAGAATCAGTGGCGGGGAATCAGAGCTGGGGAATCAGAGTCGGGGAATCAGAGATGGGGAATTGGAGGCGGGGAATCAGAGATGGGGAATCAGAGACGGGGAATCAGAGGCGGGGAAACATAGGCGGGGAGTCAGATTTGGGGAATCAGAGGCGGGGAATCAGAGGCAGGGAATCGGATGTGCGGAATCAGAGATGGGGAATCAGAGGTGGGGAATCAGAGGCGGTGTATCAGAGATGGGGAATCAGAGGCGGGGAATCAGAGGCAGGAAATCAGACACGGGGAATCAGAGGCTGGGAATCAGACGCGGGGAATCAGAGGCGGGGAATCAGAGCTGGGGAATCAGAGGCAGGGAATCAGAGTTGGGGATTCAGAGGCGTGGAATCAGATATGGGGAAACAGAGGCGGGGAATCAGAGGCGGGCAAACAGAGGCGGGGAATCAGATATGGGGAATCAGAGGTGGGGAATCAGAGGTGGTGAATCTGAGATTGGGAATCACAGGCGGGGAATCAGTGGCAGGGAATCAGACGCGGGGAATCAGAGGCGGGGAATCAGATCTGGGGAATCAGAGGCGGGGAATCAGAGTTGGGGATTCAGAGGCGGGGAATCAGATATGGGGAAACAGAGGCAGACGATCAGAGGCGGGGAATCAGATATGGGGAATCAGAGGTGGAGAATCAGAGGTTAGGAATCAGAGGCAGGGAATCAGATGCTGGGAATCAGAGGCAGGGAATCAGATGAGGGGAATGAGAGGCGGGGAATCAGAGGTGGGGATTCAGAGGCAGCGAATCAGAGTTGGGGAATCAGAGGCGGGGAATTAGATATGGGGAAACAGAGGCGGGGAATCAGAGGCGGGGAAACAGAGGCGAGGTATCAGACATGGAGAATCAGAGATGGGGAATCAGAGGCAGGGAATCAGAATTAGAAGCGGGGAATCAGAGGCCGGGAATCAGAGGCCGGGAATCAGATGCCGGGAATAAGAAGCCGGGAATCAGAGGTGGGGAATCAGAGTCCGGGAATCAGAGATGGGGAATCAGAGGCGGGGAATGAGATATGGGGAATCAGAGGCGGGGAATCAGAGGTGGGTAAACAGAGGCGGGGAATCAGATATGCGGAATCAGAGGTGGCAAATCAAAGGCGGTGAATCAGAGATGGGGAATCAGAGGCGGGGAATCAGAGGCATGGAATCAAACACGGGGAATCAGAGGCGGGGAATCAGAGCTGGGGAATCAGAGGCGGGGAATCAGAGTTGGGGAATCATATATGGGGAATCAGAGGTGGGGAATAAGAGGCGGAGAATCAGAAGCAGGGAATCAGAGGCGGGGAATCAGAGGCCAGGAATCAGAAGCCAGGAATCAGAGGCCGGGAATCAGAGGTGGGGAATCAGAGGCCGGGAATCAGAGATGGGGAATCAGAGGTGATGAATCAGAGATGGGGAATCAGAGGAAGGGACTCAGCGGCGGGGAATCAGACGCGGAGAATCAGTGGCGGGGAATCAGAGCTGGGGAATCAGAGTCGGGGAATCAGAGATGGGGAATTGGAGGCGGGGAATCAGAGATGGGGAATCAGAGACGGGGAATCAGAGGCGGGGAAACATAGGCGGGGAGTCAGATTTGGGGAATCAGAGGCGGGGAATCAGAGACAGGGAATCGGATGTGCGGAATCAGAGATGGGGAATCAGAGGTGGGGAATCAGAGGCGGTGTATCAGAGATGGGGAATCAGAGGCGGGGAATCAGAGGCAGGAAATCAGACACGGGGAATCAGAGGCTGGGAATCAGACGCGGGGAATCAGAGGCGGGGAATCAGAGCTGGGGAATCAGAGGCAGGGAATCAGAGTTGGGGATTCAGAGGCGTGGAATCAGAGGCGGGGAAACAGAGTTGGGGAATCAGATATGGGGAATCAGAGGTGGGGAATAAGAGGCTGAGAATCAGATGCAGGGAATCAGAGGCGGGGAATCAGAGGCCGGGAATCAGAAGCCAGGAATCAGAGGCCGGGAATCAGAGGTGGGGAATGAGAGGAGGTGAATCAGAGATGTGGAGTCAGAGGAAGGGACTCAGAGGCGGGGAATCAGACGCGGGGAATCAGTGGCCGGGAATCAGAGCTGGGGAATCAGAGGCGGGGAATCAGACGCGGGGAATCAGTGGTCTGGAATCAGAGCTGGGGAATCAGAGGCGGGGAATCAGAGATGGGGAATCGGAGGCGGGGAATCAGAGATGGCAAATCAGAGATGGGGAATCAGAGGCGGGGAAACAGAGGCGGGGAGTCAGATTTGGGGAATCAGAGGTGGGGAATCAGAGGTGGTGTAATGAGTGATGGGGAATCAGAGGCTGGGAATCGGAGGCAGGGAATCAGACACGGGGAATCAGAGGCTGGGAATCAGAGGCTGGGAATCAGAGCTGGGGAATCAGAGGTTGGGAATCAGAGGCCTGGAATCAGAGGCGGGCAATCAGAGGCAGGCAATCAGATGCGGGGAATCAGAGTTGGGGAATCAGAGGCGGGGAATCAGATATGGGGAAACAGAGGTGGGGAATCAGAGGCGGGGAAACAGAGGCGGGGAATCAGATATGGGGAATCAGAGGTGGGGAATCAGAGGTTGGGATTCAGATGCGGGGAATCAGAGGCGGGGAATCATAGGCAGGGAATCGGATGTGCGGAATCAGAGATGGGGAATCAGAGGCCGGGAATCATAGCTGGCGAATCAGAGGCGGGGAATCGGAGGTGGGCAATCAGAGGCGGGGAATCAGATATGGGGAATCAGAGGCGGGGAATCAGAGGCGGGGAAACAGAGGCGGGGAATCAGATACGGGGAATCAGATGTGGGGAATCAGAGGTTTTGAATCAGAGATGGGGAATCAGAGGCGGGGAATCAGAGGCAGGGAATCAGACGCGGGGAATCAGAGGCGGGGATTCAGAGCTGGGAATCAGAGGCGGGGAATCAGAGTTGGGGAATCAGAGGCGGTGAATCAGATATGGGGAATCAGAGGCGGGGAATCAGAGGCGGGGAAACAGAGGCGGGGAATCAGATATGGGGAATCAGAGGTGGGGAATCAGGGGCAGGGAATAAGTGGCAGGGAATCAGAGGCGGGGAATCAGAGGCGGGGAATCAGAGGCAGGCAAACAGAGGCGGGGTATCAGATATGGGGAATCAGAGGTGGGGAATTAGACGTGGTGAATCAGAGATGGGGAATTACAGGCGGGGAATCAGAGGCAGGGAATAGAACGCGGGGAATCAGAGGCGGGGAATCAGAGCTGGGGAATCAGAGGCGGGGAATCATAGTTGGGAATTAGAGGCGGGGAATCAGATATGGGGAAACAGAGGTGGGGAATCAGAGGCGGGGAAAGAGAGGCGGGGAATCAGATATGGGGAATCAGATGCGGGGAATCAGAGGCAGGGAATCAGAGCAGGGGAATCAGAGGCGGGGAATCAGAGTTGGGGCATCAGAGGTGGGGAATTAGATATGGGGAAACAGAGGCGGGGAATCAGAGGCGGGGAAACAGAGGCGGGGAATCAGATATGGGGAATCAGAGGTGGGGAATCAGAGGCAGGGAATCAGATGTGCGGAATCAGAGATGGGGAATCAGAGGCGGGGAATCAGAGGCAGGGAATCAGATGTGCGGAATCAGAGATGGGGAATCAGAGGCAGGGAATCAGAGGCGGGGCATCAGAGGCGGGGAATCAGAGGCCGGAAATCAGAGGCCGGGAATGAGAGGCCGGGAATCAGAGGCCGGTAGTCAGAGGCCGGGAATCAGAGGTGGGGAATCAGAGGCAGGGAATCAGAGATGGGGAATCCGAGGCGGGGAATCAGCGGTGGTGAATCAGACGCGGGGATTCAGAGGTTGTAAATCAGAGATGGGGAATCAGAGGCGGGGAATCAGAGGCGGGGAAACAGAGTTGGGGAATCATATATGTGGAATCAGAGGTGGGGAATAAGTGGCGGAGAATCAGAAGCAGGGAATCAGAGGCGGGGAATCAGAGGCCAGGAATCAGAAGCCAGGAATCAGAGGCCGGGAATCAGAGGTGGGGAATCAGAGGCCGGGAATCAGAGATGGGGAATCAGAGGTGGTGAATCAGAGATGGGGAATCAGAGGAAGGGACTCAGCGGCGGGGAATCAGACGCGGAGAATCAGTGGCGGGGAATCAGAGCTGGGGAATCAGAGTCGGGGAATCAGAGATGGGGAATTGGAGGCGGGGAATCAGAGATGGGGAATCAGAGACGGGGAATCAGAGGCGGGGAAACATAGGCGGGGAGTCAGATTTGGGGAATCAGAGGCGGGGAATCAGAGGCAGGGAATCGGATGTGCGGAATCAGAGATGGGGAATCAGAGGTGGGGAATCAGAGGCGGTGTATCAGAGATGGGGAATCAGAGGCGGGGAATCAGAGGCAGGAAATCAGACACGGGGAATCAGAGGCTGGGAATCAGACGCGGGGAATCAGAGGCGGGGAATCAGAGCTGGGGAATCAGAGGCAGGGAATCAGAGTTGGGGATTCAGAGGCGTGGAATCAGATATGGGGAAACAGAGGCGGGGAATCAGAGGCGGGCAAACAGAGGCGGGGAATCAGATATGGGGAATCAGAGGTGGGGAATCAGAGGTGGTGAATCTGAGATTGGGAATCACAGGCGGGGAATCAGAGGCAGGGAATCAGACGCGGGGAATCAGAGGCGGGGAATCAGATCTGGGGAATCAGAGGCGGGGAATCAGAGTTGGGGATTCAGAGGCGGGGAATCAGATATGGGGAAACAGAGGCAGACGATCAGAGGCGGGGAATCAGATATGGGGAATCAGAGGTGGGGAATCAGAGGCAGGGAATCAGATGTGCGGAATCAGAGATGGGGAATCAGAGGCGGGGAATCAGAGGCAGGGAATCAGATGTGCGGAATCAGAGATGGGGAATCAGAGGCAGGGAATCAGAGGCGGGGCATCAGAGGCGGGGAATCAGAGGCCGGAAATCAGAGGCCGGGAATGAGAGGCCGGGAATCAGAGGCCGGTAGTCAGAGGCCGGGAATCAGAGGTGGGGAATCAGAGGCAGGGAATCAGAGATGGGGAATCCGAGGCGGGGAATCAGCGGTGGTGAATCAGACGCGGGGATTCAGAGGTTGTAAATCAGAGATGGGGAATCAGAGGCGGGGAATCAGAGGCGGGGAAACAGAGTTGGGGAATCATATATGTGGAATCAGAGGTGGGGAATAAGTGGCGGAGAATCAGAAGCAGGGAATCAGAGGCGGGGAATCAGAGGCCAGGAATCAGAAGCCAGGAATCAGAGGCCGGGAATCAGAGGTGGGGAATCAGAGGCCGGGAATCAGAGATGGGGAATCAGAGGTGGTGAATCAGAGATGGGGAATCAGAGGAAGGGACTCAGCGGCGGGGAATCAGACGCGGAGAATCAGTGGCGGGGAATCAGAGCTGGGGAATCAGAGTCGGGGAATCAGAGATGGGGAATTGGAGGCGGGGAATCAGAGATGGGGAATCAGAGACGGGGAATCAGAGGCGGGGAAACATAGGCGGGGAGTCAGATTTGGGGAATCAGAGGCGGGGAATCAGAGGCAGGGAATCGGATGTGCGGAATCAGAGATGGGGAATCAGAGGTGGGGAATCAGAGGCGGTGTATCAGAGATGGGGAATCAGAGGCGGGGAATCAGAGGCAGGAAATCAGACACGGGGAATCAGAGGCTGGGAATCAGACGCGGGGAATCAGAGGCGGGGAATCAGAGCTGGGGAATCAGAGGCAGGGAATCAGAGTTGGGGATTCAGAGGCGTGGAATCAGATATGGGGAAACAGAGGCGGGGAATCAGAGGCGGGCAAACAGAGGCGGGGAATCAGATATGGGGAATCAGAGGTGGGGAATCAGAGGTGGTGAATCTGAGATTGGGAATCACAGGCGGGGAATCAGAGGCAGGGAATCAGACGCGGGGAATCAGAGGCGGGGAATCAGATCTGGGGAATCAGAGGCGGGGAATCAGAGTTGGGGATTCAGAGGCGGGGAATCAGATATGGGGAAACAGAGGCAGACGATCAGAGGCGGGGAATCAGATATGGGGAATCAGAGGTGGAGAATCAGAGGTTAGGAATCAGAGGCAGGGAATCAGATGCTGGGAATCAGAGGCAGGGAATCAGATGAGGGGAATGAGAGGCGGGGAATCAGAGGTGGGGATTCAGAGGCAGCGAATCAGAGTTGGGGAATCAGAGGCGGGGAATTAGATATGGGGAAACAGAGGCGGGGAATCAGAGGCGGGGAAACAGAGGCGAGGAATCGGAGGCAGGGAATCAGACGCGGGGAATCAGAGGCTGGGAATCAGAGGCTGGGAATCAGAGCTGGGGAATCAGAGGTTGGGAATCAGAGGCCTGGAATCAGAGGCGGGCAATCAGAGGCAGGGAATCAGATGCGGGGAATCAGAGTTGGGGAATCAGAGGCGGGGAATCAGATATGGGGAAACAGAGGCGGGGAATCGGAGGCAGGGAATCAGACGCGGGGAATCAGAGGCTGGGAATCAGAGGCTGGGAATCAGAGCTGGGGAATCAGAGGTTGGGAATCAGAGGCCTGGAATCAGAGGCGGGCAATCAGAGGCAGGGAATCAGATGCGGGGAATCAGAGTTGGGGAATCAGAGGCGGGGAATCAGATATGGGGAAACAGAGGTGGGGAATCAGAGGCGGGGAAACAGAGGCGGGGAATCAGATATGGGGAATCAGAGGTGGGGAATCAGAGGTTGGGAATCAGATGCGGGGAATCAGAGGCGGGGAATCATAGGCAGGGAATCGGATGTGCGGAATCAGAGATGGGGAATCAGAGGCCGGGAATCATAGCTGGCGAATCAGAGGCGGGGAATCGGAGGTGGGCAATCAGAGGCGGGGAATCAGATATGGGGAATCAGAGGCGGGGAATCAGAGGCGGGGAAACAGAGGCGGGGAATCAGATATGGGGAATCAGATGTGGGGAATCAGAGGTTTTGAATCAGAGATGGGGAATCAGAGGCGGGGAATCAGAGGCAGGGAATCAGACGCGGGGAATCAGAGGCGGGGATTCAGAGCTGGGAATCAGAGGCGGGGAATCAGAGTTGGGGAATCAGAGGCGGTGAATCAGATATGGGGAATCAGAGGCGGGGAATCAGAGGCGGGGAAACAGAGGCGGGGAATCAGATATGGGGAATCAGAGGTGGGGAATCAGGGGCAGGGAATAAGTGGCAGGGAATCAGAGGCGGGGAATCAGAGGCGGGGAATCAGAGGCAGGCAAACAGAGGCGGGGTATCAGATATGGGGAATCAGAGGTGGGGAATTAGACGTGGTGAATCAGAGATGGAGAATTACAGGCGGGGAATCAGAGGCAGGGAATAGAACGCGGGGAATCAGAGGCGGGGAATCAGAGCTGGGGATTCAGAGGCGGGGAATCATAGTTGGGAATTAGAGGCGGGGAATCAGATATGGGGAAACAGAGGTGGGGAATAAGAGGCGGGGAAAGAGAGGCGGGGAATCAGATATGGGGAATCAGATGCGGGGAATCAGAGGCAGGGAATCAGAGCTGGGGAATCAGAGGCGGGGAATCAGAGTTGGGGCATCAGAGGTGGGGAATTAGATATGGGGAAACAGAGGCGGGGAATCAGAGGCGGGGAAACAGAGGCGGGGAATCAGATATGGGGAATCAGAGGTGGGGAATCAGAGGCAGGGAATCAGATGTGCGGAATCAGAGATGGGGAATCAGAGGCGGGGAATCAGAGGCAGGGAATCAGATGTGCGGAATCAGAGATGGGGAATCAGAGGCAGGGAATCAGAGGCGGGGCATCAGAGGTGGGGAATCAGAGGCCGGGAATCAGAGGCCGGGAATGAGAGGCCGGGAATCAGAGGCCGGTAGTCAGAGGCCGGGAATCAGAGGTGGGGAATCAGAGGCAGGGAATCATAGATGGGGAATCCGAGGCGGGGAATCAGCGGTGGTGAATCAGACGCGGGGATTCAGAGGTTGTAAATCAGAGATGGGGAATCAGAGGCGGGGAATCAGAGGCGGGGAAACAGAGTTGGGGAATCATATATGGGGAATCAGAGGTGGGGAATAAGAGGCGGAGAATCAGAAGCAGGGAATCAGAGGCGGGGAATCAGAGGCCAGGAATCAGAAGCCAGGAATCAGAGGCCGGGAATCAGAGGTGGGGAATCAGAGGCCGGGAATCAGAGATGGGGAATCAGAGGTGGTGAATCAGAGATGGGGAATCAGAGGAAGGGACTCAGCGGCGGGGAATCAGACGCGGAGAATCAGTGGCGGGGAATCAGAGCTGGGGAATCAGAGTCGGGGAATCAGAGATGGGGAATTGGAGGCGGGGAATCAGAGATGGGGAATCAGAGACGGGGAATCAGAGGCGGGGAAACATAGGCGGGGAGTCAGATTTGGGGAATCAGAGGCGGGGAATCAGAGGCAGGGAATCGGATGTGCGGAATCAGAGATGGGGAATCAGAGGTGGGGAATCAGAGGCGGTGTATCAGAGATGGGGAATCAGAGGCGGGGAATCAGAGGCAGGAAATCAGACACGGGGAATCAGAGGCTGGGAATCAGACGCGGGGAATCAGAGGCGGGGAATCCGAGTTGGGGATTCAGAGGCGTGGAATCAGATATGGGGAAACAGAGGCGGGGAATCAGAGGCGGGCAAACAGATGCGGGGAATCAGATATGGGGAATCAGAGGTGGGGAATCAGAGGTGGTTAATCTGAGATTGGGAATCACAGGCGGGGAATCAGAGGCAGGGAATCAGACGCGGGGAATCAGAGGCGGGGAATCAGATCTAGGGAATCAGAGGCGGGGAATCAGAGTTGGGGATTCAGAGGCGGGGAATCAGATATGGGGAAACAGAGGCAGACGATCAGAGGCGGGGAATCAGATATGGGGAATCAGAGGTGGAGAATCAGAGGTTAGGAATCAGAGGCAGGGAATCAGATGCTGGGAATCAGAGGCAGGGAATCAGATGAGGGGAATGAGAGGCGGGGAATCAGAGGTGGGGATTCAGAGGCAGCGAATCAGAGTTGGGGAATCAGAGGCGGGGAATTAGATATGGGGAAACAGAGGCGGGGAATCAGAGGCGGGGAAACAGAGGCGAGGTATCAGACATGGAGAATCAGAGATGGGGAATCAGAGGCAGGGAATCAGAATTAGAAGCGGGGAATCAGAGGCCGGGAATCAGAGGCCGGGAATCAGATGCCGGGAATAAGAAGCCGGGAATCAGAGGTGGGGAATCAGAGTCCGGGAATCAGAGATGGGGAATCAGAGGCGGGGAATGAGATATGGGGAATCAGAGGCGGGGAATCAGAGGTGGGTAAACAGAGGCGGGGAATCAGATATGCGGAATCAGAGGTGGCGATTCAAAGGCGGTGAATCAGAGATGGGGAATCAGAGGCGGGGAATCAGAGGCATGGAATCAAACACGGGGAATCAGAGGCGGGGAATCAGAGCTGGGGAATCAGAGGCGGGGAATCAGAGTTGGGGAATCAGAGGCGGGGAATAAGATATGGGGAAACAGAGGCAGGGAAACAGAGGCGGGGAAACAGATGCGGGGAATCAGATATGGGGAATCAGACGTGGGGAATCAGAGTTTGGGAATCAGAGGCAGGGAATCAGAGGCGGGGAATCAGAAGCGGGGAATCAGAGGCAGGGAATCAGATGTGCGGAATCAGAGATGGGGAATCAGAGGCAGGGAATCAGAGGCGGGGAATCAGAGGCGGGGAATCAGAGGCCGGGAATCAGAGGCCGGGAATGAGAGGCCGGGAATCAGAGGCCGGTAGTCAGAGGCCGGGAATCAGAGGTGGGGAATCAGAGGCAGGGAATCAGAGATGGGGAATCTGAGTCGTGGAATCAGCGGTGGTGAATCAGACGCGGGGATTCAGAGGTTGTAAATCAGAGATGGGGAATCAGAGGCGGGGAATCAGAGGCGGGGAATCAGAGTTGGGGAATCATATATGGGGAATCAGAGGTGGGGAATAAGAGGCGGAGAATCAGAAGCAGGGAATCAGAGGCGGGGAATCAGAGGCCAGGAATCAGAAGCCAGGAATCAGAGGCCGGGAATCAGAGGTGGGGAATCAGAGATGGGGAATCAGAGGAAGGGACTTAGAGGCGGGGAATCAGATGCGGGGAATCAGTGGCGGGGAATCAGAGCTGGGGAATCAGAGTCGGGGAATCAGAGATGGGGAATTTGAGGCGGGGAATCAGAGATGGGGAATCAGAGACGGGGCATCAGAGGTGGGGAAACATAGGCGGGGAGTCAGATTTGGGGAATCTGAGGTGGGGAATCAGAGGTGGTGAAATGAGAGATGGGGAATCAGAGGCGGGGAATCAGAGGCAGGGAATCAGACGCGGGGAATCAGAGGCTGGGAATCAGAGCTGGGGAATCAGAGGCGGGGAATCAGAGTTGGGGAATAAGGGGCGGGGAATCAGATATGGGGAATCAGAAGCGGGGAATCAGAGGTGGGGAAACAGAGGCGGGGAATCAGATATGGGTAATCAGAGGTGGGGAATCAGGGGCGTGGAATCAGAGGCAGGGAATTAGATGTGGTGAATCAGAGATGGGGAATCAGAGGCAGGGAATCAGAATTACAAGCGGGGTATCAGAGGCCGTGAATCAGAGGCAGGGAATAAGAGGCAAGGATCAAACACGGGGAATCAGAGGCTGGGAATCAGAGCTGGGGAATCAGAGGCGGGGAATCAGAACTGGGGAATCACAGGCGGGGTATCAGAGTTGGGGAATCAGAGGCGGGGTATCAGATATGGGGAAACAGAGGCGGGGAATCAGAGGCGGTGAAACAGAGGCGGGGAATCAGATATGGGGAATCAGAGGTGGGATATCAGAGGTTGGGAATCAGAGGCCTGGAATCAGAGGCGGGGACTCAGAGGCAGGGAATCAGATGCGGGGAATCAGAGGCGGGGAATCAGAGATGGGGAATCAGAGGCGGGGAATCAGAGTTGGGGAATCAGAGGCGGGGAAACAGATATGGGGAAACAGAGGTGGGGAATCAGAGGCGGGGAAACAGAGGCGGGGAATCAGATATGGGGAATCAGAGGTGGGGAATCAGAGGTTGGGAATCAGAGGCGGGGAATCAGAGGCGGGGAATCATAAGCAGGGAATCGGATGTGCGGAATCAGAGATGGGGAATCAGAGGCCGGGAATCAGAGGTGGTGAATCAGAGATGGGTAATCAGAGGCGGGGAATCAGAGGCAGGGATTCAGACGTGGGGAATCAGAGGCGGGGAATCATAGCTGGCGAATCAGAGGCGGGAATCAGAGGTGGGCAATAAGAGGCGGGGAATCAGATATGGGGAATCAGAGGCAGGGAATCAGAGGCAGGGAATCAGAGGTTGGGAATCAGAGGCAGGGAATCAGAGGCAGGGATTCAGAGGCAGGGAATCAGAGGCGGGGAATCAGAGGTAGGGAATCAGAGGTTGGGAATCAGAGGCAGGGAATCAGAGGCGGGGAATCAGAGGCAGGGAATCAGAGGCGGGGAATCAGAGGCTTGGAATCAGAGTCCGGGAATCAGAGGCCGGGAATGAGTGGCCGGGAATCAGAGGCCAGGAATCAGAGGCCGGGAATCAGAGGTGGGGAATCAGAGGCCGGGAATCAGAGATGCGGAATCAGATGCGGGGATTCAGAGGTTGTAAATCAGAGATGGGGAATCAGAGGCGGGGAATCAGAGGCGGGGAAACAGAGGTGGGGAATCAGATATGGGGAATCAGATATGGGGAATCAAAGGCGGTGAATCAGAGATGGGGAATCAGAGGCGGGGAATCAGAGGCGGGGAATCAGAGCTGGGGAATCAGAGGCGGGGAATCAGAGTTGGGGAATCAGAGGCGGGGCATCAGATATGGGGAAACAGAGGTGGGGAATCAGAGGCGGGGAAACAGAGGCGGGGAATCAGATATGGGGAATCAGAGGTGGGGAATCAGAGGTTGGGAATCAGAGGCAGGGAATCAGAGGCGGGGAAACAGAGGCGGGGAATCAGATATGGGGAATCAGAGGTGGCGAATCAAAGGCGGTGAATCAGAGATGGGGAATCAGAGGCGGAGAATCAGAGGCAGGGAATCAAACACGGGGAATCAGAGGCGGGGAATCAGAGGCGGGGAAACAGAGTTGGGGAATCATATATGGGGAATCAGAGGTGGGGAATAAGAGGCGGAGAATCAGAAGCAGGGAATCAGAGGCGGGGAATCAGAGGCCAGGAATCAGAAGCCAGGAATCAGAGGCCGGGAATCAGAGGTGGGGAATCAGAGGCCGGGAATCAGAGATGGGGAATCAGAGGTGGTGAATCAGAGATGGGGAATCAGAGGAAGGGACTCAGCGGCGGGGAATCAGACGCGGAGAATCAGTGGCGGGGAATCAGAGCTGGGGAATCAGAGTCGGGGAATCAGAGATGGGGAATTGGAGGCGGGGAATCAGAGATGGGGAATCAGAGACGGGGAATCAGAGGCGGGGAAACATAGGCGGGGAGTCAGATTTGGGGAATCAGAGGCGGGGAATCAGAGGCAGGGAATCGGATGTGCGGAATCAGAGATGGGGAATCAGAGGTGGGGAATCAGAGGCGGTGTATCAGAGATGGGGAATCAGAGGCGGGGAATCAGAGGCAGGAAATCAGACACGGGGAATCAGAGGCTGGGAATCAGACGCGGGGAATCAGAGGCGGGGAATCCGAGTTGGGGATTCAGAGGCGTGGAATCAGATATGGGGAAACAGAGGCGGGGAATCAGAGGCGGGCAAACAGAGGCGGGGAATCAGATATGGGGAATCAGAGGTGGGGAATCAGAGGTGGTGAATCTGAGATTGGGAATCACAGGCGGGGAATCAGAGGCAGGGAATCAGACGCGGGGAATCAGAGGCGGGGAATCAGATCTGGGGAATCAGAGGCGGGGAATCAGAGTTGGGGATTCAGAGGCGGGGAATCAGATATGGGGAAACAGAGGCAGACGATCAGAGGCGGGGAATCAGATATGGGGAATCAGAGGTGGAGAATCAGAGGTTAGGAATCAGAGGCAGGGAATCAGATGCTGGGAATCAGAGGCAGGGAATCAGATGAGGGGAATGAGAGGCGGGGAATCAGAGGTGGGGATTCAGAGGCAGCGAATCAGAGTTGGGGAATCAGAGGCGGGGAATTAGATATGGGGAAACAGAGGCGGGGAATCAGAGGCGGGGAAACAGAGGCGAGGTATCAGACATGGAGAATCAGAGATGGGGAATCAGAGGCAGGGAATCAGAATTAGAAGCGGGGAATCAGAGGCCGGGAATCAGAGGCCGGGAATCAGATGCCGGGAATAAGAAGCCGGGAATCAGAGGTGGGGAATCAGAGTCCGGGAATCAGAGATGGGGAATCAGAGGCGGGGAATGAGATATGGGGAATCAGAGGCGGGGAATCAGAGGTGGGTAAACAGAGGCGGGGAATCAGATATGCGGAATCAGAGGTGGCGAATCAAAGGCGGTGAATCAGAGATGGGGAATCAGAGGCGGGGAATCAGAGGCATGGAATCAAACACGGGGAATCAGAGGCGGGGAATCAGAGCTGGGGAATCAGAGGCGGGGAATCAGAGTTGGGGAATCAGAGGCGGGGAATAAGATATGGGGAAACAGAGGCAGGGAATCAGAGGCGGGGAAACAGATGCGGGGAATCAGATATGGGGAATCAGACGTGGGGAATCAGAGTTTGGGAATCAGAGGCAGGGAATCAGAGGCGGGGAATCAGAAGCGGGGAATCAGAGGCAGGGAATCAGATGTGCGGAATCAGAGATGGGGAATCAGAGGCAGGGAATCAGAGGCGGGGAATCAGAGGCGGGGAATCAGAGGCCGGGAATCAGAGGCCGGGAATGAGAGGCCGGGAATCAGAGGCCGGTAGTCAGAGGCCGGGAATCAGAGGTGGGGAATCAGAGGCAGGGAATCAGAGATGGGGAATCTGAGTCGTGGAATCAGCGGTGGTGAATCAGACGCGTGGATTCAGAGGTTGTAAATCAGAGATGGGGAATCAGAGGCGGGGAATCAGAGGCGGGGAATCAGAGTTGGGGAATCATATATGGGGAATCAGAGGTGGGGAATAAGAGGCGGAGAATCAGAAGCAGGGAATAAGAGGCGGGGAATCAGAGGCCAGGAATCAGAAGCCAGGAATCAGAGGCCGGGAATCAGAGGTGGGGAATCAGAGATGGGGAATCAGAGGAAGGGACTTAGAGGCGGGGAATCAGATGCGGGGAATCAGTGGCGGGGAATCAGAGCTGGGGAATCAGAGTCGGGGAATCAGAGATGGGGAATTTGAGGCGGGGAATCAGAGATGGGGAATCAGAGACGGGGAATCAGAGGTGGGGAAACATAGGCGGGGAGTCAGATTTGGGGAATCTGAGGTGGGGAATCAGAGGTGGTGAAATGAGAGATGGGGAATCAGAGGCGGGGAATCAGAGGCAGGGAATCAGACGCGGGGAATCAGAGGCTGGGAATCAGAGCTGGGGAATCAGAGGCGGGGAATCAGAGTTGGGGAATAAGGGGCGGGGAATCAGATATGGGGAATCAGAAGCGGGGAATCAGAGGTGGGGAAACAGAGGCGGGGAATCAGATATGGGTAATCAGAGGTGGGGAATCAGGGGCGTGGAATCAGAGGCAGGGAATTAGATGTGGTGAATCAGAGATGGGGAATCAGAGGCAGGGAATCAGAATTACAAGCGGGGTATCAGAGGCCGTGAATCAGAGGCAGGGAATAAGAGGCAAGGATCAAACACGGGGAATCAGAGGCTGGGAATCAGAGCTGGGGAATCAGAGGCGGGGAATCAGAACTGGGGAATCACAGGCGGGGTATCAGAGTTGGGGAATCAGAGGCGGGGTATCAGATATGGGGAAACAGAGGCGGGGAATCAGAGGCGGTGAAACAGAGGCGGGGAATCAGATATGGGGAATCAGAGGTGGGATATCAGAGGTTGGGAATCAGAGGCCTGGAATCAGAGGCGGGGACTCAGAGGCAGGGAATCAAATGCGGGGAATCAGAGGCGGGGAATCAGAGATGGGGAATCAGAGGCGGGGAATCAGAGTTGGGGAATCAGAGGCGGGGAAACAGATATGGGGAAACAGAGGTGGGGAATCAGAGGCGGGGAAACAGAGGCGGGGAATCAGATATGGGGAATCAGAGGTGGGGAATCAGAGGTTGGGAATCAGAGGCGGGGAATCAGAGGCGGGGAATCATAAGCAGGGAATCGGATGTGCGGAATCAGAGATGGGGAATCAGAGGCCGGGAATCAGAGGTGGTGAATCAGAGATGGGTAATCAGAGGCGGGGAATCAGAGGCAGGGATTCAGACGTGGGGAATCAGAGGCGGGGAATCATAGCTGGCGAATCAGAGGCGGGAATCAGAGGTGGGCAATAAGAGGCGGGGAATCAGATATGGGGAATCAGAGGCAGGGAATCAGAGGCAGGGAATCAGAGGTTGGGAATCAGAGGCAGGGAATCAGAGGCAGGGATTCAGAGGCAGGGAATCAGAGGCGGGGAATCAGAGGTAGGGAATCAGAGGTTGGGAATCAGAGGCAGGGAATCAGAGGCGGGGAATCAGAGGCAGGGAATCAGAGGCGGGGAATCAGAGGCTTGGAATCAGAGTCCGGGAATCAGAGGCCGGGAATGAGTGGCCGGGAATCAGAGGCCAGGAATCAGAGGCCGGGAATCAGAGGTGGGGAATCAGAGGCCGGGAATCAGAGATGCGGAATCAGATGCGGGGATTCAGAGGTTGTAAATCAGAGATGGGGAATCAGAGGCGGGGAATCAGAGGCGGGGAAACAGAGGTGGGGAATCAGATATGGGGAATCAGATATGGGGAATCAAAGGCGGTGAATCAGAGATGGGGAATCAGAGGCGGGGAATCAGAGGCGGGGAATCAGAGCTGGGGAATCAGAGGCGGGGAATCAGAGTTGGGGAATCAGAGGCGGGGCATCAGATATGGGGAAACAGAGGTGGGGAATCAGAGGCGGGGAAACAGAGGCGGGGAATCAGATATGGGGAATCAGAGGTGGGGAATCAGAGGTTGGGAATCAGAGGCAGGGAATCAGAGGCGGGGAAACAGAGGCGGGGAATCAGATATGGGGAATCAGAGGTGGCGAATCAAAGGCGGTGAATCAGAGATGGGGAATCAGAGGCGGAGAATCAGAGGCAGGGAATCAAACACGGGGAATCAGAGGCGGGGAATCAGAGTTGGGGAATCACAGGCGGGGAATCAGATATGGGGAAACAGAGGCGGGGAATCAGAGGCGGGGAAACAGAGGCGGGGAATCACATATGGGGAATCAGAGGTGGGGAATCAGAGTTTGGGATTCAGAGGCAGGGAATCAGAGGCGGGGAATCAGAGGCGGGGAATCAGAGGCAGGGAATCAGAGGCAGGGATTCAGAGGCAGGGAATCAGAGGCGGGGAATCAGAGGTGGGGAATCAGAGGTTGGGAATCAGAGGCAGGGAATCAGAGGTGGGGAATCAGAGGCATGGAATCAGATGTGCGGAATCAGAGATGGGGAATCAGAGGCAGGGAATCAGAGGCGGGGAATCAGAGGCGTGGAATCAGAGTCTGGGGGGGGGAATCAGAGGCCGGGAATGAGAGGCCGGGAATCAGAGGTGGGGAATCAGAGGCCGGGAATCAGAGATGCGGAATCAGATGCGGGGATTCAGAGGTTGTAAATCAGAGATGGGGATTCAGAGGCGGGGAATCAGAGGCGGGGAAACAGAGGTGGGGAATCAGATATGGGGAATCAGATATGGGGAATCAAAGGCGGTGAATCAGAGATGGGGAATCAGAGGCGGGGAATCAGAGGCGGGGAATCAGAGCTGGGGAATCAGAGGCGGGGAATCAGAGTTGGGGAATCAGAGGCGGGGCATCTGATATGGGGAAACAGAGGTGGGGAATCAGAGGCGGGGAAACAGAGGCGGGGAATCAGATATGGGGAATCAGAGGTGGGGAATCAGAGGTTGGGAATCAGAGGCAGGGAATCAGAGGCGGGGAAACAGAGGCGGGGAATCAGATATGGGGAATCAGAGGTGGCGAATCAAAGGCGGTGAATCAGAGATGGGGAATCAGAGGCTGAGAATCAGAAGCAGGGAATCAGAGGCGGGGAATCAGAGGCCGGGAATCAGAAGCCAGGAATCAGAGGCCGGGAATCAGAGGTGGGGAATCAGAGGCCGGGAATCAGAGATGGGGAATGAGAGGAGGTGAATCAGAGATGGGGAGTCAGAGGAAGGGACTCAGAGGCGGGGAATCAGACGCGGGGAATCAGTGGCCGGGAATCAGAGCTGGGGAATCAGAGGCGGGGAATCAGACGCGGGGAATCAGTGGTCTGGAATCAGAGCTGGGGAATCAGAGGCGAGGAATCAGAGATGGGGAATCGGAGGCGGGGAATCAGAGATGGCAAATCAGAGATGGGGAATCAGAGGCGGGGAAACAGAGGCGGGGAGTCAGATTTGGGGAATCAGAGGTGGGGAATCAGAGGTGGTGTAATGAGTGATGGGGAATCAGAGGCGGGGAATCGGAGGCAGGGAATCAGATGCGGGGAATCAGAGGCTGGGAATCAGAGGCTGGGAATCAGAGCTGGGGAATCAGAGGTTGGGAATCAGAGGCCTGGAATCAGAGGCGGGCAATCAGAGGCAGGGAATCAGATGCGGGGAATCAGAGTTGGGGAATCAGAGGCGGGGAATCAGATATGGGGAAACAGAGGTGGGGAATCAGAGGCGGGGAAACAGAGGCGGGGAATCAGATATGGGGAATCAGAGGTGGGGAATCAGAGGTTGGGAATCAGATGCGGGGAATCAGAGGCGGGGAATCATAGGCAGGGAATCGGATGTGCGGAATCAGAGATGGGGAATCAGAGGCCGGGAATCATAGCTGGCGAATCAGAGGCGGGGAATCGGAGGTGGGCAATCAGAGGCGGGGAATCAGATATGGGGAATCAGAGGCGGGGAATCAGAGGCGGGGAAACAGAGGCGGGGAATCAGATATGGGGAATCAGATGTGGGGAATCAGAGGTTTTGAATCAGAGATGGGGAATCAGAGGCGGGGAATCAGAGGCAGGGAATCAGACGCGGGGAATCAGAGGCGGGGATTCAGAGCTGGGAATCAGAGGCGGGGAATCAGAGTTGGGGAATCAGAGGCGGTGAATCAGATATGGGGAATCAGAGGCGGGGAATCAGAGGCGGGGAAACAGAGGCGGGGAATCAGATATGGGGAATCAGAGGTGGGGAATCAGGGGCAGGGAATAAGTGGCAGGGAATCAGAGGCGGGGAATCAGAGGCGGGGAATCAGAGGCAGGCAAACAGAGGCGGGGTATCAGATATGGGGAATCAGAGGTGGGGAATTAGACGTGGTGAATCAGAGATGGGGAATTACAGGCGGGGAATCAGAGGCAGGGAATAGAACGCGGGGAATCAGAGGCGGGGAATCAGAGCTGGGGAATCAGAGGCGGGGAATCATAGTTGGGAATTAGAGGCGGGGAATCAGATATGGGGAAACAGAGGTGGGGAATCAGAGGCGGGGAAAGAGAGGCGGGGAATCAGATATGGGGAATCAGATGCGGGGAATCAGAGGCAGGGAATCAGAGCTGGGGAATCAGAGGCGGGGAATCAGAGTTGGGGCATCAGAGGTGGGGAATTAGATATGGGGAAACAGAGGCGGGGAATCAGAGGCGGGGAAACAGAGGCGGGGAATCAGATATGGGGAATCAGAGGTGGGGAATCAGAGGCAGGGAATCAGATGTGCGGAATCAGAGATGGGGAATCAGAGGCGGGGAATCAGAGGCAGGGAATCAGATGTGCGGAATCAGAGATGGGGAATCAGAGGCAGGGAATCAGAGGCGGGGCATCAGAGGCGGGGAATCAGAGGCCGGGAATCAGAGGCCGGGAATGAGAGGCCGGGAATCAGAGGCCGGTAGTCAGAGGCCGGGAATCAGAGGTGGGGAATCAGAGGCAGGGAATCATAGATGGGGAATCCGAGGCGGGGAATCAGCGGTGGTGAATCAGACGCGGGGATTCAGAGGTTGTAAATCAGAGATGGGGAATCAGAGGCGGGGAATCAGAGGCGGGGAAACAGAGTTGGGGAATCATATATGGGGAATCAGAGGTGGGGAATAAGAGGCGGAGAATCAGAAGCAGGGAATCAGAGGCGGGGAATCAGAGGCCAGGAATCAGAAGCCAGGAATCAGAGGCCGGGAATCAGAGGTGGGGAATCAGAGGCCGGGAATCAGAGATGGGGAATCAGAGGTGGTGAATCAGAGATGGGGAATCAGAGGAAGGGACTCAGCGGCGGGGAATCAGACGCGGAGAATCAGTGGCGGGGAATCAGAGCTGGGGAATCAGAGTCGGGGAATCAGAGATGGGGAATTGGAGGCGGGGAATCAGAGATGGGGAATCAGAGACGGGGAATCAGAGGCGGGGAAACATAGGCGGGGAGTCAGATTTGTGGAATCAGAGGCGGGGAATCAGAGGCAGGGAATCGGATGTGCGGAATCAGAGATGGGGAATCAGAGGTGGGGAATCAGAGGCGGTGTATCAGAGATGGGGAATCAGAGGCGGGGAATCAGAGGCAGGTAATCAGACACGGGGAATCAGAGGCTGGGAATCAGACGCGGGGAATCAGAGGCGGGGAATCAGAGTTGGGGATTCAGAGGCGTGGAATCAGATATGGGGAAACAGAGGCGGGGAATCAGAGGCGGGCAAACAGAGGCGGGGAATCAGATATGGGGAATCAGAGGTGGGGAATCAGAGGTGGTGAATCTGAGATTGGGAATCACAGGCGGGGAATCAGAGGCAGGGAATCAGACGCGGGGAATCAGAGGCGGGGAATCAGATCTGGGGAATCAGAGGCGGGGAATCAGAGTTGGGGATTCAGAGGCGGGGAATCAGATATGGGGAAACAGAGGCAGACGATCAGAGGCGGGGAATCAGATATGGGGAATCAGAGGTGGAGAATCAGAGGTTAGGAATCAGAGGCAGGGAATCAGATGCTGGGAATCAGAGGCAGGGAATCAGATGAGGGGAATGAGAGGCGGGGAATCAGAGGTGGGGATTCAGAGGCAGCGAATCAGAGTTGGGGAATCAGAGGCGGGGAATAAGATATGGGGAAACAGAGGCAGGGAATCAGAGGCAGGGAAACAGATGCGGGGAATCAGATATGGGGAATCAGACGTGGGGAATCAGAGTTTGGGAATCAGAGGCAGGGAATCAGAGGCGGGGAATCAGAAGCGGGGAATCAGAGGCAGGGAATCAGATGTGCGGAATCAGAGATGGGGAATCAGAGGCAGGGAATCAGAGGCGGGGAATCAGAGGCGGGGAATCAGAGGCCGGGAATCAGAGGCCGGGAATGAGAGGCCGGGAATCAGAGGCCGGTAGTCAGAGGCCGGGAATCAGAGGTGGGGAATCAGAGGCAGGGAATCAGAGATGGGGAATCTGAGTCGTGGAATCAGCGGTGGTGAATCAGACGCGGGGATTCAGAGGTTGTAAATCAGAGATGGGGAATCAGAGGCGGGGAATCAGAGGCGGGGAATCAGAGTTGGGGAATCATATATGGGGAATCAGAGGTGGGGAATAAGAGGCGGAGAATCAGAAGCAGGGAATCAGAGGCGGGGAATCAGAGGCCAGGAATCAGAAGCCAGGAATCAGAGGCCGGGAATCAGAGGTGGGGAATCAGAGATGGGGAATCAGAGGAAGGGACTTAGAGGCGGGGAATCAGATGCGGGGAATCAGTGGCGGGGAATCAGAGCTGGGGAATCAGAGTCGGGGAATCAGAGATGGGGAATTTGAGGCGGGGAATCAGAGATGGGGAATCAGAGACGGGGAATCAGAGGTGGGGAAACATAGGCGGGGAGTCAGATTTGGGGAATCTGAGGTGGGGAATCAGAGGTGGTGAAATGAGAGATGGGGAATCAGAGGCGGGGAATCAGAGGCAGGGAATCAGACGCGGGGAATCAGAGGCTGGGAATCAGAGCTGGGGAATCAGAGGCGGGGAATCAGAGTTGGGGAATAAGGGGCGGGGAATCAGATATGGGGAATCAGAAGCGGGGAATCAGAGGTGGGGAAACAGAGGCGGGGAATCAGATATGGGTAATCAGAGGTGGGGAATCAGGGGCGTGGAATCAGAGGCAGGGAATTAGATGTGGTGAATCAGAGATGGGGAATCAGAGGCAGGGAATCAGAATTACAAGCGGGGTATCAGAGGCCGTGAATCAGAGGCAGGGAATAAGAGGCAAGGATCAAACACGGGGAATCAGAGGCTGGGAATCAGAGCTGGGGAATCAGAGGCGGGGAATCAGAACTGGGGAATCACAGGCGGGGTATCAGAGTTGGGGAATCAGAGGCGGGGTATCAGATATGGGGAAACAGAGGCGGGGAATCAGAGGCGGTGAAACAGAGGCGGGGAATCAGATATGGGGAATCAGAGGTGGGATATCAGAGGTTGGGAATCAGAGGCCTGGAATCAGAGGCGGGGACTCAGAGGCAGGGAATCAGATGCGGGGAATCAGAGGCGGGGAATCAGAGATGGGGAATCAGAGGCGGGGAATCAGAGTTGGGGAATCAGAGGCGGGGAAACAGATATGGGGAAACAGAGGTGGGGAATCAGAGGCGGGGAAACAGATGCGGGGAATCAGATATGGGGAATCAGAGGTGGGGAATCAGAGGTTGGGAATCAGAGGCGGGGAATCAGAGGCGGGGAATCATAAGCAGGGAATCGGATGTGCGGAATCAGAGATGGGGAATCAGAGGCCGGGAATCAGAGGTGGTGAATCAGAGATGGGTAATCAGAGGCGGGGAATCAGAGGCAGGGATTCAGACGTGGGGAATCAGAGGCGGGGAATCATAGCTGGCGAATCAGAGGCGGGAATCAGAGGTGGGCAATAAGAGGCGGGGAATCAGATATGGGGAATCAGAGGCAGGGAATCAGAGGCAGGGAATCAGAGGTTGGGAATCAGAGGCAGGGAATCAGAGGCAGGGATTCAGAGGCAGGGAATCAGAGGCGGGGAATCAGAGGTAGGGAATCAGAGGTTGGGAATCAGAGGCAGGGAATCAGAGGCGGGGAATCAGAGGCAGGGAATCAGAGGCGGGGAATCAGAGGCTTGGAATCAGAGTCCGGGAATCAGAGGCCGGGAATGAGTGGCCGGGAATCAGAGGCCAGGAATCAGAGGCCGGGAATCAGAGGTGGGGAATCAGAGGCCGGGAATCAGAGATGCGGAATCAGATGCGGGGATTCAGAGGTTGTAAATCAGAGATGGGGAATCAGAGGCGGGGAATCAGAGGCGGGGAAACAGAGGTGGGGAATCAGATATGGGGAATCAGATATGGGGAATCAAAGGCGGTGAATCAGAGATGGGGAATCAGAGGCGGGGAATCAGAGGCGGGGAATCAGAGCTCGGGAATCAGAGGCGGGGAATCAGAGTTGGGGAATCAGAGGCGGGGCATCAGATATGGGGAAACAGAGGTGGGGAATCAGAGGCGGGGAAACAGAGGCGGGGAATCAGATATGGGGAATCAGAGGTGGGGAATCAGAGGTTGGGAATCAGAGGCAGGGAATCAGAGGCGGGGAAACAGAGGCGGGGAATCAGATATGGGGAATCAGAGGTGGCGAATCAAAGGCGGTGAATCAGAGATGGGGAATCAGAGGCGGAGAATCAGAGGCAGGGAATCAAACACGGGGAATCAGAGGCGGGGAATCAGAGTTGGGGAATCACAGGCGGGGAATCAGATATGGGGAAACAGAGGCGGGGAATCAGAGGCGGGGAAACAGAGGCGGGGAATCACATATGGGGAATCAGAGGTGGGGAATCAGAGTTTGGGATTCAGAGGCAGGGAATCAGAGGCGGGGAATCAGAGGCGGGGAATCAGAGGCAGGGAATCAGAGGCAGGGATTCAGAGGCAGGGAATCAGAGGCGGGGAATCAGAGGTGGGGAATCAGAGGCATGGAATCAGATGTGCGGAATCAGAGATGGGGAATCAGAGGCAGGGAATCAGAGGCGGGGAATCAGAGGCGTGGAATCAGAGTCTGGGGGGGGGAATCAGAGGCCGGGAATGAGAGGCCGGGAATCAGAGGTGGGGAATCAGAGGCCGGGAATCAGAGATGCGGAATCAGATGCGGGGATTCAGAGGTTGTAAATCAGAGATGGGGATTCAGAGGCGGGGAATCAGAGGCGGGGAAACAGAGGTGGGGAATCAGATATGGGGAATCAGATATGGGGAATCAAAGGCGGTGAATCAGAGATGGGGAATCAGAGGCGGGGAATCAGAGGCGGGGAATCAGAGCTGGGGAATCAGAGGCGGGGAATCAGAGTTGGGGAATCAGAGGCGGGGCATCTGATATGGGGAAACAGAGGTGGGGAATCAGAGGCGGGGAAACAGAGGCGGGGAATCAGATATGGGGAATCAGAGGTGGGGAATCAGAGGTTGGGAATCAGAGGCAGGGAATCAGAGGCGGGGAAACAGAGGCGGGGAATCAGATATGGGGAATCAGAGGTGGCGAATCAAAGGCGGTGAATCAGAGATGGGGAATCAGAGGCTGAGAATCAGAAGCAGGGAATCAGAGGCGGGGAATCAGAGGCCGGGAATCAGAAGCCAGGAATCAGAGGCCGGGAATCAGAGGTGGGGAATCAGAGGCCGGGAATCAGAGATGGGGAATGAGAGGAGGTGAATCAGAGATGGGGAGTCAGAGGAAGGGACTCAGAGGCGGGGAATCAGACGCGGGGAATCAGTGGCCGGGAATCAGAGCTGGGGAATCAGAGGCGGGGAATCAGACGCGGGGAATCAGTGGTCTGGAATCAGAGCTGGGGAATCAGAGGCGAGGAATCAGAGATGGGGAATCGGAGGCGGGGAATCAGAGATGGCAAATCAGAGATGGGGAATCAGAGGCGGGGAAACAGAGGCGGGGAGTCAGATTTGGGGAATCAGAGGTGGGGAATCAGAGGTGGTGTAATGAGTGATGGGGAATCAGAGGCGGGGAATCGGAGGCAGGGAATCAGACGCGGGGAATCAGAGGCTGGGAATCAGAGGCTGGGAATCAGAGCTGGGGAATCAGAGGTTGGGAATCAGAGGCCTGGAATCAGAGGCGGGCAATCAGAGGCAGGGAATCAGATGCGGGGAATCAGAGTTGGGGAATCAGAGGCGGGGAATCAGATATGGGGAAACAGAGGTGGGGAATCAGAGGCGGGGAAACAGAGGCGGGGAATCAGATATGGGGAATCAGAGGTGGGGAATCAGAGGTTGGGAATCAGATGCGGGGAATCAGAGGCGGGGAATCATAGGCAGGGAATCGGATGTGCGGAATCAGAGATGGGGAATCAGAGGCCGGGAATCATAGCTGGCGAATCAGAGGCGGGGAATCGGAGGTGGGCAATCAGAGGCGGGGAATCAGATATGGGGAATCAGAGGCGGGGAATCAGAGGCGGGGAAACAGAGGCGGGGAATCAGATATGGGGAATCAGATGTGGGGAATCAGAGGTTTTGAATCAGAGATGGGGAATCAGAGGCGGGGAATCAGAGGCAGGGAATCAGATGCGGGGAATCAGAGGCGGGGATTCAGAGCTGGGAATCAGAGGCGGGGAATCAGAGTTGGGGAATCAGAGGCGGTGAATCAGATATGGGGAATCAGAGGCGGGGAATCAGAGGCGGGGAAACAGAGGCGGGGAATCAGATATGGGGAATCAGAGGTGGGGAATCAGGGGCAGGGAATAAGTGGCAGGGAATCAGAGGCGGGGAATCAGAGGCGGGGAATCAGAGGCAGGCAAACAGAGGCGGGGTATCAGATATGGGGAATCAGAGGTGGGGAATTAGACGTGGTGAATCAGAGATGGGGAATTACAGGCGGGGAATCAGAGGCAGGGAATCAGAGCTGGGGAATCAGAGGCGGGGAATCATAGTTGGGAATTAGAGGCGGGGAATCAGATATGGGGAAACAGAGGTGGGGAATCAGAGGCGGGGAAAGAGAGGCGGGGAATCAGATATGGGGAATCAGATGCGGGGAATCAGAGGCAGGGAATCAGAGCTGGGGAATCAGAGGCGGGGAATCAGAGTTGGGGCATCAGAGGTGGGGAATTAGATATGGGGAAACAGAGGCGGGGAATCAGAGGCGGGGAAACAGAGGCGGGGAATCAGATATGGGGAATCAGAGGTGGGGAATCAGAGGCAGGGAATCAGATGTGCGGAATCAGAGATGGGGAATCAGAGGCGGGGAATCAGAGGCAGGGAATCAGATGTGCGGAATCAGAGATGGGGAATCAGAGGCAGGGAATCAGAGGCGGGGCATCAGAGGCGGGGAATCAGAGGCCGGGAATCAGAGGCCGGGAATGAGAGGCCGGGAATCAGAGGCCGGTAGTCAGAGGCCGGGAATCAGAGGTGGGGAATCAGAGGCAGGGAATCATAGATGGGGAATCCGAGGCGGGGAATCAGCGGTGGTGAATCAGACGCGGGGATTCAGAGGTTGTAAATCAGAGATGGGGAATCAGAGGCGGGGAATCAGAGGCGGGGAAACAGAGTTGGGGAATCATATATGGGGAATCAGAGGTGGGGAATAAGAGGCGGAGAATCAGAAGCAGGGAATCAGAGGCGGGGAATCAGAGGCCAGGAATCAGAAGCCAGGAATCAGAGGCCGGGAATCAGAGGTGGGGAATCAGAGGCCGGGAATCAGAGATGGGGAATCAGAGGTGGTGAATCAGAGATGGGGAATCAGAGGAAGGGACTCAGCGGCGGGGAATCAGACGCGGAGAATCAGTGGCGGGGAATCAGAGCTGGGGAATCAGAGTCGGGGAATCAGAGATGGGGAATTGGAGGCGGGGAATCAGAGATGGGGAATCAGAGACGGGGAATCAGAGGCGGGGAAACATAGGCGGGGAGTCAGATTTGTGGAATCAGAGGCGGGGAATCAGAGGCAGGGAATCGGATGTGCGGAATCAGAGATGGGGAATCAGAGGTGGGGAATCAGAGGCGGTGTATCAGAGATGGGGAATCAGAGGCGGGGAATCAGAGGCAGGTAATCAGACACGGGGAATCAGAGGCTGGGAATCAGACGCGGGGAATCAGAGGCGGGGAATCAGAGTTGGGGATTCAGAGGCGTGGAATCAGATATGGGGAAACAGAGGCGGGGAATCAGAGGCGGGCAAACAGAGGCGGGGAATCAGATATGGGGAATCAGAGGTGGGGAATCAGAGGTGGTGAATCTGAGATTGGGAATCACAGGCGGGGAATCAGAGGCAGGGAATCAGACGCGGGGAATCAGAGGCGGGGAATCAGATCTGGGGAATCAGAGGCGGGGAATCAGAGTTGGGGATTCAGAGGCGGGGAATCAGATATGGGGAAACAGAGGCAGACGATCAGAGGCGGGGAATCAGATATGGGGAATCAGAGGTGGAGAATCAGAGGTTAGGAATCAGAGGCAGGGAATCAGATGCTGGGAATCAGAGGCAGGGAATCAGATGAGGGGAATGAGAGGCGGGGAATCAGAGGTGGGGATTCAGAGGCAGCGAATCAGAGTTGGGGAATCAGAGGCGGGGAATTAGATATGGGGAAACAGAGGCGGGGAATCAGAGGCGGGGAAACAGAGGCGAGGTATCAGACATGGAGAATCAGAGATGGGGAATCAGAGGCAGGGAATCAGAATTAGAAGCGGGGAATCAGAGGCCGGGAATCAGAGGCCGGGAATCAGATGCCGGGAATAAGAAGCAGGGAATCAGAGGTGGGGAATCAGAGTCCGGGAATCAGAGATGGGGAATCAGAGGCGGGGAATGAGATATGGGGAATCAGAGGCGGGGAATCAGAGGTGGGTAAACAGAGGCGGGGAATCAGATATGCGGAATCAGAGGTGGCGAATCAAAGGCGGTGAATCAGAGATGGGGAATCAGAGGCGGGGAATCAGAGGCATGGAATCAAACACGGGGAATCAGAGGCGGGGAATCAGAGCTGGGGAATCAGAGGCGGGGAATCAGAGTTGGGGAATCAGAGGCGGGGAATAAGATATGGGGAAACAGAGGCAGGGAATCAGAGGCGGGGAAACAGATGCGGGGAATCAGATATGGGGAATCAGACGTGGGGAATCAGAGTTTGGGAATCAGAGGCAGGGAATCTGAGGCGGGGAATCAGAAGCGGGGAATCAGAGGCAGGGAATCAGATGTGCGGAATCAGAGATGGGGAATCAGAGGCAGGGAATCAGAGGCGGGGAATCAGAGGCGGGGAATCAGAGGCCGGGAATCAGAGGCCGGGAATGAGAGGCCGGGAATCAGAGGCCGGTAGTCAGAGGCCGGGAATCAGAGGTGGGGAATCAGAGGCAGGGAATCAGAGATGGGGAATCTGAGTCGTGGAATCAGCGGTGGTGAATCAGACGCGGGGATTCAGAGGTTGTAAATCAGAGATGGGGAATCAGAGGCGGGGAATCAGAGGCGGGGAATCAGAGTTGGGGAATCATATATGGGGAATCAGAGGTGGGGAATAAGAGGCGGAGAATCAGAAGCAGGGAATCAGAGGCGGGGAATCAGAGGCCAGGAATCAGAAGCCAGGAATCAGAGGCCGGGAATCAGAGGTGGGGAATCAGAGATGGGGAATCAGAGGAAGGGACTTAGAGGCGGGGAATCAGATGCGGGGAATCAGTGGCGGGGAATCAGAGCTGGGGAATCAGAGTCGGGGAATCAGAGATGGGGAATTTGAGGCGGGGAATCAGAGATGGGGAATCAGAGGCGGGGAATCAGAGGTGGGGAATCAGAGGCATGGAATCAGATGTGCGGAATCAGAGATGGGGAATCAGAGGCAGGGAATCAGAGGCGGGGAATCAGAGGCGTGGAATCAGAGTCTGGGGGGGGGAATCAGAGGCCGGGAATGAGAGGCCGGGAATCAGAGGTGGGGAATCAGAGGCCGGGAATCAGAGATGCGGAATCAGATGCGGGGATTCAGAGGTTGTAAATCAGAGATGGGGATTCAGAGGCGGGGAATCAGAGGCGGGGAAACAGAGGTGGGGAATCAGATATGGGGAATCAGATATGGGGAATCAAAGGCGGTGAATCAGAGATGGGGAATCAGAGGCGGGGAATCAGAGGCGGGGAATCAGAGCTGGGGAATCAGAGGCGGGGAATCAGAGTTGGGGAATCAGAGGCGGGGCATCTGATATGGGGAAACAGAGGTGGGGAATCAGAGGCGGGGAAACAGAGGCGGGGAATCAGATATGGGGAATCAGAGGTGGGGAATCAGAGGTTGGGAATCAGAGGCAGGGAATCAGAGGCGGGGAAACAGAGGCGGGGAATCAGATATGGGGAATCAGAGGTGGCGAATCAAAGGCGGTGAATCAGAGATGGGGAATCAGAGGCTGAGAATCAGAAGCAGGGAATCAGAGGCGGGGAATCAGAGGCCGGGAATCAGAAGCCAGGAATCAGAGGCCGGGAATCAGAGGTGGGGAATCAGAGGCCGGGAATCAGAGATGGGGAATGAGAGGAGGTGAATCAGAGATGGGGAGTCAGAGGAAGGGACTCAGAGGCGGGGAATCAGACGCGGGGAATCAGTGGCCGGGAATCAGAGCTGGGGAATCAGAGGCGGGGAATCAGACGCGGGGAATCAGTGGTCTGGAATCAGAGCTGGGGAATCAGAGGCGAGGAATCAGAGATGGGGAATCGGAGGCGGGGAATCAGAGATGGCAAATCAGAGATGGGGAATCAGAGGCGGGGAAACAGAGGCGGGGAGTCAGATTTGGGGAATCAGAGGTGGGGAATCAGAGGTGGTGTAATGAGTGATGGGGAATCAGAGGCGGGGAATCGGAGGCAGGGAATCAGACGCGGGGAATCAGAGGCTGGGAATCAGAGGCTGGGAATCAGAGCTGGGGAATCAGAGGTTGGGAATCAGAGGCCTGGAATCAGAGGCGGGCAATCAGAGGCAGGGAATCAGATGCGGGGAATCAGAGTTGGGGAATCAGAGGCGGGGAATCAGATATGGGGAAACAGAGGTGGGGAATCAGAGGCGGGGAAACAGAGGCGGGGAATCAGATATGGGGAATCAGAGGTGGGGAATCAGAGGTTGGGAATCAGATGCGGGGAATCAGAGGCGGGGAATCATAGGCAGGGAATCGGATGTGCGGAATCAGAGATGGGGAATCAGAGGCCGGGAATCATAGCTGGCGAATCAGAGGCGGGGAATCGGAGGTGGGCAATCAGAGGCGGGGAATCAGATATGGGGAATCAGAGGCGGGGAATCAGAGGCGGGGAAACAGAGGCGGGGAATCAGATATGGGGAATCAGATGTGGGGAATCAGAGGTTTTGAATCAGAGATGGGGAATCAGAGGCGGGGAATCAGAGGCAGGGAATCAGATGCGGGGAATCAGAGGCGGGGATTCAGAGCTGGGAATCAGAGGCGGGGAATCAGAGTTGGGGAATCAGAGGCGGTGAATCAGATATGGGGAATCAGAGGCGGGGAATCAGAGGCGGGGAAACAGAGGCGGGGAATCAGATATGGGGAATCAGAGGTGGGGAATCAGGGGCAGGGAATAAGTGGCAGGGAATCAGAGGCGGGGAATCAGAGGCGGGGAATCAGAGGCAGGCAAACAGAGGCGGGGTATCAGATATGGGGAATCAGAGGTGGGGAATTAGACGTGGTGAATCAGAGATGGGGAATTACAGGCGGGGAATCAGAGGCAGGGAATCAGAGCTGGGGAATCAGAGGCGGGGAATCATAGTTGGGAATTAGAGGCGGGGAATCAGATATGGGGAAACAGAGGTGGGGAATCAGAGGCGGGGAAAGAGAGGCGGGGAATCAGATATGGGGAATCAGATGCGGGGAATCAGAGGCAGGGAATCAGAGCTGGGGAATCAGAGGCGGGGAATCAGAGTTGGGGCATCAGAGGTGGGGAATTAGATATGGGGAAACAGAGGCGGGGAATCAGAGGCGGGGAAACAGAGGCGGGGAATCAGATATGGGGAATCAGAGGTGGGGAATCAGAGGCAGGGAATCAGATGTGCGGAATCAGAGATGGGGAATCAGAGGCGGGGAATCAGAGGCAGGGAATCAGATGTGCGGAATCAGAGATGGGGAATCAGAGGCAGGGAATCAGAGGCGGGGCATCAGAGGCGGGGAATCAGAGGCCGGGAATCAGAGGCCGGGAATGAGAGGCCGGGAATCAGAGGCCGGTAGTCAGAGGCCGGGAATCAGAGGTGGGGAATCAGAGGCAGGGAATCATAGATGGGGAATCCGAGGCGGGGAATCAGCGGTGGTGAATCAGACGCGGGGATTCAGAGGTTGTAAATCAGAGATGGGGAATCAGAGGCGGGGAATCAGAGGCGGGGAAACAGAGTTGGGGAATCATATATGGGGAATCAGAGGTGGGGAATAAGAGGCGGAGAATCAGAAGCAGGGAATCAGAGGCGGGGAATCAGAGGCCAGGAATCAGAAGCCAGGAATCAGAGGCCGGGAATCAGAGGTGGGGAATCAGAGGCCGGGAATCAGAGATGGGGAATCAGAGGTGGTGAATCAGAGATGGGGAATCAGAGGAAGGGACTCAGCGGCGGGGAATCAGACGCGGAGAATCAGTGGCGGGGAATCAGAGCTGGGGAATCAGAGTCGGGGAATCAGAGATGGGGAATTGGAGGCGGGGAATCAGAGATGGGGAATCAGAGACGGGGAATCAGAGGCGGGGAAACATAGGCGGGGAGTCAGATTTGTGGAATCAGAGGCGGGGAATCAGAGGCAGGGAATCGGATGTGCGGAATCAGAGATGGGGAATCAGAGGTGGGGAATCAGAGGCGGTGTATCAGAGATGGGGAATCAGAGGCGGGGAATCAGAGGCAGGTAATCAGACACGGGGAATCAGAGGCTGGGAATCAGACGCGGGGAATCAGAGGCGGGGAATCAGAGTTGGGGATTCAGAGGCGTGGAATCAGATATGGGGAAACAGAGGCGGGGAATCAGAGGCGGGCAAACAGAGGCGGGGAATCAGATATGGGGAATCAGAGGTGGGGAATCAGAGGTGGTGAATCTGAGATTGGGAATCACAGGCGGGGAATCAGAGGCAGGGAATCAGACGCGGGGAATCAGAGGCGGGGAATCAGATCTGGGGAATCAGAGGCGGGGAATCAGAGTTGGGGATTCAGAGGCGGGGAATCAGATATGGGGAAACAGAGGCAGACGATCAGAGGCGGGGAATCAGATATGGGGAATCAGAGGTGGAGAATCAGAGGTTAGGAATCAGAGGCAGGGAATCAGATGCTGGGAATCAGAGGCAGGGAATCAGATGAGGGGAATGAGAGGCGGGGAATCAGAGGTGGGGATTCAGAGGCAGCGAATCAGAGTTGGGGAATCAGAGGCGGGGAATTAGATATGGGGAAACAGAGGCGGGGAATCAGAGGCGGGGAAACAGAGGCGAGGTATCAGACATGGAGAATCAGAGATGGGGAATCAGAGGCAGGGAATCAGAATTAGAAGCGGGGAATCAGAGGCCGGGAATCAGAGGCCGGGAATCAGATGCCGGGAATAAGAAGCAGGGAATCAGAGGTGGGGAATCAGAGTCCGGGAATCAGAGATGGGGAATCAGAGGCGGGGAATGAGATATGGGGAATCAGAGGCGGGGAATCAGAGGTGGGTAAACAGAGGCGGGGAATCAGATATGCGGAATCAGAGGTGGCGAATCAAAGGCGGTGAATCAGAGATGGGGAATCAGAGGCGGGGAATCAGAGGCATGGAATCAAACACGGGGAATCAGAGGCGGGGAATCAGAGCTGGGGAATCAGAGGCGGGGAATCAGAGTTGGGGAATCAGAGGCGGGGAATAAGATATGGGGAAACAGAGGCAGGGAATCAGAGGCGGGGAAACAGATGCGGGGAATCAGATATGGGGAATCAGACGTGGGGAATCAGAGTTTGGGAATCAGAGGCAGGGAATCTGAGGCGGGGAATCAGAAGCGGGGAATCAGAGGCAGGGAATCAGATGTGCGGAATCAGAGATGGGGAATCAGAGGCAGGGAATCAGAGGCGGGGAATCAGAGGCGGGGAATCAGAGGCCGGGAATCAGAGGCCGGGAATGAGAGGCCGGGAATCAGAGGCCGGTAGTCAGAGGCCGGGAATCAGAGGTGGGGAATCAGAGGCAGGGAATCAGAGATGGGGAATCTGAGTCGTGGAATCAGCGGTGGTGAATCAGACGCGGGGATTCAGAGGTTGTAAATCAGAGATGGGGAATCAGAGGCGGGGAATCAGAGGCGGGGAATCAGAGTTGGGGAATCATATATGGGGAATCAGAGGTGGGGAATAAGAGGCGGAGAATCAGAAGCAGGGAATCAGAGGCGGGGAATCAGAGGCCAGGAATCAGAAGCCAGGAATCAGAGGCCGGGAATCAGAGGTGGGGAATCAGAGATGGGGAATCAGAGGAAGGGACTTAGAGGCGGGGAATCAGATGCGGGGAATCAGTGGCGGGGAATCAGAGCTGGGGAATCAGAGTCGGGGAATCAGAGATGGGGAATTTGAGGCGGGGAATCAGAGATGGGGAATCAGAGACGGGGAATCAGAGGTGGGGAAACATAGGCGGGGAGTCAGATTTGGGGAATCTGAGGTGGGGAATCAGAGGTGGTGAAATGAGAGATGGGGAATCAGAGGCGGGGAATCAGAGGCAGGGAATCAGACGCGGGGAATCAGAGGCTGGGAATCAGAGCTGGGGAATCAGAGGCGGGGAATCAGATTTGGGGAATAAGGGGCGGGGAATCAGATATGGGGAATCAGAAGCGGGGAATCAGAGGTGGGGAAACAGAGGCGGGGAATCAGATATGGGTAATCAGAGGTGGGGAATCAGGGGCGTGGAATCAGAGGCAGGGAATTAGATGTGGTGAATCAGAGATGGGGAATCAGAGGCAGGGAATCAGAATTACAAGCGGGGTATCAGAGGCCGTGAATCAGAGGCAGGGAATCAGAGGCAAGGATCAAACACGGGGAATCAGAGGCTGGGAATCAGAGCTGGGGAATCAGAGGCGGGGAATCAGAACTGGGGAATCACAGGCGGGGTATCAGAGTTGGGGTATCAGAGGCGGGGTATCAGATATGGGGAAACAGAGGCGGGGAATCAGAGGCGGTGAAACAGGGGCGGGGAATCAGATATGGGGAATCAGAGGTGGGATATCAGAGTTGGGAATCAGAGGCCTGGAATCAGAGGCGGGGACTCAGAGGCAGGGAATCAGATGCGGGGAATCAGAGGCGGGAAATCAGAGATGGGGAATCAGAGGCGGGGAATCAGAGTTGGGGAATCAGAGGCGGGGAAACAGATATGGGGAAACAGAGGTGGGGAATCAGAGGCGGGGAAACAGAGGCGGGGAATCAGATATGGGGAATCAGAGGTGGGGAATCAGAGGTTGGGAATCAGAGGCGGGGAATCAGAGGCGGGGAATCATAAGCAGGGAATCAGATGTGCGGAATCAGAGATGGGGAATCAGAGGCCGGGAATCAGAGGTGGTGAATCAGAGATGGGTAATCAGAGGCGGGGAATCAGAGGCAGGGATTCAGACGTGGGGAATCTGAGGCGGGGAATCATAGCTGGCGAATCAGAGGCGGGAATCAGAGGTGGGCAATAAGAGGCGGGGAATCAGATATGGGGAATCAGAGGCAGGGAATCAGAGGCATGGAATCAGAGGTTGGGAATCAGAGGCAGGGAATCAGAGGCAGGGATTCAGAGGCAGGGAATCAGAGGCGGGGAATCAGAGGTGGGGAATCAGAGGTTGGGAAACAGAGGCAGGGAATCAGAGGCGGGGAATCAGAGGCAGGGAATCAGAGGCGGGGAATCAGAGGCTTGGAATCAGAGTCCGGGAATCAGAGGCCGGGAATGAGTGGCCGGGAATCAGAGGCCAGGAATCAGAGGCCGGGAATCAGAGGTGGGGAATCAGAGGCCGGGAATCAGAGATGCGGAATCAGATGCGGGGATTCAGAGGTTGTAAATCAGAGATGGGGAATCAGAGGCGGGGAATCAGAGGCGGGGAAACAGAGGTGGGGAATCAGATATGGGGAATCAGATATGGGGAATCAAAGGCGGTGAATCAGAGATGGGGAATCAGAGGCGGGGAATCAGAGGCGGGGAATCAGAGCTGGGGAATCAGAGGCGGGGAATCAGAGTTGGGGAATCAGAGGCGGGGCATCAGATATGGGGAAACAGAGGTGGGGAATCAGAGGCGGGGAAACAGAGGCGGGGAATCAGATATGGGGAATCAGAGGTGGGGAATCAGAGGTTGGGAATCAGAGGCAGGGAATCAGAGGCGGGGAAACAGAGGCGGGGAATCAGATATGGGGAATCAGAGGTGGCGAATCAAAGGCGGTGAATCAGAGATGGGGAATCAGAGGCGGAGAATCAGAGGCAGGGAATCAAACACGGGGAATCAGAGGCGGGGAATCTGAGTTGGGGAATCAGAGGCGGGGAATCAGATATGGGGAAACAGAGGCGGGGAATCAGAGGCGGGGAAACAGAGGCGGGGAATCACATATGGGGAATCAGAGGTGGGGAATCAGAGTTTGGGATTCAGAGGCAGGGAATCAGAGGCGGGGAATCAGAGGCGGGGAATCAGAGGCAGGGAATCAGAGGCAGGGATTCAGAGGCAGGGAATCAGAGGCGGGGAATCAGAGGTGGGGAATCAGAGGTTGGGAATCAGAGGCAGGGAATCAGAGGTGGGGAATCAGAGGCATGGAATCAGATGTGCGGAATCAGAGATGGGGAATCAGAGGCAGGGAATCAGAGGCGGGGAATCAGAGGCGTGGAATCAGAGTCCGGGGGGGGAATCAGAGGCCGGGAATGAGAGGCCGGGAATCAGAGGTGGGGAATCAGAGGCCGGGAATCAGAGATGCGGAATCAGATGCGGGGATTCAGAGGTTGTAAATCAGAGATGGGGATTCAGAGGCGGGGAATCAGAGGCGGGGAAACAGAGGTGGGGAATCAGATATGGGGAATCAGATATGGGGAATCAAAGGCGGTGAATCAGAGATGGGGAATCAGAGGCGGGGAATCAGAGGCGGGGAATCAGAGCTGGGGAATCAGAGGCGGGGAATCAGAGTTGGGGAATCAGAGGCGGGGCATCAGATATGGGGAAACAGAGGTGGGGAATCAGAGGCGGGGAAACAGAGGCGGGGAATCAGATATGGGGAATCAGAGGTGGGGAATCAGAGGTTGGGAATCAGAGGCAGGGAATCAGAGGCGGGGAAACAGAGGCGGGGAATCAGATATGGGGAATCAGAGGTGGCGAATCAAAGGCGGTGAATCAGAGATGGGGAATCAGAGGCGGGGAATCAGAGGCAGGGAATCAAACACGGGGAATCAGAGGCGGGGAATCAGAGTTGGGGAATCAGAGGCGGGGAATCAGATATGGGGAAACAGACGCGGGGAATCAGAGGTGGGGAAACAGAGGCGGGGAATCACATATGGGGAATCAGAGGTGGGAAATCAGAGTTTGGGAATCAGAGGCAGGGAATCAGAGGCGGGGAATCAGAGGCGGGGAATCAGAGGCAGGGAATCAGAGGCAGGGATTCAGAGGCAGGGAATCAGAGGCGGGGAATCAGAGGTGGGGAATCAGAGGTTGGGAATCAGAGGCAGGGAATCAGAGGTGGGGAATCAGAGGCATGGAATCAGATGTGCGGAATCAGAGATGGGGAATCAGAGGCAGGGAATCAGAGGCGGGGAATCAGAGGCGTGGAATCAGAGTCCGGGAATCAGAGGCCGGGAATGAGAACCGGGAATCAGAGGTGGGGAATCAGAGGCCGGGAATCAGAGATGCGGAATCAGATGCGGGGATTCAGAGGTTGTAAATCAGAGATGGGGAATCAGAGGCGGGGAATCAGAGGCGGGGAAACAGAGGTGGGGAATCAGATATGGGGAATCAGATATGGGGAATCAAAGGCGGTGAATCAGAGATAGGGAATCAGAGGCGGGGAATCAGAGGCGGGGAATCAGAGCTGGGGAATCAGAGGTGGGGAATCAGAGTTGGGGAATCAGAGGCGGGGAATCAGATATGGGGAAACAGAGGTGGGGAATCAGAGGCGGGGAAACAGAGGCGGGGAATCAGATATGGGGAATCAGAGGCAGGGAATCAGATGTGCGGAATCAGAGATGGGGAATCAGAGGCAGGGAATCAGAGGCGGGGAATCAGAGGCGGGGAATCAGAGTCCGGGAATCAGAGGCCGGGAATGAGAGGCCGGGAATCAGAAGCCGGTAATCAGAGGCCGGGAATCAGAGGTGGGGAATCAGATGCAGGGAATCAGAGATGGGGAATCAGAGGAGGGGAATCAGCGGTGGTGAATCAGACGCGGGGATTCAGAGGTTGTAAATCAGAGATGGGGAATCAGAGGAGGGGAATCAGAGGCGGGGAAACAGAGTTGGGGAATCAGATATGGGGAATCAGAGGTGGGGAATAAGAGGCTGAGAATCCGAAGCAGGGAATCAGAGGCGGGGAATCAGAGGCCGGGAATCAGAAGCCAGGAATCAGAGGCCGGGAATCAGAGGTGGGGAATCAGAGGCCGGGAATCAGAGATGGGGAATGAGAGGAGGTGAATCAGAGATTGGGAGTCAGAGGAAGGGACTCAGAGGCGGGGAATCAGACGCGGGGAATCAGTGGCCGGGAATCAGAGCTGGGGAATCAGAGGCGGGGAATCAGACGCGGGGAATCAGTGGTCTGGAATCAGAGCTGGGGAATCAGAGGCGGGGAATCAGAGATGGGGAATCGGAGGCGGGGAATCAGAGATGGCAAATCAGAGATGGGGAATCAGAGGCGGGGAAACAGAGGCGGGGAGTCAGATTTGGGGAATCAGAGGTGGGGAATCAGAGGTGGTGTAATGAGTGATGGGGAATCAGAGGCGGGGAATCGGAGGCAGGGAATCAGACGCGGGGAATCAGAGGCTGGGAATCAGAGGCTGGGAATCAGAGCTGGGGAATCAGAGGTTGGGAATCAGAGGCCTGGAATCAGAGGCGGGCAATCAGAGGCAGGGAATCAGATGCGGGGAATCAGAGTTGGGGAATCAGAGGCGGGGAATCAGATATGGGGAAACAGAGGTGGGGAATCAGAGGCGGGGAAACAGAGGCGGGGAATCAGATATGGGGAATCAGAGGTGGGGAATCAGAGGTTGGGAATCAGATGCGGGGAATCAGAGGCGGGGAATCATAGGCAGGGAATCGGATGTGCGGAATCAGAGATGGGGAATCAGAGGCCGGGAATCATAGCTGGCGAATCAGAGGCGGGGAATCGGAGGTGGGCAATCAGAGGCGGGGAATCAGATATGGGGAATCAGAGGCGGGGAATCAGAGGCGGGGAAACAGAGGCGGGGAATCAGATATGGGGAATCAGAAGTGGGGAATCAGAGGTTTTGAATCAGAGATGGGGAATCAGAGGCGGGGAATCAGAGGCAGGTAATCAGACGCGGGGAATCAGAGGCGGGGATTCAGAGCTGGGAATCAGAGGCGGGGAATCAGAGTTGGGGAATCAGAGGCGGTGAATCAGATATGGGGAATCAGAGGCGGGGAATCAGAGGCGGGGAAACAGAGGCGGGGAATCAGATATGGGGAATCAGAGGTGGGGAATCAGGGGCAGGGAATAAGTGGCAGGGAATCAGAGGCGGGGAATCAGAGGCGGGGAATCAGAGGCAGGCAAACAGAGGCGGGGTATCAGATATGGGGAATCAGAGGTGGGGAATTAGACGTGGTGAATCAGAGATGGGGAATTACAGGCGGGGAATCAGAGGCAGGGAATAGAACGCGGGGAATCAGAGGCGGGGAATCAGAGCTGGGGAATCAGAGGCGGGGAATCATAGTTGGGAATTAGAGGCGGGGAATCAGATATGGGGAAACAGAGGTGGGGAATCAGAGGCGGGGAAAGAGAGGCGGGGAATCAGATATGGGGAATCAGATGCGGGGAATCAGAGGCAGGGAATCAGAGCTGGGGAATCAGAGGCGGGGAATCAGAGTTGGGGCATCAGAGGTGGGGAATTAGATATGGGGAAACAGAGGCGGGGAATCAGAGGCGGGGAAACAGAGGCGGGGAATCAGATATGGGGTATCAGAGGTGGGGAATCAGAGGCAGGGAATCAGATGTGCGGAATCAGAGATGGGGAATCAGAGGCGGGGAATCAGAGGCAGGGAATCAGATGTGCGGAATCAGAGATGGGGAATCAGAGGCAGGGAATCAGAGGCAGGGCATCAGAGGCGGGGAATCAGAGGCCGGGAATCAGAGGCCGGGAATGAGAGGCCGGGAATCAGAGGCCGGTAGTCAGAGGCCGGGAATCAGAGGTGGGGAATCAGAGGCAGGGAATCGGAGATGGGGAATCCGAGGTGGGGAATCAGCGGTGGTGAATCAGACGCGGGGATTCAGAGGTTGTAAATCAGAGATGGGGAATCAGAGGCGGGGAATCAGAGGCGGGGAAACAGAGTTGGGGAATCATATATGGGGAATCAGAGGTGGGGAATAAGAGGCGGAGAATCAGAAGCAGGGAATCAGAGGCGGGGAATCAGAGGCCAGGAATCAGAAGCCAGGAATCAGAGGCCGGGAATCAGAGGTGGGGAATCAGAGGCCGGGAATCAGAGATGGGGAATCAGAGGTGGTGAATCAGAGATGGGGAATCAGAGGAAGGGACTCAGCGGCGGGGAATCAGACGCGGAGAATCAGTGGCGGGGAATCAGAGCTGGGGAATCAGAGTCGGGGAATCAGAGATGGGGAATTGGAGGCGGGGAATCAGAGATGGGGAATCAGAGACGGGGAATCAGAGGCGGGGAAACATAGGCGGGGAGTCAGATTTGGGGAATCAGAGGCGGGGAATCAGAGGCAGGGAATCGGATGTGCGGAATCAGAGATGGGGAATCAGAGGTGGGGAATCAGAGGCGGTGTATCAGAGATGGGGAATCAGAGGCGGGGAATCAGAGGCAGGAAATCAGACACGGGGAATCAGAGGCTGGGAATCAGACGCGGGGAATCAGCGGCGGGGAATCAGAGCTGGGGAATCAGAGGCAGGGAATCAGAGTTGGGGATTCAGAGGCGTGGAATCAGATATGGGGAAACAGAGGCGGGGAATCAGAGGCGGGCAAACAGAGGCGGGGAAACAGAGGTGTGGAATCAGATATGGGGAATCAGATATGGGGAATCAAAGGCGGTGAATCAGAGATAGGGAATCAGAGGCGGGGAATCAGAGGCGGGGAATCAGAGCTGGGGAATCAGAGGTGGGGAATCAGAGTTGGGGAATCAGAGGCGGGGAATCAGATATGGGGAAACAGAGGTGGGTAATCAGAGGCGGGGAAACAGAGGCAGGGAATCAGATATGGGGAATCAGAGGCAGGGAATCAGATGTGCGGAATCAGAGATGGGGAATCAGAGGCAGGGAATCAGAGGCGGGGAATCAGAGGCGGGGAATCAGAGTCCGGGAATCAGAGGCCGGGAATGAGAGGCCGGGAATCAAAAGCCGGTAATCAGAGGCCGGGAATCAGATGTGGGGAATCAGATGCAGGGAATCAGAGATGGGGAATCAGAGGCGGGGAATCAGCGGTGGTGAATCAGACGCGGGGATTCAGAGGTTGTAAATCAGAGATGGGGAATCAGAGGAGGGGAATCAGAGGCTGAGAATCAGAAGCAGGGAATCAGAGGCGGGGAATCAGAGGCCGGGAATCAGAAGCCAGGAATCAGAGGCCGGGAATCAGAGGTGGGGAATCAGAGGCCGGGAATCAGAGATGGGGAATGAGAGGTGGTGAATCAGAGATGGGGAGTCAGAGGAAGGGACTCAGAGGCGGGGAATCAGACGCGGGGAATCAGTGGCCGGGAATCAGAGCTGGGGAATCAGAGGCGGGGAATCAGACGCGGGGAATCAGTGGCCTGGAATCAGAGCTGGGGAATCAGAGGCGGGGAATCAGAGATGGTGAATCGGAGGCGGGGAATCAGAGATGGCAAATCACAGATGGGGAATCAGAGGCGGGGAAACAGAGGCGGGGAGTCAGATTTGGGGAATCAGTGGTGTGGAATCAGAGGTGGTGTAATGAGTGATGGGGAATCAGAGACGGGGAATCAGAGGCAGGGAATCAGACGTGGGTAATCAGAGGCTGGGAATTAGAGGCTGGGAATCAGAGCTGGGGAATCAGAGGTTGGGAATCAGAGGTTGGGAATCAGAGGCCTGGAATCAGAGGCGGGCAATCAGAGGCAGGGAATCAGATGCGGGGAATCAGAGTTGGGGAATCAGAGGCGGGGAATCAGATATGGGGAAACAGAGGTGGGGAATCAGTGGCGGGGAAACAGAGGCGGGGAATCAGATATGGGGAATCAGAGGTGGGGAATCAGAGGTTGGGAATCAGATGCGGGGAATCAGAGGCGGGGAATCATAGGCAGGGAATCGGATGTGCGGAATCAGAGATGGGGAATCAGAGGCCGGGAATCATAGCTGGCGAATCAGAGGCGGGGAATCAGAGGTGGGCAATCAGAGGCGGTGAATCAGATATGGGGAATCAGAGGCGGGGAATCAGAGGCGGGGAAACAGAGGTGGGGAATCAGATATGGGGAATCAGAGGTGGGGAATCAGAGGTTGTGAATCAGAGATGTGGAATCAGAGGCGGGAAATCAGAGGCAGGGAATCAGACACGGGGAATCGGAGGCGGGGATTCAGATATGGGGAAACAGAGGCGGGGAATCAGAGGCGGGGAAACAGAGGCGGGGAATCAGATATGGGGAATCAGAGGTGGGGAATCAGAGTTTGGGAATCAGAGGCAGGGAATCAGAGGCGGGGAATCAGAGGCGGGGAATCAGAGGCAGGGAATCAGAGGCAGGGATTCAGAGGCAGGGAATCAGAGGCGGGGAATCAGAGGTGGGGAATCAGAGGTTGGGAATCAGAGGCAGGGAATCAGAGGCGGGGAATCAGAGGCATGGAATCAGATGTGCGGAATCAGAGATGGGGAATCAGAGGCAGGGAATCAGAGGCGGGGAATCAGAGGCGTGGAATCAGAGTCCGGGAATCAGAGGCCGGGAATGAGAGGCCGGGAATCAGAGGACGGGAATCAGAGGCCGGGAATCAGAGGTTGGGAATCAGAGCCGGGAATCAGAGATGCGGAATCAGATGCGGGGATTCAGAGGTTGTAAATCAGAGATGGGGAATCAGAGGCGGGGAATCAGAGGCGGGGAAACAGAGGTGGGGAATCAGATATGGGGAATCAGATATGGGGAATCAAAGGCGGTGAATCAGAGATGGGGAATCAGAGGCGGGGAATCAGAGGCGGGGAATCAGAGCTGGGGAATCAGAGGCGGGGAATCAGAGTTGGGGAATCAGAGGCGGGGAATCAGATATGGGGAAACAGAGGTGGGGAATCAGAGGCGGGGAAACAGAGGCGGGGAATCAGATATGGGGAATCAGAGGCAGGGAATCAGATGTGCGGAATCAAAGATGGGGAATCAGAAGCAGGGAATCAGAGGCGGGGAATCAGAGGCGGGGAATCAGAGTCCGGGAATCAGAGGCCGGGAATGAGAGGCCGGGAATCAGAAGCCGGTAATCAAAGGCCGGGAATCAGAGGTGGGGAATCAGATGCAGGGAATCAGAGATGGGGAATCAGAGGCGGGGAATCAGCGGTGGTGAATCAGACGCGGGGATTCAGAGGTTGTAAATCAGAGATGGGGAATCAGAGGAGGGGAATCAGAGGCGGGGAAACAGAGTTGGGGAATCAGATATGGGGAATCAGAGGTGGGGAATAAGAGGCTGAGAATCAGAAGCAGGGAATCAGAGGCGGGGAATCAGAGGCCGGGAATCAGAAGCCAGGAATCAGAGGCCGGGAATCAGAGGTGGGGAATCAGAGGCCGGGAATCAGAGATGGGGAATGAGAGGTGGTGAATCAGAGATGGGGAGTCAGAGGAAGGGACTCAGAGGCGGGGAATCAGACGCGGGGAATCAGTGGCCGGGAATCAGAGCTGGGGAATCAGAGGCGGGGAATCAGACGCGGGGAATCCGTGGCCTGGAATCAGAGCTGGGGAATCAGAGGCGGGGAATCAGAGATGGGGAATCGGAGGAGGGGAATCAGAGATGGCAAATCAGAGATGGGGAATCAGAGGCGGGGAAACAGAGGCGGGGAGTCAGATTTGGGGAATCAGAGGTGGGGAATCAGAGGTGGTGTAATGAGTGATGGGGAATCAGAGGCGGGGAATCGGAGGCAGAGAATCAGACGCAGGGAATCAGAGGCTGGGAATCAGAGGCTGGGAATCAGAGCTGGGGAATCAGAGGTTGGGAATCAGAGGCCTGGAATCAGAGGCGGGCAATCAGAGGCAGGGAATCAGATGCGGGGAATCAGAGTTGGGGAATCAGAGGCGGGGAATCAGATATGGGGAAACAGAGGTGGGGAATCAGAGGCGGGGAAACAGAGGCGGGGAATCAGATATGGGGAATCAGAGGTGGGGAATCAGAGGTTGGGAATCAGATGCGGGGAATCAGAGGCGGGGAATCATAGGCAGGGAATCGGATGTGCGGAATCAGAGATGGGGAATCAGAGGCCGGGAATCATAGCTGGCGAATCAGAGGCGGGGAATCAGAGGTGGGCAATCAGAGGCGGGGAATCAGATATGGGGAATCAGAGGCGGGGAATCAGAGGCGGGGAAACAGAGGCGGGGAATCAGATATGGGGAATCAGAAGTGGGGAATCAGAGGTTTTGAATCAGAGATGGGGAATCAGAGGCGGGGAATCAGAGGCAGGGAATCAGACGCGGGGAATCAGAGGCGGGGATTCAGAGCTGTGAATCAGAGGCGGGGAATCAGAGTTGGGGAATCAGAGGCGGTGAATCAGATATGGGGAATCAGAGGCGGGGAATCAGAGGCGGGGAAACAGAGGCGGGGAATCAGATATGGGGAATCAGAGGTGGGGAATCAGGGGCAGGGAATAAGTGGCAGGGAATCAGAGGCGGGGAATCAGAGGCGGGGAATCAGAGGCAGGCAAACAGAGGCGGGGTATCAGATATGGGGAATCAGAGGTGGGGAATTAGAGGTGGTGAATCAGAGATGGGGAATTACAGGCGGGGAATCAGAGGCAGGCAATAGAACGCGGGGAATCACAGGCGGGGAATCAGAACTGGGGAATCAGAGGCGGGGAATCATAGTTGGGAATTAGAGGCGGGGAATCAGATATGGGGAAACAGAGGTGGGGAATCAGAGGCGGGGAAACAGAGCCGGGGAATCAGATATAGGGAATCAGATGCGGGGAATCAGAGGCGGGGAATCAGAGCTGGGGAATCAGAGGCAGGGAATCAGAGTTGGGGCATCAGAGGTGGGGAATTAGATATGGGGAAACAGAGGCGGGGAATCAGAGGCGGGGAAACAGAGGCGGGGAATCAGATATGGGGAATCAGAGGTGGAGAATCAGAGGCAGGGAATCAGATGTGCGGAATCAGAGATGGGGAATCAGAGGCAGGGAATCAGAATCAGAAGAGGGGAATCAGAGGCCGGGAATCAGACGCCGGGAATCAGATGCCGGGAATAAGAGGCCGGGAATCAGAGGTGGGGAATCAGAGTCCGGGAATCAGAGATGGGGATTCAGAGGCGGGGAATGAGATATTGGGAATCAGAGGCGGGGAATCAGAGGTGGGGAAACAGAGGTTGGGAATCAGATATGGGGAATCAGAGGTGGCGAATCAAAGGTGGTGAATCAGAGATGGGGAATCAGAGGCGGGGAATCAGAGGCAGGGAATCAAACACGGGGAATCAGAGGCGGGGAATCAGAGCTGGGGAATCAGAGGCGGGGAATCAGAGTTGGGGAATCAGAGGCGGGGAATCAGATATGGGGAAACAAAAGTGGGGAATCAGAGGCGGGGAAACAGAGGTGGGGAATCAGATATTGGGAATCAGAGGAGGGGAATCAGAGGTGGGGAATCAGAGGTTGGGAATCAGAGGTTGGGAATCAGATGCGGGGAATCAGAGGCGGGGAATCATAGGCAGGGAATCGGATGTGCGGAATCAGAGATGGGGAATCAGCGGCCGGGAATCATAGCTGGCGAATCAGAGGCGGGGAATCAGAGGTGGGCAATCAGAGGCGGGGAATCAGATATGGGGAATCAGAGGCGGGGAATCAGAGGCGGGGAAACAGAGGTGGGGAATCAGATATGGGGAATCAGAGTTGGGGAATCAGAGGTTGTGAATCAGAGATGGGGAATCAGAGGCGGGGAATCAGAGGCAGGGAATCAGACGCGGGGAATCAGAGGCGGGGATACAGATATGGGGAAACAGAGGCGGGGAATCAGAGGCGGGGAAACAGAGGCGGGGAATCAGATATGGGGAATCAGAGGTGGGGAATCAGAGTTTGGGAATCAGAGGCAGGGAATCATAGGCGGGGAATCAGAGGCGGGGAATCAGAGGCAGGGAATAAGAGGCAGGGATTCAGAGGCAGGGAATCAGAGGCGGGGAATCAGAGGTGGGGAATCAGAGGTTGGGAATCAGAGGCAGGGAATCAGAGGCGGGGAATCAGAGGCATGGAATCAGATGTGCGGAATCAGAGATGGGGAATCAGAGGCAGGGAATCAGAGGCGGGGAATCAGAGGCGTGGAATCAGAGTCCGGGAATCAGAGGCCGGGAATCAGAGGCCGGGAATCAGAGGCCGGGAATCAGAGGCCGGGAATCATTGGTGGGGAATCAGAGGCCGGGAATCAGAGAGGCGGAATCAGATGCGGGGATTCAGAGGTTGTAAATCAGAGATGGGGAATCAGAGGCGGAGAATCAGAGGCGGGGAAACAGAGGTGGGGAATCAGATATGGGGAATCAGATATGGGGAATCAAAGGCGGTGAATCAGAGATGGGGAATCAGAGCTGGGGAATCAGAGGCGGGGAATCAGAGTTGGGGAATCAGAGGCGGGGAATCAGATATGGGGAAACAGAGGTGGGGAATCAGAGGCGGGGAAACAGAGGCGGGGAATCAGATATGGGGAATCAGAGGCAGGGAATCAGATGTGCGGAATCAAAGATGGGGAATTAGAAGCAGGGAATCAGAGGCGGGGAATCAGAGGCGGGGAATCAGAGTCCGGGAATCAGAGGCCGGGAATGAGAGGCCGGGAATCAGAAGCCGGTAATCAAAGGCCGGGAATCAGAGGTGGGGAATCAGATGCAGGGAATCAGAGATGGGGAATCAGAGGCGGGGAATCAGCGGTGGTGAATCAGACGCGGGGATTCAGAGGTTGTAAATCAGAGATGGTATCAGAGGAGGGGAATCAGAGGCGGGGAAACAGAGTTGGGGAATCAGATATGGGGAATCAGAGGTGGGAATAAGAGGCTGAGAATCAGAAGCAGGGAATCAGAGGCGGGGAATCAGAGGCCGGGAATCAGAAGCCAGGAATCAGAGGCCGGGAATCAGAGGTGGGGAATCAGAGGCCGGGAATCAGAGATGGGGAATGAGAGGTGGTGAATCAGAGATGGGGAGTCAGAGGAAGGGACTCAGAGGCTGGGAATCAGATGCGGGGAATCAGTGGCCGGGAATCAGAGCTGGGGAATCAGAGGCGGGGAATCAGTCGCGGGGAATCAGTGGCCTGGAATCAGAGCTGGGGAATCAGAGGCGGGGAATCAGAGATGGGGAATCGGAGGCGGGGAATCAGAGATGGCAAATCAGAGATGGGGAATCAGAGGCGGGGAAACAGAGGCGGGGAGTCAGATTTGGGGAATCAGAGGTGGGGAATCAGAGGTGGTGTAATGAGTGATGGGGAATCAGAGGCGGGGAATCGGAGGCAGGGAATCAGACGCGGGGAATCAGAGGCTGGGAATCAGAGGCTGGCAATCAGAGCTGGGGAATCAGAGGTTGGGAATCAGAGGCCTGGAATCAGAGGCGGGCAATCAGAGGCAGGGAATCAGATGCGGGGAATCAGAGTGGGGGAATCAGAGGCGGGGAATCAGATATGGGGAAACAGAGGTGGGGAATCAGAGGCGGGGAAACAGAGGCGGGGAATCAGATATGGGGAATCAGAGGTGGGGAATCAGAGGTTGGGAATCAGATGCGGGGAATCAGAGGCGGGGAATCATAGGCAGGGAATCGGATGTGCGGAATCAGAGATGGGGAATCAGAGGCCGGGAATCATAGCTGGCGAATCAGAGGCGGGGAATCGGAGGTGGGCAATCAGAGGCGGGGAATCAGATATGGGGAATCAGAGGCGGGGAATCAGAGGCGGGGAAACAGAGGCGGGGAATCAGATATGGGGAATCAGAAGTGGGGAATCAGAGGTTGTGAATCAGAGATGGGGAATCAGAGGCGGGGAATCAGAGGCAGGGAATCAGACGCGGGGAATCAGAGGCGGGGATTCAGAGCTGGGAATCAGAGGCGGGAAATCAGAGTTGGGGAATCAGAGGTGGTGAATCAGATATGGGGAATCAGAGGCGGGGAATCAGAGGTGGGGAAACAGAGGCGGGGAATCAGATATGGGGAATCAGAGGTGGGGAATCAGGGGCAGGGAATAAGTGGCAGGGAATCAGAGGCGGGGAATCAGAGGTGGGGAATCAGAGGCAGGCAAACAGAGGCGGGGTATCAGATATGGGGAATCAGAGGTGGGGAATTAGAGGTGGTGAATCAGAGATGGGGAATTACAGGCGGGGAATCAGAGGCAGGGAATAGAACGCGGGGAATCAGAGGCGGGGAATCAGAGCTGGGGAATCAGAGGCGGGGAATCATAGTTGGGAATTAGAGGCGGGGAATCAGATATGGGGAAACAGAGGTGGGGAATCAGAGGCGGGGAATCAGAGGCGGGGAAACAGAGGTGGGGAATCAGATATGGGGAATCAGATATGGGGAATCAAAGGCGGTGAATCAGAGATGGGGAATCAGAGGCGGGGAATCATAGGCGGGGAATCAGAGCTGGGGAATCAGAGGCGGGGAATCAGAGTTGGGGAATCAGAGGCGGGGCATCAGATATGGGGAAACAGAGTTGGGGAATCAGAGGCGGGGAAACAGAGGCGGGGAATCAGATATGGGGAATCAGAGGTGGGGAATCAGAGGTTGGGAATCAGAGGCAGGGAATCAGAGGCGGGGAAACAGAGGCGGGGAATCAGATATGGGGAATCAGAGGTGGCGAATCAAAGGCGGTGAATCAGAGATGGGGAATCAGAGGCGGGGAATCAGAGGCAGGGAATCAAACACGGGGAATCAGAGGCGGGGAATCAGAGTTGGGGAATCAGAGGCGGGGAATCAGATATGGGGAAACAGAGGCGGGGAATCAGAGGCGGGGAAACAGAGGCGGGGAATCACATGTGGGGAATCAGAGGTGGGGAATCAGAGTTTGTGAATCAGAGGCAGGGAATCAGAGGCGGGGAATCAGAGGCGGGGAATCAGATGCAGGGAATCAGAGGCAGGGATTCAGAGGCAGGGAATCAGAGGCGGGGAATCAGAGGTGGGGAATCAGAGGTTGGGAATCAGAGGCAGGGAATCAGAGGTGGGGAATCAGAGGCAGGGAATCAGAGGCGGGGAATCAGAGGCGTGGAATCAGAGTCCGGGAATCAGAGGCCGGGAATGAGAACCGGGAATCAGAGGTGGGGAATCAGAGGCCGGGAATCAGAGATGCGGAATCAGATGCGGGGATTCAGAGGTTGTAAATCAGAGATGGGGAATCAGAGGCGGGGAATCAGAGGCGGGGAATCAGAGCTGGGGAATCAGAGGTGGGGAATCAGAGTTGGGGAATCAGAGGCGGGGAATCAGATATGGGGAAACAGAGGTGGGGAATCAGAGGCGGGGAAACAGAGGCGGGGAATCAGATATGGGGAATCAGAGGCAGGGAATCAGATGTGCGGAATCAGAGATGGGGAATCAGAGGCAGGGAATCAGAGGCGGGGAATCAGAGGCGGGGAATCAGAGTCCGGGAATCAGAGGCCGGGAATGAGAGGCCGGGAATTAGAAGCCGGTAATCAGAGGCCGGGAATCAGAGGTGGGGAATCAGATGCAGGGAATCAGAGATGGGGAATCAGAGGCGGGGAATCAGCGGTGGTGAATCAGACGCGGGGATTCAGAGGTTGTAAATCAGAGATGGGGAATCAGAGGAGGGGAATCAGAGGCGGGGAAACAGAGTTGGGGAATCATATATGGGGAATCAGAGGTGGGGAATAAGAGGCTGAGAATCAGAAGCAGGGAATCAGAGGCGGGGAATCAGAGGCCGGGAATCGGAAGCCAGGAATCAGAGGCCGGGAATCAGAGGTGGGGAATCAGAGGCCGGGAATCAGAGATGGGGAATGAGAGGTGGTGAATCAGAGATGGGGAGTCAGAGGAAGGGACTCAGAGGCGGGGAATCAGACGCGGGGAATCAGTGGCCGGGAATCAGAGCTGGGGAATCAGAGGCGGGGAATCAGACGCGGGGAATCAGTGGCCTGGAATCAGAGCTGGGGAATCAGAGGCGGGGAATCAGAGATGGGGAATCGGAGGCGGGGAATCAGAGATGGCAAATCAGAGATGGGGAATCAGAGGCGGGGAAACAGAGGCGGGGAGTCAGATTTGGGGAATCAGTGGTGTGGAATCAGAGGTGGTGTAATGAGTGATGGAGAATAAGAGGCGGGGAATCAGAGGCAGGGAATCAGATGTGGGGAATCAGAGGTTGGGAATCAGAGGCCTGGAATCAGAGGCGGGCAATCAGAGGCGGGGAATCAGATGCGGGGAATCAGAGTTCGGGAATCAGAGGCGGGGAATCAGATATGGGGAAACAGAGGTGGGGAATCAGAGGCGGGGAAACAGAGGCGGGGAATCAGATATGGGAAATCAGAGGTGGGGAATCAGAGGTTGGGATCAGATGCGGGGAATCAGAGGCGGGGAATCATAGGCAGGGAATCGGATGTGCGGAATCAGAGATGGGGAATCAGAGGCCGGGAATCATAGCTGGCGAATCAGAGGCGGGGAATCAGAGGTGGGCAATCAGAGGCGGGGAATCAGATATGGGGAATCAGAGGCGGGGAATCAGAGGCGGGGAAACAGAGGTGGGGAATCAGATATGGGGAATCAGAGGTGGGGAATCAGAGGTTGTGAATCAGAGATGTGGAATCAGAGGCGGGGAATCAGAGGCAGGGAATCAGACGCGGGGTATCAGAGGCGGGGATTCAGATATGGGGAAACAGAGGCGGGGAATCAGAGGCGGGGAAACAGAGGCGGGGAATCAGATATGGGGAATCAGAGGTGGGGAATCAGAGTTTGGGAATCAGAGGCAGGGAATCAGAGGCGGGGAATCAGAGGCGGGGAATCAGAGGCAGGGAATCAGAGGCAGGGATTCAGAGGCAGGGAATCAGAGGCGGCGAATCAGAGGTGGGGAATCAGAGGTTGGGAATCAGAGGCAGGGAATCAGAGGCGGGGAATCAGAGGCATGGAATCAGAAATGCGGAATCAGAGATGGGGAATCAGAGGCAGGGAATCAGAGGCGGGGAATCAGAGGCGTGGAATCAGAGTCCGGGAATCAGAGGCCGGGAATGAGAGGCCGGGAATCAGAGGCCGGGAATCAGAGGCCGGGAATCAGAGGTTTGGAATCAGAGCCGGGAATCAGAGATGCGGAATCAGATGCGGGGATTCAGAGGTTGTAAATCAGAGATGGGGAATCAGAGGCGGGGAATCAGAGGCGGGGAAACAGAGGTGGGGAATCAGATATGGGGAATCAAAGGCGGTGAATCAGAGATGGGGAATCAGAGGCGGGGAATCAGAGGCGGGGAATCAGAGCTGGGGAATCAGAGGCGGGGAATCAGAGTTGGGGAATCAGAGGCGGGGAATCAGATATGGGGAAACAGAGGTGGGGAATCAGAGGCGGGGAAACAGAGGCGGGGAATCAGATATGGGGAATCAGAGGCAGGGAATCAGATGTGCGGAATCAAAGATGGGGAATCAGAGGAGGGGAATCAGAGGCGGGGAAACAGAGTTGGGGAATCAGATATGGGGAATCAGAGGTGGGGAATAAGAGGCTGAGAACCAGAAGCAGGGAATCAGAGGCGGGGAATCAGAGGCCGGGAATCAGAAGCCAGGAATCAGAGGCCGGGAATCAGAGGTGGGGAATCAGAGGCCGGGAATCAGAGATGGGGAATGAGAGGTGGTGAATCAGAGATGGGCAGTCAGAGGAAGGGACTCAGAGGCGGGGAATCAGACGCGGGGAATCAGTGGCCGGGAATCAGAGCTGGGGAATCAGAGGCGGGGAATCAGACGCGGGGAATCAGTGGCCTGGAATCAGAGCTGGGGAATCAGAGGCGGGGAATCAGAGATGGGGAATCGGAGGCGGGGAATCAGAGATGGCAAATCAGAGATGGGGAATCAGAGGCGGGGAAACAGAGGCGGGGAGTCAGATTTGGGGAATCAGAGGTGGGGAATCAGAGGTGGTGTAATGAGTGATGGGGAATCAGAGGCGGGGAATCGGAGGCAGGGAATCAGACGCAGGGAATCAGAGGCTGGGAATCAGAGGCTGGGAATCAGAGCTGGGGAATCAGAGGTTGGGAATCAGAGGCCTGGAATCAGAGGCGGGCAATCAGAGGCAGGGAATCAGATGCGGGGAATCAGAGTTGGGGAATCAGAGGCGGGGAATCAGATATGGGGAAACAGAGGTGGGGAATCAGAGGCGGGGAAACAGAGGCGGGGAATCAGATATGGGGAATCAGAGGTGGGGAATCAGAGGTTGGGAATCAGATGCGGGGAATCAGAGGCGGGGAATCATAGGCAGGGAATCGGATGTGCGGAATCAGAGATGGGGAATCAGAGGCCGGGAATCATAGCTGGCGAATCAGAGGCGGGGAATCAGAGGTGGGCAATCAGAGGCGGGGAATCAGATATGGGGAATCAGAGGCGGGGAATCAGAGGCGGGGAAACAGAGGCGGGGAATCAGATATGGGGAATCAGAAGTGGGGAATCAGAGGTTTTGAATCAGAGATGGGGAATCAGAGGCGGGGAATCAGAGGCAGGGAATCAGACGCGGGGAATCAGAGGCGGGGATTCAGAGCTGGGAATCAGAGGCGGGGAATCAGAGTTGGGGAATCAGAGGCGGTGAATCAGATATGGGGAATCAGAGGCGGGGAATCAGAGGCGGGGAAACAGAGGCAGGGAATCAGATATGGGGAATCAGAGGTGGGGAATCAGGGGCAGGGAATAAGTGGCAGGGAATCAGAGGCGGGGAATCAGAGGCGGGGAATCAGAGGCAGGCAAACAGAGGCGGGGTATCAGATATGGGGAATCAGAGGTGGGGAATTAGAGGTGGTGAATCAGAGATGGGGAATTACAGGCGGGGAATCAGAGGCAGGCAATAGAACGCGGGGAATCAGAGGCGGGGAATCAGAGCTGGGGAATCAGATGCGGGGAATCAGAGATGGGGAATCAGAGCTGGGGAATCAGAGGCGGAGAATCAGAGTTGGGGCATCAGAGGTGGGGAATTAGATATGGGGAAACAGAGGCGGGGAATCAGTGGCGGGGAAACAGAGGCGGGAAATCAGATATGGGGAATCAGAGGTGGAGAATCAGAGGCAGGGAATCAGATGTGCGGAATCAGAGATGGGGAATCAGAGGCAGGGAATCAGAATCAGAAGAGGGGAATCAGAGGCCGGGAATCAGACGCCGGGAATCAGATGCCGGGAATAAGAGGCCGGGAATCAGAGGTGGGGAATCAGAGTCCGGGAATCAGAGATGGGGATTCAGAGGCGGGGAATGAGATATTGGGAATCAGAGGCGGGGAATCAGAGGTGGGGAAACAGAGGTGGGGAATCAGATATGGGGAATCAGAGGTGGCGAATCAAAGGTGGTGAATCAGAGATGGGGAATCAGAGGCGGGGAATCAGAGGCAGGGAATCAAACACGGGGAATCAGAGGCGGGGAATCAGAGCTGGGGAATCAGAGGCGGGGAATCAGAGTTGGGGAATCAGAGGCGGGGACTCAGATATGGGGAAACAAAAGTGGGGAATCAGAGGCGGGGAAACAGAGGCGGGGAATCAGATATTGGGAATCAGAGGAGGGGAATCAGAGGTGGGGAATCAGAGGTTGGGAATCAGATGCGGGGAATCAGAGGCGGGGAATCATAGGCAGGGAATCGGATGTGCGGAATCAGAGATGGGGAATCAGAGGCCGGGAATCATAGCTGGCGAATCAGAGGCGGGGAATCAGAGGTGGGCAATCAGAGGCGGGGAATCAGATATGGGGAATCAGAGGCGGGGAATCAGAGGCGGGGAAACAGAGGCGGGGAATCAGATATGGGGAATCAGAGTTGGGGAATCAGAGGTTGTGAATCAGAGATGGGGAATCAGAGGCGGGGAATCAGAGGCAGGGAATCAGACGCGGGGAATCAGAGGCGGGGATTCAGATATGGGGAAACAGAGGCGGGGAATCAGAGGCGGGGAAACAGAGGCGGGGAATCAGATATGGGGAATCAGAGGTGGGGAATCAGAGTTTGGG